>NC_133620.1:469444864-469752364 GCF_048593235.1 Sminthopsis crassicaudata | reverse complement strand
CCGAGTTCAAATCTGGTCTCAGACACTTAACACTTCCTAGCTATGTGACCCTGGGCAAGTCACTTAACCCCAGCCTCAAAAAAAAAAAGAAAAAGAAAAAGAAAAAAGAAAAAAACAAATAAAAATCATCTTAGGTCTCTTTATATCCAGGTTGTTTCCTTTCTGTCTTTGTATTATCCCTCCTTAGTAGAGTGCCTAGAACATAGTAGGTACTTATTAATATTTTTCCAATTGAATGAATTTATTTAAATTGAGTATGTATACTATACTACCTTTGTAAATTACCTCTTTCTAAAAGCTAGTTAAGGTATGGTGACTAATCAGTGATATCAATGGAGAAACACTGGAGGAAACACACTGTGGGGGTTCATGAATTATAGCTCATTGGAAAACCACTCCAGCTCCTCAGGGCTCCTTGTATCATCCTGAGGGGAATGGTAACAGCTGCATTCTGGAGACCCATCTGCCCATGAAGGATGGGAGAATGGCTCCGGAACATGTGCTGCTGCAGTGGGATCATATGTTTAATGCCAGACAGGACCTCAGAGGCCATTTAACTCAACTATCTCATTTTATAATTGAGTAAATGGAGGCTCAGTGACAGTCATTTGCCCAAGGTCACACAGGTAGCAGAAGCAGGATTTGAGAACCAGATCTTCTGCTCTTTCAAACACTATACTTACCAAATGATCTGCTTTAGTTTTTTTTTTTTTTCCCTCTGAAACAAAATAGTATTTTAATTTTTAAAAAAATCAGACACAGGCTAACATATGATTGTAACTTTAGTCCATGAAGAGCTTGATGCTAGGAACTGCTTTAGACACAATGGATTTTGTCTTTGCTAGGGCACAGGAAGGGTTAAAAAGAAAGATTCCTCGACTGATGGGCATGGTGGGGATGGGGAAGGGATTGCTGGTCAATAGGTCTTTATCACAATCCTCTCCTTCCTTATCTACTTTTTGCTCATTATCGTAGGTCTGGCACAGGGATTTGTGCTTCTCTATTTGGGGCCCAGACTCTTTGGCAGTCTGATAAAACAGATGTATTCTTTCTCGGATTCATGTTGTTAAATGCATAGAATAAAAGATAGAGGAATACAAAGAAAATCATTACATTGAAATGTAATGGCCAAAATATTTAAAGCATCAGACAACCCACCAAGTGCAGGAATCCCAGGTTAAGAAACTGGTTTAGTAACAGAAAGCTGCTCACCCCAGAGAACTCATCTATAGCTATAGTCTGGAGGAGGCATGCTGTAGGCAAATGACAGCATCACTTTTGCCTACTCTTGCCACTGGACTAAAGGGAGCTTTTTTAAAACAAACTCCTGACATTAAGAGGAGGAATAGAAATTCTAAATTTAAGTCTCACTTATGCTAAAGTGGAAAGGGCTAGATTTGGAGTCAGAAAATGCAGGCTACGTGTGGGGTATAAGTCAATTAATCAATCTTTCAAATAACATTTATTCAGTGGTTATCATGTGCCAGACATTGTCCGGAGCTGAACAAAACTAAAAAAAGAAAGAATGAAGTAGCCCTTGCCCCTAATATTATGTGTAATTGAGTAAATTCTCCCCTCTCTCTGTTTTTCCCTTACTTCATTTCTAAGTTTAAGCAGTTGCCCTCGAAGGTGCCATCAAAGGTTAACCAAATCCGGGTCAATATCCACGATTCCTTTACTTTTTTATTTCTTAGAGGTAAACAGGGTTCAAAGATTTGCCTGGGATGACACACCTAGTAAGTGTCAGTTCAGATTGAACTCAGGTCCTCTTGACTCCAGGACCAATTACTACTGTGGCCATCTAGTTTCCATCCATGATTCCAAAGTCTCAATACATAGGGAAAGGATTCAGTTTGCTTCATGCATCTCAAAGGGACAGATTTCATCTCAGTAAAAAGAAATTTTTGATTGTTAGCATTGTCCAAATTGGGAACAGGCCATTTTGTTAGATGGTGAGTTCCTAGTCACTGGAAGTTTTTAAGAGTCATTTGTTTGAAATACTGTGCACGTGAAGGATTCACTCATTGTTTGAGTTGGCCCACAACCCTTCGGAGCCTAAATCTGGGCTTTTGTGTGATTTCCTCCTCTGTGTCACAGAGGAATGTGCTGATATGCTTGATATTTTCTACCCGGGGGCCACGGACTCGACTTTCACATTCTGATAACTCCACTTCGGTGTATTGTATAATTCAGCATAATTTAGGTTAAAACAGGATAATTCAGGATAATTCCTTCATAGCCCTCTGTATTTTATTTTATGCTTTTAAAAACCTTGCCCTGAGCAGTTCTTCCTGTGACTCCTACAGAATCCAAGTTAGGAACCTTAAGAGACCACCAGGTGGTGCCACAGTGCACAGAGAGCACACAACCTGGAACTGAAGAAATTGAGCTCAAATGTGACCTCAAGACACTGGCTGTGTGGCCCTCAGCACATCATGTCACTTAGCCTTTGGTTGCCTTAGTTTCCTCATTTGTAAATTGTACCTACTCCCCAGGATTGTTGTGAGGATCAAGTGAGCTAATATTTCAGATTCTTTAAGGAAGGAAAATACTTTGCCAATCTTAAAGCACTCTAGACATGCGAGTTATTTATAAACCCTTGCTAAAAACCCATGATCTGTGGCTGAGATCCACCCTCCCGTGCATGGCTCCAGACCCTGCAGGTCTCCAAATCTAGAGGATTAGAGATTTCAGGCTCCCTCTAGCCCAGATCCCTCATTTGGGAAAGGAGAAAAGAGGCCCAGGGAGGCTGTGGAATTGGTCTAAGGAGATAAGAGCAGAACTGGTATTTACACCCACATGGATTCTCTCACCCCAAATACAGGGTTTTAATCAATGGATATACAGTAGCTTTTTTTCGCCTCATCCCCTTTGAGATTTTCAATGACAGTAATAAAACATGAGCCCCCTTTAGATGAAAAAAGATGGTTCAGAGGAGTTCCAGTGTTTTCCAAGCTAAAAATAGAAGGTTATTTTTATCTGTTAAAAGTCCTATTTTTGGTCTCCTAGAATCCAGGATGGGAAGGGATACAGAAAAGTCTACCAGCTATTTGCAGCCAATAAATCAAAACTGGGAACTTGGACACATAGAGATTACCTTCTTGACATGAGATTTCATAACAATTTGCAATGAAAAGTTGCCTTTCAAAATTAAAAAAAAAAAAAAAAAAAAAGCTGTCTGGTCCACCGAGAAGCCTTGGCTGTATAAAAATGGTAAAAGCAGATTTTTAATACATCATTTAAAATGCTAAAATAGCGAGTGTATCAAGTAGTGCTGAGGGGAGGGGGTCACCCAGCAAAGGGCTGTGGGATATGCCTGGTGTTCCTCCCCTCATGGGGTGGACACTTGAACCTTTGTGACTAATGGAAAGTCATTTCTTAGGTCTCCCTTCTCCCCGGGAAAGTTCCTCCTTCCCTTTCATTTCATCCACCTCCAGGTAGATTGCTTTTAAAGTGAGTTATTTTCCACTGGGGTGACTGTGACCTGGCATCTTTGAGCCTCTCTTTAAGATCTTGTCTTTCATAGAGTTATAGCTCTAGGACTGAAAGGGATCTTAGGGGCTATGTAGTTCAATTGCCATCATTTTACAGAGGAGGAAACTGAGGCCCCAAAAGATGCCCAAAGTCAGAATTTGAACTTGGGGTCTCTTTTTCCACTGTATTGATTGAAACAAGCACTTACTAAGTGCTAATTCATGTTACCTTGGTACACACTGGAGATATAAATACTTGAAATAATCCATACTCCTAAGGAGAAAAGGACAAATGGGTGGTAGGTAGATAGGTAGATAGGTAGATAGGAAGGAAGGAAGGAAGGAAGGAAGGAAGGAAGGAAGGAAGGAAGGAAGGAAGGAAGGAAGGAAGGAAGGAAGGAAGGAAGGAAGGAAGGAAGGAAGGAAGGAAGGAAGGAAGGAAGGAGAATCCTGTGAAATAAATACTATTATTTTAAAGAGGAAGACAAATGACTTGTCCAGAGTCACACAGTTAGCACGTGTCTGAGACCAGGTTTTGACTTCAAGTCTCCTTGACTTCTGGCCTAGAACTATGCCCATGGTACCTCTAGCTGCCTCTATGGGCCTATTACTAGCACTGGCAATACAAGGACTAAAATTTGACAGTATCTGCCCTCAAGAAGCTTAGCTTCTATGTTAGAGATACATAAGAGTCTTTCCCCCATATTGTTTCTGATAAGGGAAAGAGCAGCCTCCTTCTTGGTGACTTCTCACCCCCTTCCCAGCCCTCACCCAAGCTCTGGCTCACCAGGCACGCCCAGCCTGAGCCTCCCCTGGGAGGTTTCCATTTTTTACCTTTCAGATATTATTAGTTTTTCAGGGATTTTGCAATTTCAAACCTGTTGCTTACAGATGAGAAGTAACCACACCCACATCACAGCAAAGAATATGAAGAGGCTTTCTGATACATTTTGATTTTGAAAATTGCTTTATTGATGTTTTGTGTTTTGTCCATTAGACTTTTCCAGACACTCCTCCAAGTCTCTATTTAGTGAGTCTTTCCTCACAGAAAAGCCCAACAGTAACACCTTAGACAATGTATATAATATTCTGAACACACAGGCTCCCACTTCTCCAAGTCACGAAGCAAGCATTTATTAAACACTCATGTGTCAGGCACAGTGCTAAGAGCTGGAGATACCAAAACATTGGCCCTGCCCTCAAAGAGCTTACAGTCTAACGGGGAGGCAGCATGCCAAGAACTGTGACAAATAAGGCTATACAAGCTAGACTGGAGATCATAGCCAATGGGAGGCATTAGAAATAAGAGGGATGGGCAAGCCAGGAACAGAAGGTGGACGTATTTTCCCATTTCCTCTTTGGTGACCCAGACTGCTCATTTTGTCTTGTACACAGGGCAAAAACCTGGTCCCAATGCTGTAGAGAGCAGAAGAGCTTTGACCACTCTGTGGGAGCCCTAAGTTCCGGGTTCACCTAGTTGGGACTGATTTAAACAGCAATGGGAAGCCACTGAATGACCCGAGGTCATAGTACAGTGAAGACAACACAGGCTCTGGGTTCAAATCCCACTTTGGACACATGTGACTCTGACTTCCTTGACCTGTTTTCTCAGCTATGAAATGGAAGTGATTTGACCAGATGGTTATTATTACCCCTCCAGAACTAGGAGACAATGCTAGACCAAGAGGGTTCAAGTCTGTGTCCAAGCCTCCTTTCCCCCTCAGTCAAATGCAAACTCCTTATCTTAAAATTCCAATACCTGGCTAAAGTAGGTGCTTAATAAATGCTTAACGAAAGAATATTGGAACCAGCTCTGGGAATTCACCACACAGATGCCGGGGGTGAAAATGGATAGAACATTGGTTTCTGAGGGAGTTCAAACCCAGCCTAAGACACTTCCTAGTCATTTCACCTTGGTTAACCTCAGTTTTATCAATTGCAAAATGGGGATAGTAACCATACCTACCTCCCATGGTTGTGAGGATAAATAAGATAATATTTGTCAAACACCTTATAAACCTTAAAGTGCTATGTCAATGCTAGTTGCTATTTATTATTGTTATTATTATTACTATCATAACCATCACAGCTCTTACCATCTGCATGACTCAAGGCCTCGGTTCCCTCATCTGTAAAAAAAAATGGGGGAGTTGTCCTTTCTGGCTCTAAGTCTCTTAGCCTATTCTGACCTCCCATATTTCAGAGAGGTAATGGTGCCCACTCACTCACATTACCAGGACTGAGTGTGCCTGGGCAGTATACCAAGCAGCTGGTATCAAAGTGAGTAAACCCACCAATCCTCTGATCTATTCTTCTGATCTTCCACTTTCCCAGCCATTCAACAAGTAAAGCAAGCCAGTGAGATAAGATATTTTATTTGCATAGTTCATTTGGCAAGAAAAGCTAAGAAGGCTGAAAAACACCAGAGATATAAAAAAAAAAAACCAACCCATATCTTAATAAATATCAAGTTGACAAGACTGAATTTTTAGAAACATTATATTTTGTATTGATAAAAAGAGTTTCAAGTACTTTCATACTTCAATCTATTAAAATTTATTTTCTTTTAATTACTCGTCCATGCCCAGTTTTGACAGCATGGTGTTTGTTTTTTTTTTTTTTTTAATAAAAAGGTCAAAAGGGAAAAATTGAGGGTGAAAAGGGTTATTCCCCATGGATGCATAGAAAGGAAAAGAAACAATTATGAAGTGTCTCTACTCACAGAAGGTTAAGGGCATGGAGGTCTTGGAATAGCCCCCAGTCATGAAGTGAGGGCCCATACCCCCCCATACATTAAAAGTCTCAGAACTGTGATCAGATGGTCTGATTAGCTTGAGGTGCCCTGCATAAATTCTCCCATCCAAATTAGCAATCTAATAAAATATTATACCACATGGAGGTTAAAGAGTGTTGGGAAAAAGAATTCCAGGGGCATGGAACTTCTTTCTGAATGGCAGAATTTAAGAGTGGCTTTTATATCTGCTACACCCCAACACTCTGGGATTTTGGGGGAGCACTCCAAACCTCTTGAAAACCTCCCCCCTGCCTTGGCAATGGGTGAGGGGAAGGATGTTTAAACAGCCTTGTTTCTGGAGTTGATAGAAGGAGGGAAAACAAACAAAGCTA
The DNA here is from genome assembly GCF_048593235.1 of Sminthopsis crassicaudata. Taxonomy (NCBI): domain Eukaryota; kingdom Metazoa; phylum Chordata; class Mammalia; order Dasyuromorphia; family Dasyuridae; genus Sminthopsis; species Sminthopsis crassicaudata. The sequence continues at coordinate 469,745,765 of NC_133620.1, read as the reverse complement.
AGAGTGTATTCTTCTGCTGAGCACACTGAGAAGGCAAGCAGCCTGAACACGGGAAGGGAACACAGGACAATAGAAGAGTTGTACCTTTCTTTGGTCAAATGACCACACATCAATTCCTTTTTGAAAGGCTTGGTGAAAAGGGAACAGAGGGAAAGTAAAAGGCACCCAGAAAATGGCAAAAGCCCGGAAACTTTCGCTGGGCGGAGGAACAGCTGCTAGGTAAGAAAGGGGCAATTTCCTCTCTTTTCTTGAAATTAATTTCCTCTCATCCCTGACTTTGACCTTTCCTATTCTGTCTCCTCTCCGGCCCAAAGGCCAGGAAACTCAAGAAAGGTCATCCTAGCCAGGAAGGACAAAGATGCTGAACATTCAAAGAGATGGGTCCTCCTTGGGGGACAAGGTGCTGGGCGTTCCTTCCAGGCCAACTTGTAAGGCACAGCCGGTGGCCACCAAGGCAAGTCTCTGACCACACGCAGGCATGCCTCGCCTGGCAGTGGTTACTGGGAGAAGGCTGCTTGGCGCTCTCTGAAAAGGGCCTTCCGATATCTCCTCTCTTCCTCCTCCTGTTTTCGGGCCATCTGCTCCGCTTTAATCTCAGCTTCAAATTTGCTGGTCACAGACAGGGCATGGACCTGAAAAGACAAGATAAGCAAAGCCAGTGAAAAGGCAGAAGCCACTCAGCTTAGCTCAGCCTTCTTGCTGCCACGACCGAGGACCCCTACCGATGAAGGCAAGGGACCTTGGGTACAATGGGCTTGCCTGGAATTCTCTATCACTAGTTCTTTGTTCTCTGGGCCAGCAGGAGTTGGAGAGGCCTCCTTTCAGCCCCACTAAGTCACTGAGAGACTTGCTGATTGATAAGATCCTGGAACACAAAATGGAACAAGCCCTGTCCTCTAGGAGCTTACATTCACTGGAGAAACTATGAGTGGGACTCCTTCAGAGAATCATGGGATCAAATTAAAAGCTAGAAGGGATCTTAGAGACGATTCAGTACAACACCCCCTTCCCCATACAGCTCCCCTCCTTCACATTTTACAGATGAAGAAACTGAGGCACATATAGGTCACATAGATAGAGTCTGAGGCAGGATTTGAACCAGTCTTCTTGATTTTAAATGACTTAATTAGCTGTCGCAAAGCAGCATGGGCTTCATTGGGAGACAGTGGGCAATCCCTCCCAAAGGTCTTACAGGATTAAACAAGGAATTCTGTGATCTGAAGCTAATTCCATTGTGGGGGAATGGGGAGATGGAAGAGGCCAGTCCACTCTGAAGGTAGAATTGACAGATTAGGGATAGGGTAGGGCTGCCCCATCCCCACTCCTGCAGGAAGATAGAGTACTGAGGAATGCTTGCCCTGGTCTTCTTATTCTAGCCTGGGGGTCGGGGGGAAGAGGGAGCCAATTCAAAAATCTGCCCAAGTCACTTGAGAATAATTCCAAAGTCCAATCCACCTCTCTCTAAACACCTCCCACAAGTAGTCATCCAACCTGCAAGATCTTTGGGATGGATTGCCCACTTTCTCTCAATATTTACTAGCATGGCCCTATCTTTTGCTAACTTATCCCTTCCCTAAGTATCTAGCACAGTATGCTGCAAATAGTTGGGATTTAATAAGTGTTTATTAAATAAATGGCCAAGTTTTAGAAGTGAGGGAACTGGGGCTCAGAGGGGGAAGAAATTTACCCAAAGTTACAGTTAAATGGTTGGTTGCCCTCGTGATCCAATCCTGAGTCTCCCCTAGTCCCCAAAACCAAAGCCTCCTCCTCAGAGAATAAGGAGAGGAGGCAGCAGGTTCCTGCCTTCTATACTTCAACCTTCAAGGGATTTAAATATATAAAATCTATAAATATAAAAATATATTTAGAAAAGTCAGGGTCCAAGGAACTAAGGGTCAGAAATAAATTGCTAGAGAAAGGAAAAATCACAATTGTCTTTCACACAGTGTAATTTCAGGTTAGCCAAGGGTTTTCCTACAGCCAAACTGCCAAGATCAGTGATTATGATTATGATTAATCACATTTTATAGATTGGGAAACTGAGTCTCAGAAAGGTTGCTTGTTCATCGTCACAGAGCCAGGGCTGGAAACAGGACTCAGATCCAGATTCCTAGATTTTGAGCTGGAAGAGAACTTGGGGAAGGTAGAGTCAACTCACCTCCCTCATTTTCCATGCAAAAGCAGTTGGAGTGGAGCTCATCTGGTGCCAAGCTGGGCTCCCCTGGCCCTTTCTGGTGCTACATGCCTCAGCACAGAAGGACTGACAAAGCTCTCCCCTTTTTAGAATTTTGGGCCCTGGGAAGCCCATCTCAATCAGATTAGATAGGGATTGGGAACAGGGAAACATGGAATTATAGACTTAAAGCTAGAAGGGACCTTAGGGCCATCGAATCCAACTTCTCATTTTACATGTGAGGAAACTGAGGCTGAGAGATTGAGAACTGCCCAAGATAACACTAATAGCTATCTATCTGAGGCAAAATTTGAATTCAAGCCCAAACTCCAAGTCCACTGATCTAACCATGGCGCCATCTGGCTGTCTAGGTAGGAGAAAAACTTAAGGAATCCTAGATGGCTGAAAAGGAAGACTTTCCAGGAAAAAATGTAGCAGTCCAGCTCCTTTATTTTCCCTTACAAAGGAAGAGACTTACCCTCAGAAGTTTCCTTTTCTTTTTAATATTTTTATAAATATTATCTTATTTGAGAGTCACAACAGCTCGCCAGCATAAAATTTATTATCTCTATTGTACATTTGAGGAAACTGAGGCAAACCGAAGTCTGAGAAGGCAGAAAAGGCTTGTCAAATGCTATGATAAAATGTTTGTAAATTAGATCTACAGTAACCCTTTTTTGGACATTATACTGAAAAAGCCATGCTGACTCTGTCCATCACTGCTTCTGGGACAAAGATGTGGAGGTGGTAGATGGGATCCAATGGAGGAAGGCCATCCAGCAGCCCATTTGGGCAAAGCAAAGATTGCAGGTGGAGAATAATGTGCTAGAGGTCTGAAAAGGTAGAGAAATGTTGTCTGGGGCTCTGCCAACATTTTTACACATTGTATCTACAGTATCTTAACTAGAAAAATAATCTATTTTTTCTAGTAAATTGTATCTGTTCCTTAATCCCTTGCCATGATTGCTTCCTTTTCTACTTGTTGACAAACCCTTGAAGGATACATTTTAGAAAGTGGTTTGTAAAAAGAAAGGTTATTTGAAAACTGTTACATAGTCTGCCTGTTTGTTAATTAATTGTATAATTCGGATGGTTTCTTCAATTATTAGCTATCCATCATATTTTGTAGCCTCAGTATTTAACACATAATAATAATGTCTCTTGGCTGACTGACTTGATATTTTTCATATATCTTTATGTAAGTCCACACCGCCTCCCCAGTCAAATGTCAGCTCCCCCAAAGCAGGACTTCCTCCATTTTTTGTCTGGCTCTTTGGTGCTTTCTGCACCAAATTTCACAAACACTTTTCTTTTTCTTATTTTTTTTTATCCTATTAGAGATAGTTCTCTATGTAAGGAAGATTTTTTTTAATGAAGGTGATGAACAAATTAAAAATACCCATAAAAGTAAGATGAGGAAAAGAATTACAACTGGTTGGACTGCTTTCATTTCCTGGTTCGTGTAGTTTGGCAGCAGTTGGCTTCTTTTCCCTAGACCAGCAGAAGGGTTCAGGGATGGGAGGGCAAATCCCTTAGGGAAAAGGCTGTGAAAGAGAAGTCAACAATGGCCCCCCTTCTTACCTTGGCTTCGAAGAAGTTCTTGGCCCCTTTCACTCCTTCAATGGCCACATCAATCTCAGAGAGTTTTGCCAGATACATCAAGCCGCTGTCCTCCTCCAGTTCCCCTGAAGCCGCCTTGCGGAAAATCAGCAAAAACTGCGGGGCAACAAGAAAACAGGCCTGAAAAATCATCGTTTCACTCTCACCAGATCCCTTTTATATATATATATATATATATGCTGTCTTCTCCCTTTAGACTGTCTTTTGAGGGCAAGGGCTGCCTTTATTTTTTTAGTTAGGCAATCCGAGTCAAGTTAATTGCCCAGGGTCACAAAGCTAGTAAGTGTTAAGCATCTAAACCTGGATTTGAACTCCGATCCTCCTGACTCCAGTGCTAGAGCTCTATCCATGGTGCTATTTAGTTGGCCCCAAACCAATTTGGTCATCTTCCTTTTGCTATAATTTATATCCCCAGTACCTAATAAGTGCTTATAAATTCATTTCATTCTTTCCAGTCAATTCCCTTCTGTGCCCCTCAGTTTCTTCATCTGTAAAATGGGAGATTTAGGCTGTAAGGACCCATCTTACTCAAATTCTAGTTAATCATAGAACTGGTGCTTCCTGCAGGGCTTGGAATTTCATACACTTTTGACTGATTAGCCCAGAAAAATCTGAGAAAACTCCTTCTTCTGCACCTCTTTATAGACATGGAAAAGGAGGGCTGGGGAACCTTGTCAGGCATATTTGTGGGCAGTAGTTGATTAGTACGGCCATGTAAATCCACACACTCCACAATTCTGAGGACCTTCTGAAACTCACAGCAGTCAGATGGATAATCAAAGGCCCCCAGGACAAAGAAGAAGACACTTCTGGTGGCTCAGTTAAGGACAGACACTCATGAGAACCAACTTCCAGGATATAAAGGACCCCCACATGCCAGAGGGGCTCTGTCCTGCTTGACCCCAGAGGGCAACATGAGGAGCAATGGCAGGCAACCTGAATCCCCTCCTACAGTATGCTGGAGCTGATGTCTCCCAACCTTTCCTGAGGACTGTCTTCTTTTCCTATCCACTCCCCAACCCTAGTTGCCTAAGTCCACTCTTTGGTTCACTTCTCTAATGGTCAAGAATTGTTTCTGGCCTTTATCTGCCTCTGGGCCCCATGCACCCACTGTGGCTAGTTCGACTGCCTAATCCTTCTTCCATGTGATAATCCTTCTGTATCGGAAGGCCAGTGTCTCAGGCCAATTAAAAGCCACACAGTTTTTCCAACCAATCCCTATCACAGACTGGTTCCCCTTCTCTGGACAATCAGTCAGCATTAAGCGACTACCTTGTGTCAGGCACAGAGCTGGAAAACATTAAGGCAAAAGAAAATCCCCAACCTCATAGAATCCCCGGCCACCATCTAACAGGGAAGACAACCTGCAAATAAATTTTACAAGGGAAACTATATACAAGATGAATAGGAGATACTTAACAGAAGGAAGGTACTAGAATGTAGAGTTTTAACTCATCATCTCCACACACACAAATAAATAAATAAAACAAAACATGGACCTAAAGACCGTGATCATGCTGATCATACTCCTCTGCAGGCTCACCAGTTTATCTGAATTCTACATAAATTTCTATGCCTGAAAACAGAGCAGGGAAGAGACCAGCTGGTATCCTTTTTCCTTTGGAAGCCATGTTTCTATAAATGCAGTTTAAAATCCCATTGCCTTCTCAGTGCTCCATCACACAGGACTCAGCAGGTACTAGGGGAAGCAGCAGCTTGAGAAAAAGCCAGAATGCCAGGAAAAGCATGATGGACTTGATTGAGGCCTTCAAAGTAAAAAGGACGATGAAGTGAGAAAATGGCTGCCTGCGGCAATCAGTCAAGGAGCAAGTAGGACATGCTGCTAGGTGCAGGTACTGTGCTAAACACTGGGGTGCCACAAAGCCCTCCATATTGTGAAGGATGTCAGTGACAAAAAGAAGGATACCACTGAAAACAATCAGAAACTCACAAGAGACAAAATTCAGAAGCCAAGAGAAAGCATTTGAAGGAAAGTCAATGGAAGTAGAAAAAGATTTTATTACTGAAATGTACTCTAGACCACTGAGGCTGAAGAAGGAAATAGAGGAGTCTGGGAAACTGATTACAAACTTAGCTCAGAGCCATTTTATAGTAGTGATAGGGAAGGCAATACAGAGGAAATCAAAAGATGATCAAAAATGAAATTTTAGACACAAAGGATCTCCAGGAAGGAGGGAAGAGGGCACTTATCTGAAGAAACCAATATGGATGCACAGAGAACTCTCCAACTGAAAAAGAATTTCAAAAGAAATGAATAAAAGAGGGGTAAAATCATGTGGAACCAACAGGAGATGACTACAATCAGATGTGTCTAGAAAGCTAAAGCCAAAAATGAACTGGGGCTGGTAAGGAAAGTTAAGGACAGCAGAAAGGTTTACGGTGGTATTTTGTCTATTAAACCATAATGGAAGAAAAGGGAAATCAGAGAAAAAAGGACAGGACTTTTGCTTGGAGTAGATGGGGCAATGATAACTGACAAATAAAAATGAAAAAACTTTCCATTCTAATTTTGTTTTGTGTTTTGTGTCTGCCCAGGAGAATGAACAGAAGTGAGCTGCTCCTGGAGATAAGAGGAGACTACGAGAGCCCCACTTCTTGAGGGCGGACTGACCCAGAGGATGTGCCATTGGTGAACCACAGAGAACAAGAAAAGTATCTGAGGCCTAAATAAGGCCAAATGATGTCCGATTTTCTCCTCAAAGGAAGAAAACAGCCACCTACAGACCAACGAACTTGACTTTGATTCTTTGCCAAGTTCTAGAATGTATCCTTTAAGGGAAGGAAGTAGTAGTCATTGATGACAAAGGATCAAGGGGGTAGATACAATTTACTAGACAGAATAGCTATTTTTCTAGAGACAATTTGCAAAGATATTGGCAAAGCACTTGATGACATTTCTTGACCTTTTTTTAGACCTCTAGCATATTTAGTGCCTGATTGCAGCCTCTGCTCTGGCCAAAATGGGCTGCTGGATCTCCTCCCTGCATCCCTCCCTTTCTCCATCCCTTTGCCCAGAGTCAGCATGGCTTGGCCACTAACATGCCCAATTCCCCTCATTTCTTTTTCTGACAGGGTTACTAGACTAGATATCACAGAAATGCTGAAGGTCTAATTCACAAACATTTCATCAAAGCATCTGTTGGGGCTTCTTTATCTTCTCAGACTTGTATCATGTTTTCCCCTCCTATGTACCCCACTTCTAGTTATCCCAGCCTGGACAGGTTGGGCTTTACTTCCTATCCCCATGCCCCCATTTATTCCAAGCATATTTCAAATCCCCTGTGCCTAGACCTTTCCTCAGGCTCCCGCCATTAGTATTATCTCCTTCTTGAAATCACTCTGTACTTTTACTATAGAAATTTATACCTGCTTACTTAGAGTATATTATACCCCTCTTGCTCCTTGAGGGCAGATGATTCATTTTTTAATTCATTTGCGCCTAAAGCCTAGCTCACAGTGTCTTACACACAGTGGTTGCTTAATAAATGCATTAAGCAGGACTGAATGCTGTTCTTGAGGACAAGGTGAAAGCAGAAGTCATGCTATGGTTGTGGAAGAGGTCAAATGGCCAGCCATGGCCAATCTTTAGATCTTAATCTCAGAAGGAAGCCTAGAGTGGTGCTCTCAGGGATGGGTGCTTTGGTCCTATGTTTAATCTGTTCTTCTCCAGGGACTTGGAGGAAGGCATGGGCATTCTGCTTATGCTTATAGGTGTCCAACAACATGAAGTTGGAAGAAACAGAGTCCAGCAGTGGAAGAGGGAAGGGTCCCACTAGCTACCTAGTCACATCTCTTGGGAAGAGCAAATGAGGATCCCCTGGCCACCTCGGAGCTAAGCGGAGAGTCCTCCGGGACAACGCCGAACACAAGGACTGTTTGAGCAGACTGCTCGGGGGGCCAGGACAGGTCCGGTTACTGGCATGACTTTGCCTTCTTGAGTTTCCCGACTTCCTCTGCCATGAAAGCCAGTTGGCTTCAGCTCCCTGGAAGAGGCCATGAAAGGTCCCAGCAAATGCAGTTGGTGCGGTCACCTAGGACACCCTGAGCCTCCTTGTTTCTATGGAGACGAGGGAGGACCTCAATCAGAGATGCAAAGTGTCATTGTATTTCGGCCTTGGATCCTCTGCTGGATTTGAACAAAGTCAACTTTCTTTGGTCAACACCTGGCCCAGACCTCATATCTGAACAAAGGGATCTCAACTTACAACAGAAGCCTCCTTCAGAGACCAGATATTCATTTCTGACTAAGGTAACCCAGTCTACTTTGGGATAATACTAATGGTCAAGACACTTTTTTTTTTTTTTTTTTTTTTTTTTTTTTTTAATGACAGGGAAAAACCTGAATTCAAGTCCAGCTTCGAATGAAAGATTGTGTGATTCCAAAAAGCCAATTCATCTCTTAGGTCCCCTCCAAGACTAAAAATTACTGGGATGGTTGATGTGCCTTGGGGAGGGAATTTCCACACCAGAATTTCCCATGCAGTCAAGTTTGGGTAGTACCAAAAATAAACACAAAAAGCCCAACATGGAGCCTGGCTCTCTGCAGCTTTAGTACCAGAGAAGTTCTAGTTCTGGTTCTAGAGCAGAGTTCTTTACCTGTGGGGTCACGAACATGGTTTTTTTTTTTTTTTTTTTTTTTTGAGGTTGGGGTTAAGTGACTTGCCCAGGGTCACACAGCTAGGAAGTGTTAAGTGTCTGAGACCAGATTTGAACTCCGGTCCTCCAGAATTCCACGAACGTGTTTTAAAAAAAACAAATCAAATACATTGATCAGGTCTTCCCTAAGCACCCTGACTTGGCTTCTCTCGGAGAGCCTTCACTAGCCCCGCTGCCAGGGTCCGAACCTGCCTGGTCCTGCCTGGCCCTCTCTTCCGGGCATATTCCGGAGTGCCCACATTCTTCCTAACAAGGGAGCCAAGTTCCTATGACTGGACTGCCCTCCCCGCTCCTCCCACCATTAGTCTGAAACTGAGATCGAGTAAAAATAATCTGCAAGTGGTTGAGCTTCTGGGAAGTGCTTGGGGCAGGATTGGACATCCCTGGAGAAAAAACACAAGCCATGAAGTTATCAGGAAAGGGGCCAAGAAGCCAGGTCACCGAGTGGTTTGGGTCCCGCAGATAGGAAGGGTTTCAGGCAGAATCTGAACTCGGGTCATCCTGTCTCAGGCCCAGTGATCCAACCATTTTGTCCCGCTGCCCAAGCAGTCAGGGCTCCTTCCATTTTGAAGGCCTGTGTGATTGGACACAGAGTAAGCGAATGGGAGTAATGTACAACAGGATGGGGAAGGTGGTTGGGGCTGGATCATGAAAGGTCTAAATAATCAGTGAGAGCTGGGATTACTGGGTAATAGGGAGCCACTAATGGGTGTGTGTATGTGTATATACACACATACAAATATATGTATGCATTATTTACAAATTCATTTCAGAAGTCAAAAAAATCAAGTCTCTTTCTCTTTTTTTTTGCTGAGGCAATTGGGGTTAAGTGACTTGCCCAGGGTCTCACAGCTTGAGAACTAAATCAATCCACACACATTCAGGAAGCCCTCACCATGTGTCAGGCACTATGCCAAATGCTGGCGAGACAAAGTAAAAGCAAGAATTCTCTTTGACCTGGAATCAAGAAGACGCAGATTCAAATACAAACCCAGACACTTCTTAACTTTGTGATCCTGGGCAAGCCACTGAATTTCTCTTGCCTTAATTTCCTCATCTGGAAAAAGAGAGTTAGATTTAGTGAACATATTCTATGGCCCCTTTTCCAGTGTTCAATCTGTGATCCTGTGGACATAAATATGGGGAAGAGAAGGCTAAGTAGAATTTACATGTGCTGTTTTAATGTTTGAAAAATACCTTTCACATTATTTCATTTGATTTTCAGTGCCCTCTGTGAGGCAGGAGCTATTTTTATTCCCATTTTCCAGATGGTCTTCCTGACTCTGAGTTCAAAGTTCTATTCATCGTACCACCTGGCTGCCTTTGAAATTCAAGAAATAGAGTAGACACACAGTAATCTTAGAGAATGAGGTAGAAGAGAAATAAGAAGTGGAAAAAACCAGCATAAATTGAGGGTTTCTTCCCTCATGGAGGAAGGAGAGTGATCCTAATTATTCCCATTTTTGTCCTTCATGGGGAATGACAAGACTTTCTGAAAGGTTCCCACCCATCCTTCAAAGTTTAAATTAGGAACACAAGAAGAGGGAATTCCTAATTTAGGCTTTTAGAAGGAAAGGCAGGTCTTTTTTGGTAACTAAATCCAATTAGGGCCAATTCAAAGGAGGCCCACCCACCCCTTGGGCCTCCTGGGCCTCCACTGATCTCTTGGGCTGCAGCCACCAACCACTGTTCTTGTTATAAAGTCAGCTCCCAAATCCCTTTGGGGCCGTCCCAGTGGCAGACAAGGGACAGAAGAGGCAGCGGCCCAGTGACTATATGGCTACTCTGGGAATCTTGGCCATCTATGGGACCAGACAGAATTCTGCTCTCCCTAGAAGGGTGGCCCCATCCTCCAGGCCAATTAAAGGCACAGGCTCAGTCTAAAAATCTTTGTGTTTCCATAAAATCTCTTCAAAGCTGCTGTTTAATATGCATGGGTGTGTGTGTGTCTGTGTGTTTGGGGGAGGGGGTCTTCCCTCTTCAATATTCATCAGAACACCCATTTCCTGGCTCGCCAACCATCTCTCTCCTTGTTTATTCTCCTATTTATAGCCTCAAAGGTTGGTATGCAGGGGAAGAATTGGCCAAAGGCCCAGCTAGGACTGTCAAGAAGTGGAGGGAGGAAAGGGGACAGAAGCTGGGGAAAGGGCAGCAAGCTTCCCAAGTTTCTTTAAACAAAGCTATAAAATATTTTTGTGAACTCCTTTAATGGAAAGGCTCCCTGACCCTCCCTCCCAACACCCCCCTTCAGCCCTATGAAGAATAAGACAAAACCATCATTGTATGGGTCTGGCGGGGCACCCACATCCCAGCCCCACCCCCTTGCCATCATCCAGCTTGGGAGGCTAGGAGCCTCTACATCCAGGAAACAGGAGAGAAATAGAAGTGACAAGTGGTCATTTCTTTTCAAATACATTTCGGGTACCAGATACAAAACCACTCAAACTCCTCATCTCATAGAAAGTCTTCAGCGGGATGGAGTCAAGAGGCATCCCGATGACTGGGAGGGAGTGTCCTGGCTCCTCTAGGTGAAAAGGCTCCAGATCCCAAAGCCACCCAGAGGCTTCCCTTCCCCCAGCTGCCTGACAATTACAAAAGAGTAAAATGACAAACGGGGAGGAGCTTGGGGAAAACAGGCCCGTTGATTCAGGCTGATGGAGCTGTGAACTGGTCCAGCTCTTCTCGAAAGCCATTTGGGAGCGTGCCCAGAAAGTCACGTCTCTGACCCAGAGACCCCGATTACAGAAGCGATGCAATGCCAGACCCTCTCCTCCAAAACTAAGGTCACAGGGAAAGGCTCCATAGGGACAAAGATCGATGACAGCTCCTTTTGTAGTGACAAAAGACCAGAAATGAAGGGGAAGCCCAAGGATTGGGGAAAGGCTGAATAATTATGGTCTCTGGTTCTATTGGACATCACTGCACTCCGAGAGATGATGAGATAGAAGCTTTCAGAAGACAACTTCTGTGGCCTGAGGTACAGGGATGGGAGAAGAGCCAGGACCGTTACAGAAACATTGGAAAGCCAAACAACTTCGAGAGACTAGAACCTTAACCCTTAATGTCGTGACAAAAGCTCGATTCCAGAGGCCCCAAGCCCAATGAGACCCACAGCTTTGGATAAGTGGGAACTTGTTTAGCTTGACTCTTCATATTTATTATGAGGGTTTTATTTGTATTATCTAAAAATATATTCAACTGGGGGAGGAAGGGAAGGAAGAGAAAATTAAAAAAAAAAAAAAAAAAAAAAAAAAAAGTCCTGGCCCTGCAATAATTGTATCTGGATTCAAATTCCGTCTTTGATACAAACTACCTGGAAATAGCTTTAAGCAATTCCCAGAGACTCAGTTTCCTCATCTGTCAAATGAGTACCTATACACTAGCTGGATGGCATGCCAGATTTAGATCTCTGACCCAATGAGAATAGTGATGAAAGATGGGCTTCTAGACTCCTTTGTGCCTTTTATCATTGCTGTCCCTCTGCGTTTTTGATGTGTTTAAGATTTTTGGTATTTAAATTTCCCCTATGCTTTTCTAATACCACATATTTTAGCCACTTAAAAATCAATAGCTAGCTTGGTAATGAACTTATTGCCCTTAACTTTTCCTTTATTGATTCATGATACATTTATTGAGGTGTAATAAGCTATCCATAAACTGACAAACTTCAGTTTTCACCAAAAAAGTTGTATTTGTCTTTCAAAAAAAAAAAAAAAAAAAAAAAAAAAAAAGATGCGTTTCTAGAGTCTGGAGATCCTTGTTCTGTGTTCTGAGGAGTTCCCAGATCTGGCATCCCTATTCTATGGTCCCTTGCAGCAAGGATATCTGATGTTCCCTCTCTTCCCCGACATCGGTACTAGACATCGTCCTCTAGCTGGCTCCTCTTTAGCCGAGAGCTCAACTCTTTAAAGAGCAATCCATATTTGTCTCCATTTCTTTTCTAAACCCTCCATACACAAGTCCAAGTCTCTCCATTCTACAAACAAAACCAAAATAACCTGGAACTTGATCAGAGCAGGCCCCAAAGCCCTCTTGGCTAACCTCCCCCAGTCTCTTCCAAACCCTGCCTCTTAGGACCTCATCACTCCAGAGACACTGCTGTCCCTCTCCAAAATTCCCACTGGCCTCTTGGTCTGTCTTCTCACTTCTCATCCTTCCCGCCCTCTCCACAAGCGCCAACATTATTACCCTCATTTTCTCCTGGATCAGCTCTCTTCTCTGAGTTTTTGTTCTCTTCTTGGTTTATTCTTACCTGATCAGATTTTTGTTCATGTCACATCCACTTTTAGATGTTTTCTAAGCATCTGTCCTGGACCAATTTCTTTTCTCCTTCTGGTCTCTTCCTTGGGGACCTAGTCAGCTCCCATGGGTTCAATGGTGATGTCCCTGATCTACAGAGCCACATATATAGAGTCCTAGTCTCTCTTTTGAGCTTTGGTTCTGAATTCCTGCCTGTTGGACAACTCAAACCCAAGGACCTATAGACATCTCAAACTCAGCACATCCAAAGCTAAACTCATTCTCACTCCTCTTTCTGAATGTCCCCAGCACCTTCCTCCTAATCACTCACATTTGCCAAGCCGGTGACAAATTTTATCCTTTACTCCCTATTCCCATGGATCTCACTCCGATCCAGGATCCCATCATTCCTCAGGACATCACAATAGCTTTCTTCTAACTGGCCTCCCAGCCTCAGTCTCTTCCCAATACAGTCCGATCTCAGCTGCTGATGTGACTATGTAGTATTATGGATTATTCCCCGATGAATTCCTGTGGGCTCCCTATTATCTCCAGGATCAAATACCAGGTTCTTTGATGGACATTTAAAGCCTTTCCATACCTGTCCCCATTCTAACTTTCCAAGTCTTCTTAATACTTCTCTCCCTTCCATGAACTCTACAATCCAGCTCTATTGGCTTACAGCAGTCACTGTTCTCTCCCCAACCACTATGTCTGACTGACCCCTAAGTCTGGAATGGCTTTCCCTCCTGTTCTCCTCCCCCCTTCCCACCTCCACTTCCCTGGCTTCCTTTAAGGTTTCTCCAACCCCACTTCTGCCTTACCTTTCCAGAGCACTTTGTCTGCTCTGCACAGATCTTGTATGTGGGGGGCAACTGGGTGGTGCAGTGGATAGAGCACCAGCCCTGAAGTCAGGAGGACCCTAGTTCAAAATCTAGCCTCAGACACTTAACACTTCCTAGCTGTGTGATCCTGGGCAAGTCACTTAACCCCAATCGCAAAAAGATGAGGTTAATCTCGGATCTTGTATGTGTTTACTGTATATGTGATATCTACATGTACCTCCCTGAGCACAGGGACTATTTTCAACTTTCTATCCCTAGGCTACTTGCCAGGTCCCACTGCCAACTGCTTAGTAAGTGTTCATTGACTGAATGGCTGGCTGTAGGATTCCTAAGTTCTGACGAAGGTCCCTTCAAGCTCTGACACTGGAACATCCAATGGGTTCAATTACACAATGAATCCAATTCTAGTTTCAAAACAATTCTCAAATCAATCAGGCCACAGCCTCTAGGCTACCGGTAGGCTGGAGAGGAGAACAAGTTCTCTGTAAGAAGTCCAGGAAAACAAACAAAAACAACAACCACCACAAAACAAACAAAAAAAGAAGTCCAGGAAAAGCTCATCTCAGAAGAGGTGGAGAATCGAACCCAACAACTGCTGCTCATTTTGGTTGGCACCGGATGCCAACTGGGCACTCAGTTGCTCCTCTCTGTGGCCATGCTCACCAGAAGGCAACTGCTCTCACTTCAGCAGCTGTTGCCTGTGGGTTTGGGGCTCACATTTCTCAGTGATCATCTCCTAAGTGACAAGTCTCTCTCCTGTATGGAGGCAGCCAAGGTTCATGAGACACCAGACCAGATCAGGTGCCAAAATCCAAGAATGCTAAGTGAAAGATGGCAAGGCACAGCTGGGGATGTGCCCACTGACCACTGAATGGGAAAGCATTTACACGACTCATCAGCCTAGTGCCTGGTACTTTTTCTGTGCCACGAATTTTGATAGGGCTACTAAAAGAGAAGAGAAATAACCACTGGCCTCCAGAGGCTTACAGCTTATGGATCTAATCAATAAGGATATATTTACTGCTGAATATGTGGCAAGTACACTGAATTTATTTTTAAAAAACAGATTGGGGGAAGGGGTTGTTTTCTGGAACAGGTTGTCTTTGCCCTAGCCATATCGCTCCCCTCCCCGCCCCCTCTCTCCTTGTGCCTTCTCTCCTGAACTCTGGGATTCTGCAGACTGCTCTGACCCTTACTATCTGATGTCTTCTCTGCCTAGAAACTTCTAGCTCCCTAGTTATTAATGGCATTATCCTGCCTGTGTAGGATAAAATAGACCCAATGAAGGGCAAGAGAAATGCTTGCAGTTCATTTAATTCTTTTGCAAAATCCATTTAAGTATCAGACACAGACACAGAAATAATCCAGCACTTAGCTAATCATGATGAATACTGGATTTGTACTATAAGAATTTATATTTGACTCTCTCTATGTGACCAGATTCTTCCTCCTCCTTGGTCTTCACTTTCCTTTTCTGTACAGTGACTAGAAGTTGGGGAAGGGATACTTCTAAGATTCCTTCATTAGTGAAGTTTCTATTATATATATATATATATTTTTTTTTTTTTTCTATTATATCTAGGTTACTTTGTAAATTTTTTTGCACGTTGCCTCTACCCCCTTCCTCATTTTTGGTATCTCAGTGCTTAGTACAGTGTTTAATACATAGTAGGTATTTAAAAATAAGTTAACTTTAAAAAGTTAAAATAAATACTGTCTGTCAATGCTGATAGACAATGGTTTGTTCTCAAATTGTAATCGTAGAGAATTGCCTGGGAAGCCTTCAAGGTTCATAGGTCTCTTGCTAGAAGGTACTTTAGAGGCCATCTTATCCAACTGCTTCATTTTTCACTTGAGGAAACTGAGACTCGGGGGAGGTCAAGTGACTAGCCTAAGGTCAGGGAGACTGTATGTGTTGAAAGTAGGAACTTGAATTTTGGGGCCTTCCTCACACTGAGGCTAGCCCTCCATCCTCATGGCCAAGTTATTCCTCTCCTCCACACATCAATATTTTTTCAATATATTTACAAATTCACAAATTTAATTCCAAGAAAGAAACAATAAGTAGGCATAGAAATATAGTAGTGAGAAGATATAGATAGCCTCATAATAATGCCTTTCATTTTCCAGATGAGGAAACTGAGACCAAAGTGACCTACTCAGAATCTCATATGTGGTAGGGAGCTGGGAATGACAAGCCTGGGATGCAGGGATTCAGAACCTGGAATGATCATCTTTTTTGAGAAACAGATTTAAAATAAAGCTTAATTTAAAAGGCCAATAAGTTTAAAAAAAACAAAAACAAAAAACAAATCCTAGGAGCATTTCAGCATTAGGTACTAGGCTAAAAATTGGGGACAAATGCAAAGTAGGTAGAAGATAACCTCAGGGTATAAGTGAGGAGAAGGTATTTTCCAAAATCTGTTCATTTCACCTTGGCTAATGTCTCTGGTCGATTTCCCCCCTGCCAATGTCTCTGGTCGATTTCCCCCCTGCCAATGTCTCTGGTCGATTTCCCCCCTGCCAATGTCTCTGGTCGATTTCCCCCCTGCCAATGTCTCTGGTCGATTTCCCCCCTGCCAATATCTGTCAAATATAGCCTCCTCTTCTCTGACATTGGGAGCCTCTAGAGCAAGTTTCTCCTCTCCTCCCATCTGGACTCTTGCTATCGCCCCAAGTCTCTCTCACTCCATCCTGCTGTTGTGGGCCTAAGTGACTGGCCTGGTAGTGCCCTAGACAGTAACCAGACAATGGGTGTTGGGCTTGGCTTAGGTAGGAGTAGGAAGAGGGTAACAAGGTCAGCTTTGCACCTCTGCGCCTGAGAATTCCAAGGAGCATCCAGCTGGAGAAGCCAAAGGGCAGATGGTAACTTGGTGCTATAGCCTGGTACCACAAGATAATTAGAACTTATTTAGGAACCAACTGCATATAGATGGGATAACCAAACTCATGGAAGCTCATAAGGTCATAAGGTCTCCATGCTTCTCTAGGATTGTCAGGGGAGGGGGATACTCTGAGAGTCAATTCTCATTAGCATCTTAGATGGCTTAATAAAAGGTTTCTGGATGATGAATGATGGGGTCACAATTAAACCCTGCTCTTCATCCTCATTGTGATTTCCAGTCCCAGGCCATCACCTGCCCTAGCTGTATTCTCCTCCTTCCCAGCCTTGACTCCTTATTTCTACTTTTAGCTCCATCACACCCAGAAACTGTGGGTATCCCCCAGGACTCTGTCCTCAGCCTCTCTTCTTTTCTGTTGTCTATGAGAAGCATGGAGTGTAATGAGCTGAGCACTAGCTACACATCTGGAAGATCCAAGTTCAAATCCCACCTGGCTACTTACTAGTGTGATTCCAGGCAAGTCACCCAAGCTCTTCCAATTCCTGAAAAGATTGGGCTGGGAGGCCTCTAAGGTCCCTTTCAATTCTAAATCCTATGTCTCTGAGCAAGTCACCTTCCCTCTTGGAACCTCAGTTTCCTAAGGAGATAATGCTTACTCTACAACTGACCTCACTGAGTTCTCATGACAAAGGTGTTTGGTGATGTTTAAATGTTTACCTTCCAGCATTTTTCTTACTTTTTCCTTCCTCTGCCTCCCACCCCAAGATGTACTTCTCTGATGTTTACAGAAAATATGCTAAACTGGACATTAATCACCAACAGACTGTGGATTCAGGAAGGAGATAAGTTGTTCCCCCTCCCACCCTGGGTGCCTGAATATAGCAAGTGAGCAAGTCGGAGGGAATTCTGGGCAGGTGGTAGGGGAATGCTAGACTGGGGGGGACTGGCTTCCGCTGGGCAGAGGCCAGCTTGCTCACACCACACCCTCTCTATTTCTGCTCCCTGAAGTCACAGCTCCACCTTCTCCATCCCCACAAAGGCTCCTTTGACAACTCTCCCCTCATTTTGATCAGATTTATAGGGTCAAAAACTTGGGGCTACGAGGGACCTCAGAAGCCCTAAAAAACTTGGGTGACTTATTCAAGGTCACACAGGGACTGTGTCACAGGTAAGATTTGACCCTTGCATCCTAGATTTAGATTAATCCAACTCCTTTATATTATAGGGGAAGAAACCCAGGGTTCTTCATCTAGAATATATTCCTCCCTCAAGAGGTTATCCATCATATGGATAGTAAGTAGTAGAGCCAATATTTGAACCCATGTTCTATGACTTGGAAAGATCCCAAGATCACAGGGTCACAGATCTAGAGACTGCCATGGACATCTAGTTCAACCCATTTGTTTTTACAAAGGAGGAACCTCTCTCAGGGAGGCGACGTGCCCAAGAACACACGGGAAGTTCCAACATTCGTAGTTCTATAACCCAGGGATGTCACCGAGGCACCACAGCTGCCTGTGCCAAGAGCTGACTATGAGGAGGAACCTTGGGAGAGAAGGAAGGACGCAGGCCCTTCAAGTTCTGAGAGGGAGAGTTTAGGATCTTTGAGCAAGCAAAGCTGAGTGGGAAGGGGAGCGCCTGGCAGGATCTGGGAGCTGGAAGTCAAGGAAACAATGAGGCGGGGGCCAGTGCAAGAGCAGCATTTTCAAGGGAAAAGAAACGCCGCTGGAGACCTGCAGCTATCTCAGGGGAGATCACCTATTAACACAAGAAAGCACAAAGCCTACCAGCCTCTCAAACATAGGAAGGATCTCATAGTCCAGAATGGCTGCTAATAGGGACAGGCTTCCGGCTCCCTTCCCGGACCAACCCCTCCCTTTCAGGCTTCCCGGCTCCGGCCAGCCCGGCTCGCCAGCTTTCGGCGGGAACAAGGGACACCTTATCCTACAGAGATCGCGCTCCGTGTGGGACGTGCACTCAGACCTCCACCTTTCAGAACTTCCCAGCTCAGCTCAGGGCCCACCTCCTCCGGTCGGCCTCAGCTGAAGCCTTTCCCTCTCCTCCTACATTCTGCCACTTGGTACCCATGGGCTGATCAACTGCTTAGTGTGGCCTTTACCCAGGGAGGCTGGGCCAGGGAGAAACAATACCTCTCGGAAGCTCAGCTTGCTGTCTAGGTCCTCATCCACCTCCTTGATCATGTTCTTAAGATCCAGGTGCGTCTGGGGGGCTCCCAGCTTCTCCATCATCAGCTTCAGCTCCATCAGGTCTATGTAGCCGTCTTTGCCAGAATCATATCTGCAGGGTTCAAAGGAAGGGCCGGGGTTAGCAGGAGGGGAGAGGCAGGTCCCCTCCCCCAACACTGGCATGGGGCGGTCGTTCCAGAGCAAGGATGGCCCCGAGCAGCAGGACCATGGGCACTGATGGCCCTCGCTGACTAGCTCCCTTCTGCCCCAGAGGCCAATCAGGTGGCCACTATGAGGGGGGTGGGAGTGGGAAGGTCTGTATGTCACGGAGTGTAGCTCAGCCACATACAGGCAGCAATGTGGGGAGAATTCAGGGACCAATTCCTGCTTCTGATGAGAATTGCCTGGGTGATTCTGTGCCTCAGTTTTCCCATCTGTAAAATGGAGATGACTTCAGAGATACCTCTATATATGATACTATGATCTCTACTTTAAGGTTTGGAAGGGGGGATAGTCTGGGAAGGAGGGGAAAGGAAAGGGAAGAACTTGTGCTTTCTCCAGATTTCACTGTGTCTCAGTAAAAAAGGCGCCCTGGCTTTGGAGTCAGAGGACTTGAATTCGAATTCTACCTCAGACCCCTGTTACTTGGCTAAGATGAGTATTTCCTCAACTGTAATGTGAGAAGACTGCCTGAAGGAACCAGCCCCTGGACTGAGGCTTTGATCTGACCCTATGTCGAGGGCCACTCTCATTGTTCTGCCATGGGAGCTAATCCCAGGCTCAGATAAATCCCAGAGCTGGCCCTTATTCCACAGATTGTCAGCCTCCTGAGGATAGGGACTCCCTTTTTGGACCTCTTTATTGTCTCAAAAGAAAGAACCTTTAGGCTTTGGGACAGTTTTACTTTCGAGTTTCCCCCAAAGGCTTTAAATGCTTGTCACCGTGTCCCAGTGGCTGGAAGGGGGCCGGGCTCCCTCGGGCAGATCAGGGTAAGGGTCCATAAGCCTGTAAGGGACTGTGAGCTGGGCTTGGATCCCCTCTCTGACACTGTGTCACCTTGGGCAGGTAGCACAACCCCTCTGGGCCTAACCTGCCTTACACGAGCCCGGGATTTCCTTGGTGCAGGGCACCTCGACACTCTCTTGGGGCCAGAACCGATTAAAAGGTATTGAGGAGAATGTTTAACAAAATAAAATGCACCAGAACAGAGAAAACATTAACAGGGAGTCTCATAAGGAAGCTGGGACTGGGCCGGCCGCCTCCAAGGGCGCATCCAGTTCTAGGTCTCGGATTCCAGACCGTGCGCCCTGCTTTTTGATTAGCTGGGGGGAGGTTTCTGTTTGAGCGGTACCCTGTGCATCAGGAACCACAGGGAGGGAACTGCTCCGTGTGGCCGAGAGCCATCAGTGGTTATGTGACTTGGCCACGGCCACACAGACCACAGGATGCCGTGGGATAAACAGATAAATCCATCCAGGGGTGGCTTCAGCCAAGAAAATCGACACCACTTTCTTTCTGCCAGCCACCCCCGGCCTCTCGGTGCCAGATGCCGCCCCGGTGTGCCCACAGCCCATCCAGCCTCAAAGGTCAAAGACTTGCCACCTTAGGCTCCGCACGCCTCCATCACCGAGGAATCATTCTTAGATCCCAAAACACTTTGGTTTCATGCCCAAATTAACAAATTTAGAAACCCGACAGTCTCTGCCCTCAAGAAGCTTCCCCTTCACCTCCAGTTCTCCAAGAAGTTGGAAGTGGAATGGAAATAAAAATGAAATTTGACGCCTGGGGGAATGGAGAGGGAAAAACTGAGGGAAGAAAGTAAGCTAGCATGAATGGAGGGAAACTCAAACTAAAAAGAAATGATATTAGAGGCTGGGAGCACTCAAGCTTATTCAACTTAGGGGTGGAACAAATGGCTCCAGTTCTAAATCTGGGGTTCCTTAGAAGGAAAAGGGATAGGGATTTATGTTTTTAGTGGATTTTGGCTTTTTTTCCCCAGTCATGTCCTACTCTTCATGACCCCATTTGGGGTTTTCTTGGCAAAGATATCCAAGTGGTTTGCCACTTTCTTCTCCAGCTCATTTTACAGCGGAGGAAACTGAGGCAGAGTGAATTGACTTGAACAGGGTCACACAGCTAAGACTTGTCCAAGGCTGATTTTGGACTGGGGTCTTCCTCACTCCTGGCGACTGCAACTACATATAAATTTATGCATAGTATTCACCCAATATTCAGCTGGTAAGCAATCTTATTTTTGTCTCTTTGACCAGCTCAGGGCCTTCCAATGATGGGATTTCTTCTGTTGAGTTAAATTATTGTTCTCAGGAATTGGTCATGAGGATCAAAAGAGACAATATCTGTGAAGAGTTTAACATAGTATCTGGCACATAGTAGGCATTATATTAAGGCTAGCCATAATAACACTTTATAAGCACCTACTGTGTTTAAGGCATTGTGCTCTGGGGATATCAGGAAAAAATTGTAAACCTGCCTCTGCTTGTGAGCTTACATTCTGTCAAGTGTCTTAGAAACTTGTAATTGTTGTTTTACAAGAAAATATTCTAGACTCCTGTGTATATCCTAGACTTTAGTCTCGCCCCATCATTTTTGCAGATAAAGGTAAGGCGGAGAGCTTGGAGATCTGCCTGCCTGGAGTGCAGCGAGATTACAGCCGAGCTCCTCCAACTTCCAAAGTCAGGGCTACTCTCCCATACCACACAACTCCACAAGCTTTCCCAGATTTCTTGGCCTTCTTTGTATTCTTATCTCCCTCGGCACAATAACATGCCATTATGTTCATAGGAAATATGGGCTGTCTCTAAATTTTTAAGCTCCAACAGATAAACCAGCTATGAATAGATTCAGAGATTTTGTAGCAGTATCCCAGGGTCAAAGGGTACAAGCGGCCTGATAAGCCACTGTGTTAGTGCATATTCCTTTCTTTGGAAGACTGTACTAATTCACAAGAGCCAGTGGATGGCTGGTGAGCCTTCTGCTCACAGCCCCATCACCAGGGAACTTCATCGGATCATTCTGATGGCCATACCTCGGAACAGTTTTAAGTCACAGTTTTCTGATAATTAGAGCGTAGGAATAATATTTTAGTGACAATGTATTTCTCCCGGTGCCTGTTAAATCCTCTGACCACTTTGCCTCTGGGGAGACTTTCAGTTTATCCATTCCTTACTAAACTGGGGAAGGATTTATCTCATGCACATTTACTGTCCCTAATCTCTGTAGATCTATTATAAAGAAGATGTTGGGCCTTGGAGTTGGGAAGACTTTGATTTGAATCCCTATCTAGCCCCCACCCCCAATTCTACTTACTAGTTGTACTATCCTAAAACATATCACTCCATCTCCCTTGAAAATGTCCATACTTATCTACTAGATTATAAATTTATTCAAAGATTTCCCCTCCAATCTGATTCTTGTGCTGTAATTTTGGATGAGGAACAGCATGGTCTCATAAACGAAGAATGTAGACCATCCTGTAAGCTCCCTGGACAACTTGCCACAATTGTTAAGTTGCAGAAAAGATGTTGCACTGGTGGAGGAAATTCTCTCACCTGGGAGCTCCCTACACCAATGAGCCAGAGGAACAATGTGATTTCTCCATCCCTAATTTTGGTTCTATATTTTTAAAATGTAAAACATTACTATATATGGATATATTATAGCAAACAAATCCCTCTTGTTTCCTGTTATTTTTCCCATGTTGAACAGATGAGTATTTTCCATAATTAGGATAAACATTTTGTTCTCTTTTCTTCTAATTTTAGTGTTTTATGATCCATTTGGACATACCAGAGTGTTTGGTTTCCAGTCATAAGATTACTGGTTTGAGCTAGAAAGGGTCCAACACCCTTATATTACATATCAGGAAACAGAGGACTAGAGTGATTTGCTTAGATCACAGGGGGCTAAGTAGTAGAACAAACTTTCAAACTCGTTTCACCATAATGTTGTGCAATTTTCCCAAACTTTTTATTTTTATTTTTTTATTTTATATATATATATATATATATATATATATATATATATATAAAATGGAATCATTATGTAATATATTAGTATAATTATATAATTAATTATTGTATAACATTAATTATATTATATAATATATTATACATGATGGAATCATATATATATATATATATATATATATATACACATACACACACACATATATACACATACACACACACATATATATACATACACACACACATATATATAACATATTACCCATGTACATTCGAAATAAAAAACAATTGAGCCAAGTCTAACTTGATTTAGTTGTTGATGTCAAAAAAAGAAAAACAGATAAAAGAACAGATATAGATATGGACTAATACCATTTCCAAAGAAAGTCTCACAAGTGCAAATACATTGGCAAAATAGGAAAGCTAAAAGACTCTGGAAACCACCTTGTGAGCAATTACTTGATTATCTTACCAAGTGGGGTGATACAGAATTTCAGAGCCATGCTAATTTAGGACAGAAACTTGTTTGCACAACTTATAAAGGATGGGAGATCATCTATGAATAGTAACAAATATTAGCTCATTTGATCTTCACGGCCCCAAGAACAGATAGGTGCTATTATCATTTCATTTTACCAAGGAGGAAGCTAAAGTCTTGAGTGCAAATGACTCACTCGTGATTCTATAGACCCCAGCTTTTTAACCTGTGATTTACAAGCCCATGTGGAGTCTCATAAGTGAAACTGGGGGTCACAAAATGAAGATTTCTTATCAGCAGATATTTGATTTGCATATCTGTGTGTATACCGTATATGCCAGGTCATGTAACAATTTCTCAGGCAGAAAGAGATCAAGAGTGGAAAAAGTTTAAGAAACCTTTCTCTAGTTGATAAATAGCCAGGATGAGATTTTTTTTAAACTAAGGAGCTAAGCACAAGAAAGCAAAAATAACAAGTAAGAATAGATCAAACTAGAATCCAATTTCAGTGGATCAGTTGGGCTGTTTTTAAGACAAGACAGGATGATGCAGTGGGGAAGCCAGCTGGTGGACATGGGGAAGGGCCAGTCCCCTGGGGAACCTTCTGGAGCTAACCCATTCCAGCAAGCTCCCCCTGCCCCACTCCCCAACCCCCGCCCCATGCAAGGAAGCACTGGGCTGGCCTGACAGCAATGAGGAGGGAGTGACACAGGTCCAGGGAGGAGAGGTTCCAGCCTGGAAGTCTCTGTCCACTGCACAAACACAAACACAGGGACCCTGGCAGTAGCTCCCAGGAATGTTTGGCATCTGGTCCCTACCAGGTTTTCCACATCCTGGTTTCTGTCCTTGCCCTGTCATCTGGGGCCCTGTAGGTTCTCAAAACAAGAGACCCATGGTCAGTGTTGCCTTTGAGGAGGAAGGGCAGACTGCAGCCGGGAGGAGATGGGCTCTCCTGCACTTCTCAGGGGAAAGGTCAGAGAGAAGAGGCAGGAGGCCCTAGCAGCTCGCTGGATACAGGGAAGGGTGGAAGCAAACCCCCCCCCCCAAAAAAAGCAAAAAAAGAAAACCAATTCTCCCCTCCCCCCCAACAAGGAGAAGAACAAGGACAATTTAAAGGAATGGACTCGGCTGAGAGGGAGGCTGGACACAAGCACCAGTTTCCAGGTGGGCTAATTGGGAAGACGCTCCCCAGTGCGGCGGCTATTCCTGGCCACTGAAGGAAGAATCTGGAACCTTTGAGAACACAGCTGCAGGGACCACACATACAGAAGACAAGCCTGATATTATTATCATCAGTGTTATTATAACAAAATCTCGTATTTACAGTGTTTTAACGTTTATAAAATACTTTGCAGCTGTTATTTGATCCTCAACAAACCTGAAAGCTAAAGTATAACTATTATCCCCCTTATATAGAGCTGGAAAACAGACTATTTATTAAAATGGCTAGCTGTTAGCATGGTTCTAGAGTAGGGAAGGAAATCAGAAGCCAGCGAGTCCAACTCTCTCATTCATAGAAGGAGAGATGGAGCCCCAGAGAGAGGAAACATCTTGGTCCAAGTCAGTGTGCTGGATGTGGAGGGAGAGAACCGAGTTCAAAACTTGCTTTTATCACTTAATTCTGTATGATTGTGGGCAAGTCCCTATAATTAGATGGGTCAGTCTTCTCATCCATAAAATCAGGGGGTTGAACTTGGACCTCTAAGGCCATTTCTAGCACCAAACCTGGTGCAAAGGACAATACAGGCGTTGGTGTCCAGGGGTGAGATTTGATCCCAGGTCCCAGGGCTCTTTCCACTGGGCCACACTTTTCCTGACTGGGAAGACCTAAGCAGGCCCGGGACTCCCAGGCCAGCCTGAAGGAGAAGGGCCTTGGCACCCATCTCCCCCAGCCTCAGCCTTTCCTTAGAAGACTACAGGCAGGGCAGGGCTCGGGTAATACTCCCCCAGTTCCAAGACTGACAAACTTGGGACCACCAGGGGAAGGAAATGGGAAATGGAGGAAAGGAACGGGACAAGATCGCTGAGGTGAAGATAAAGGACCAGCGGGGGCAGAGAAAGAATGAAAATCAGGGCCTCCTGCAGGCCAGGTCATGACCCCGGCCATCATCCGTCCCTGGAAGCATCCCCAGAGTCCTGGCGGCCCACCGCTCACCCGCAGCTCCAGGCCATCCAAAAGTTCCCGGCCTGTTTACATCTCCCAAATATTTGTAGGGTTATGATGGCCCCCCGCCCTCCCACTCCAAATACTCCTAGCCAAGGTGGCTTTCATCTTTGGAGTCATTATTTAGGTTCCTTTGCTTTCTTATCTCCCTCCTGGATCCCTTCATCTCTCCTCTCTCCAGAAAGGTGTCCTGGTTCTGGAAGGTGGAGAAAGACCCCACCCTGGGGCCCAGTCCCAAAGAGCCGGTTAAGTTTACCAGCTTTTGGCAAGCAGAGAGCCTGATCTAAACGGCCTGTCCCAGTTCTCGGGGCCTCAGTGAATAATTAACAGCACTGACTGAGTGGCTCTGATGACCGCCACAGAGGGCCAGCCAAGCAGGAATTAACTTCTCCAGGCTGTAGATTCGGCGCTGGGACAGACCCCGGGAACCATCTCGCTCGTGCCCCCTCCTTTCCAATGAGGAAATGGGGCCAGAAAAGGAGTTGGTCCAAAGTCACAGAAGTGGGATTGGAACCCCTCACCTCCTCCGATACCTCTGGGTCAGCATTGTGCCTGTCCCTCACCAAGACCCCCAGGACACAGGAGAGGAAGGGGCCAGAGGCCAGAAAGGAACTAGGGCCCGGGGATTATGGGTAGTAGTCCCAGGGGCTGTGTGGGACCACACCTTCTCACTGCCCTCCAGACAACATCCCTTCATGGGAGCTCATTCCTCAGCTTGGTGCTGCTCAGCCCCACTGGGGCACCAGGCCCTGAGCTGGGAGCCACCTCCACCCTTCCTTTTAGGGGAAGAGTTCCCTCACCGGATTGCAAGCTCCCAGAGGACAGGAACCTCCCCTTTTAGCATCTCTATCCCCAGTACTTTGCACAGAATCTGGCACATAGTAGGCCCAGATAAATGCTGACTGATTGATGGAAGAGATAGGCCCAAGCATCAGGAGAATTTGCATCCAGATCCACTGCCTCCACCCAGAAGGCCTTGTGTCAGCTTTTTATAATTTCCCTATCCTCTCCGTGGCATCTGCCTTCAGGGTGCCCAGGAAGGGCCCACCTGGCTGGTGCTAGGAAACTAGAAGACCGGCTTATGGCTCTGGGGGCTGAGAGGTCCCCAATGGGAAAGAAGCTGCCCCTCCAGAGGAGCACAATCCTTCTGGTCTATTTCCCCCCACCTTGCTAGGGGCAGGGCTGATCAACACCTCCAAGGTGCCTTCAGGAGCCTGGGTGCCCCAGGAGGAAAGGCTTCTGAGCCTGGGGCTGGGCTGGGGGCAGAGAACCCAAACCAAGGGACCCACCCCCAGTCCCGGCTGCTCCCATCCAAGGGTAGAATGGGCCCCTACGGTCCCACCCCCTCCTCTGAACAACTGTTGACATATGAGTCCATATCTAAGATTTAAGCCAGCAGCAACGGCCTGTTTTAGGGGAGAGGGGTTTGCTGTGGTCTACATTCTAACCTGGAAAGGTGAAAATTTCTCAAGTTCCGGATATTCATGTTTTTGCTCCAGACCCAGGATTCCCCTGGTCAGGAAACTCCTGCTCAGCAACTTGGAAACTGGCCTGGGGCACTAAAGGTTATAAAGAATTCAGTTCAAGATCACTAGGGGATATGGGCAGAACCTAAACTCCCCCTCCCCCACCCCCACCCCACCCCCAGGCTACACTTTATGGTTCTGTCAATGTATTTGAAGTCCAAACAAGTCTGGGAGCACCCAACTACAGGAAACTTAGCTCTATCATTTGGAACCCAAGAGGCAAGAGGATAGAGGAAAAAGGCACGTGGAAAACAAGCTTCCCCTCCCCGTTTTTTGTGTCGCAGGAACCAGGGTGGCCCCCGGGGTGCAGGACCCCCGTCAGTCCCGCTTGTGGGACCTCAGGTGCAGAAGGGCCCCACTCTGGTTTTCCTTCCTGGGTCAGAAGGCCAGCTCTAACTCCCTTCCCACCTCCTCAGGGAGTGGGCAGCCTCTGCACTAGGCCCCATGTTAGTCAGAACTGAGTGGCTGGAATGGGGGATTCTGGGTCTGCCCCATGTAGCACCGCTCTGATCACAAAGGCCGGCGCCTGCCATGGTAGGCAGGGAGGCGAGCCCCGTTCCTAGAAATAAGGAAGTTCTGAATTCAAATCTGCCAGTTCTGGGTTAAAGCTGGGGACATAGGGAGGTCCAGAGGGCAACCAGAGGTCACCTCCCAGCTACTGGCATTATGGGAAGGGGACCAAGTGACATCACTGGGTTAGAATTGAGTTACAGCGTCCGACATTTTGGGGAAATGGGGTCTCAAATGAGAGAATGAGCTATAAAACCCACCCTGGCCCCGAGGAGCTTCCAGTCTCCCTGGGGGAAAGCTCCCAGAAAGGTTCAGCCAGTATGGGGGCAAAACACAGCAACGAGCACTTCGACTCCCGAGTCCAGCCAGGTATTCTGAATGGAAAAGTGGCCGGAAACTTCCTTTAACAGGCAGTCCCTCTCCCCAATGCTTGGCCAAGCCCCATTCCACACTAAGGACCCCCTCCCCCATCTCTACTGCCCAGGATCTTCCTCTTCCTCTTCTTCCCAGCGGCTAATTCTGCAGGGTCCATTTATCCTCCAACCCAAGAGGAATTGAGAAAAACTAGTGACAGATATTCAGACATGTTCTACGCACAGCTCTAGGCCCTGGGAACGCACACACACACCGTCCCTCCTTTTAAAGAGCTTGGAGAAACAGGGGAGAACAGGGACAAGGGAGCAGGTTCTGAAGGAGGAGCAGCACTGACAACCTCAGGGGTCCCCTAGCACTGAGCACACAGTAGGTGCTTCTTTAAGATGGGTCTGGATAGGATCCCAGTAATGGCTGCATCTTCCTGCTCCATAGTCCCCTAGGAGGCAGGGAAGGCGGAGAAGGGAAGGCGGGCAGGGAACAAGCATTTCTTTAGGTTGTCCTTGCGTCATCCTGGCAGGGGCTCCCGGGCTGGCAGCGTGTCCATGACCTCATCGTTCCCGACAATAATAAAAAGCGGCTCTGGCGCGGAGGAGGCGGCTGCTACTGCCTCCCACCCTCTCTCTGGGGAATTCAGGAGCCAGCTTTCCAGTTTTCTGGCCAACTCTTGGAGTCCAAGACTCGCTGGGTCCCAGGCCTGAGTGCTTGGGTGGGGTGGGCTGGCCCAGCCGCTTCTCTGCCCCCAGCACTTCGCCCCCTCCCCAGGGCTTGGGGGGTCTGAGAGGCAGGTCCTGGGCCTGTGGACTCGCATTTTAAATTCAGGGACTATTCTCTTGTGGTCCCGCTCACCCCAGGACATGCTGGGATGCCTGAAAGGTTTGCAGTGAGTTCTAATTCTGGAACTTCGCCACCGAAGTAGGCAGTCTGGTCCAGTGGGTCCGAGGGCCTGGATTCAAATCTCACACCTGTTGCCTCCTATCTGTGGAGCTTGGATGAATCCCCTTTAACTCCAGAACCTCAACTTTAGTCACCTATAAAATGAGGGGGCTGGAGGGGGCCCCATGTCCTTTTCAAGTATGATGAACCCGTCACTGTGCCCCAGAACGTGGGTAATTTGTCCTCCGGAAGTAAAAGGTCATTTCACTCAAAAGCAGTTTTTCTAGGCGGGACCCTGTCATAATGCTCCATTGTCCTTAGCAAAGGTCAGATGGGAAGACAAAAGCCTGGGAGGACCTGCCAGTCTCCTGGGTCGCTCCCCTTTCTGGCTCCCACCACCCCGTGGGGTGATCCCCCCAAGAGAAGGGCAGGTCCAGAAGCGGGGATCCATTGTTGGAAGTCAGGGGGCAGGGATGAGGCATCCAGCTCTAACCACCGAGCTTCCCCTCTCCCTCCAAACATGGTGGATTTTACCTCAGCAAAAACAATAGCAAAGATTTGCAAGTTTGCAAAGTACATGGCAGATATGATCTCATGGAGAGGTAGAGGAGATTGTTATTCCCATTTTACAGATAAGGAAAGGTGGGCAGAGGAGAAGTAATGTGCCCAGCCCCTCCTTCCCCTTCTCAGATTCAGGTCCTCCACCTCTCTGGGGAAATGGCCTCTGGGTTTCTTATCTCTCCTCAGGAAAGTCCTAAAACCAAGGCCTGATCACCCAAGTTCCCCTTAAACTGCGTGGCTGAACCCCAACTGAGTTGGAAGGGACCCCAAAGCTGTGGAGTTCTGTGCAGAGTGGCGTGGCCACCAAGAGAACCCAAAAGTTGGGATCTGGCTCGAGACCCCAAGACTAAGCCCCGTCCCGGTGGTCTCTCCCTGGCTTTTGGGCTTGCAGGCCCAGTGTTTGGGGCGCTGTGGGAGTGGCCCAGCCTTTCACTCCTTCCTTCTTTCCTTCCTTCTCCAGACTAAATGATTCCATTTCCTTCGGCTCACTTGGGGCAAGGCCCCCACCCTTTTGGGCCTTCCCCATTTCCCTCATCTGTAAAACAATGGGGGTGGAGCCCAGGCCTCTCCAGCTGGGCAAGGATGGTCCTATGATGCTCTCCCTTTGATACATTTTCAAGTCCCTCCCAGCCCCCTTGGGTCCCCAAGAGTTCTTTAAAACCCTTAGGCCCAGCCTGGAGTTACCCCACCCTCCTGGGCAAGGAGCCATTAGATTTTTGTTTTGGGGAGGCTCCCCCAGCCCCATACTGGCTCATCCTTCCCCTAGGACCCTCAGAGCCTTTTCAGTGCAGCTCCCAGCCCCCACCCCTGCAGCATCTCCAGTTGGCCAGCCCTGCCTCCCGGCCCAGGAGCCTGGAGTAACAAGCACCTCTCCTGGATCTTTCTCCCAAATAGCAGCAAAGACACCGACAGGCACAGGACCCCAGACTTTCCCCTAGGAACATGGCTCTGGTTGGAGGGGAGAATTCATCGGCAGCTCCACCAGCTCTATGTCCACCGGGGTGCCCCCAGGGCTTGGCCACAGGCCCCCATGACTTGGGTGTCCTCCCTACCCACCAACTCCCAGCCTGGCAAATCCGGGCAAGAAAGGAGAGTTTGCAGGTATGGCCGGCACTTGACCTTCGCCCTTGGGGCTCTAGACTTCTCCAAAATGTCCATAAACCAACCCCTGATCTCATCATAAGCAAGTGCCCTCCCACGGTACAGATCACCAGCCCTCCGTGCCCACTGACCATCCTGAGCGACTCCTGCAACCTTCCGAAAGCTGGTCACGGCACCATCGCCTGGGGAGCATCTCAGCGCCCTCACTGCCCTCTCCCAAATCCAGGGACCCCCAAGCCTTTCAGAAGGTGGGACCAGTGGCTGCTGGGGAAGCGAAGGGGAAGGAGCTGGCTCTACCCACCCTTCTCCTGATCAGAACAAAACGGCGATAAAAGCGAGTGCTCGTGGGACTCTCGGAGGGTTCCCGACGTCGGGGGGAGCGGCATGGGAGTAAGTAACATGGATTCAGGGCGAGAACGCCAGGGTGGCCTGGTGGGCAGAGAGAGCTGATCCAAGTGCAAACCCTGTCCCTGAGGCCTCTGCTAGCACGGCCTAGTCACTCACCCTCTGCCGGCCTCGGCTCTCAGGGATGTGGGGAGGGTCCAATGTGCGGGAAATGCTCTGCGAGAAGGGTCACGCACTTGGATGAGACTCAGGGTCCCATGAGCTCTTAAAGCTTAAACCCATGCCGGGGGTGCATGAATACGTGCACGGCTACCCAAGCTTATGCTCCCCTCAACATATACGCGGACTTAAATACACACACACAAGTGCACACACATATATGTATCTCACACACACACAAACACATAGGTATGTGACATGGCCCCAAGCTAGAGTCAGGAAGAGCTCACATCCAGCTCGGACACTTCCTTGCCCTGTGATCTCAAGATCGCTCAGGCTCGCCCGTCTCCTCATCCATCTGTAAAATGGGGACAGCCATAGCACCGCTTCCCAGGGCTGGCGTGACATTAGTATAAACGTATTTATAAGCTCTTTTGTGAACCTTAAAGCTCCGTGTAAATACTACTGATTGTCAGAATGCTGGTAAATGGGGAGAATAGTTGGAGATCTAGGAGAGCCTAGAAGTTCTGTGTTCGGATTCTGCCCGACTCATCCAAGTGCGTGACCCTTCTCAGGACCCTAAAATGCAGAGCAGCTTCAATCTGCATTCATCCACTATTCTCATGTGAAAGTTCTCAAGAACAGCCCCAGAACTGGGGACCATGAACAGCATCTAGTGGGAGGGAGAGTCCCCCCAACCTTGGGTCGCAGCCCCCACCTCAGGCAGGGAGAAGGAAGCCCCCTCACTTTTTAAAGTTGTAACTGAAGGGAAGAAGATGGTGAAAATAGGTAATTTTTTTCCCATTCAAATTTACAGACCCCCTGGGATCTCTCCCCGATACCCCACACTAAGACCCACTGATCTGCCTCAATGCTCTCACTCTATACTCTTCCATTACTTTCTCCTCCAAAGTTCCTACAACCTTGGGTTGACCCTTGTCCACCTGCTGCCCTCCGGGGTCGCCAGGGATGGACGGATGCGTCCAGCTCCCTCCTTTCCCCAGGAGGAGACTGAGGTAGGGGAGGCTCAGAGGATTACTCCAAACCAGCATATTGAATGACATTAGGCATCAGGGGTCCCTGGTTCCGGCCCAAGGTGGACGTTCAGGGAGCCGAGGTTTAGAGACCAGCCCAGCTTCTGGGGCCAAGGGGTTTCAGGCAAGATTCCGATTCAGGCCGTCTTGCTCCTCCGAGGCCCAGGCCCAGAGAAGCCGATTTCTTCCCTGCCCAGCCTTTGTCTGTGGCTGGGAGCCGCTCCAGTCCAGGGGAGAAGCCCTCAATGGGCCTTTGTGGAAAGAAGCAAATGCGCCAGCCCAGCGACAAAGGCGCCCAAAAGGGGAGCAGTGGGCAGGTCACCCCCGGGGGGGCGGGGCTCTTCAGGACACTTGTCCCTTGAGTCAAGTTGGAAACAAAGTGTGTCACCACAGAAAGGCTGGCGAGCCGAGCTAGCCCTTGACAGTAACGGGGATGGATCTTTGGGAGGACTTAGATTTAGAGAAGGGATAAAAAGCTGGGACAGGGATGAGGAGAAACAGGTGCCAGCAAAGCTAGAGGCCAAAGCGGGCAGCAGAAAGTCACGGTGCCGTTGCCTGCGGGGGCCTAGACACAAACACCCCCGGGGGGGAACTTGCACCAACTTGGGGACTCTGGACTAGCCAGAAGCAGGGCAGACAAGGGCCCAAGATGCCCAAGAAGCAGCAAAATTCAGAGCAGAGAGGGCCTGGATTTGAATCCTGGATCGGTTACTTCTTACTGGTACAATTTCTAGCCAACCAAATCCCTTAAGTGCCATAGACTGATGATTGGGATTCAAATCCTAGCATTTGGGTGACCCTAGGTTGACTAACCTCTAAGGTCTCTAAACCTCAGTATTGCCATCTGTAAAATGAGCTCATTGGACCAGAAGGCCCCTGGATACCTGCTCCTGTGCTAACCTAGCTAAAGTTTCAAGGGAAATCAGGCAATAAAGGAGATATTCTCCCACCACAGGGACATCCAGGGAGTAGAGAAAGGAGGTGACCTTATTCAATGCTCCTGGCTCGGACCACACAGGGCAAAATAAATAAATAAATAAATAAATAAAAATGGGGGCCGGCTCTCTTATTTACTATAAATCATCAGAATAATTTACTATAAATCATTGCCAATTACCACCTGGAGTTCACTAGCATGCTTCAAGGCTCACAGCAACAAAATGTTAGGCTGCCATGTCTAACCCTTGAGTTTTATAGATGAGGAAACTGAGGCAGGAAGAAGAGGCCATCTAGTCCAACCCAACTCTCTCGTCCCTAGTTCCCCAGGAAATGGTCACCCCCCATTTTGCCTGAAGGCCCTTGCCCTTCTCGAGGCAGCCGTTCCACTGATAGACAGCCCCAATTCTGAAAAGCCCATTTTGGCCTCCTGGCAGCCTCCACTCATTGGTCCCAGTTCTGCCATCTAGAGTCAAGCAAGGTCGGCCCAGCTCCTCTTCTATTTGACCTTGAATACTCAATACCATTTATTGTACCCCACCTGGACCACCTGCAGGGTGAACGGGACCACATCTTTCAACTGATTCTCCCTGAGCTCAGACTCTGGGACCTTCCACAGGGACACAACCCAGGCGTCTGCCCATTCCTCTGCCCACTGTATACGCCACAGCCAAGGCTACCCAAAATATATCTCAATTCTGACTGCGTTCCAGGAGCTGCACTTAACTGGAAACGGTCCAGCGGGAAGCCCCATAGTTTCCAGCTCTTGCTCTATATATGTATGGTTCATTGTGTACTCTAGAATCATGGCAGCCTGGGAGGGACCTCAGAGACCATCCAGTCCAAGCCCTCATTTGACAGAGGAGGAACTAGAGCACTGGACAAAAAGGAACTTGCCCAAGCTCCCACAGGCAGGAAGGGCAGGGCTGGGTATCTGAACCCAGGGTCTCTGATCCCAAATCCAGCCTTCTCTGAAGAGCTAAGCTCGGAGCCGCCTCCTCAGGTCTGCCGGAAGAAGGTTTACTGGGCCGAACGTGCCTGAACCCTAGCTGAGTGGCCCAGATGGAAGCTCCCCGCTTAGGACAATGTGCCAGCCTCCGGCCCCTGCGGCTCAGGCTGCCGTGAGATGCCATAGATGCCATCTTGTCTCCCGATCTGCTAAAAGAGACTGGCTCCGGGCACAGAGGGTTATTGGAGCCTTGGCGGAGGCTCGATAGACTTACAATTTAATTCTCTTACCACTGTGTTAAAGCTAATATAACAGGTGTCCATGGAGACCCAGTGGGTCAGAGCGTCTCCGATTCACTCACACGGTCCAACTGAATTCAGAATGAAGCGGCAGGACAATGGCCCGGGAAGTCTTGAATGGGGGCTGTGTGAGAACTGCAGGTCCGCAGCTGCCCCCTTTCAAATCCTTTGCCACCTACACGGACAAGGATCCCTTGAACAAACCCCTTATTCAATCTCCAGATAAACCCACAAATTCTGAAGCTCAGAGGGACCTTTTCCCAAGGTCATGGGCTCCAGTTCCATCAACCAGATGAAAAAAAAAAACGGTCTAATCAGGTTAGTCAGCCTGCTATTGCCGGCTGTGTGACCTCGGGAAACTCGATGTTCTTCTCTGGCAAGTGCAGCAGTTAGACGGATTAATCGTCAGAAAGAAGGATCCCTTTAGCTCTAAACTTCAAGGCTGTTGCCATAAAACAACAAAAGTGATCATAGAGCTATTAATATTAGATTGTAATTTCTCAGAATATACAATCATAAGCTAATAGATCTAGCTTTGGGATCGGGTCGTTTCAGGTTTTGAGTTTACATCCCTAGCACCGAGCAGACCCGGGCACTTAGCTGTTCCTTTGTTGTCTGTCCCACTGACGACCATATCGGGGAAGTGACGCCATGACACGCACGCGAACTGGACTTGCGTGAGGGAGGGCTACCCAAGGTCACCTGCCCCACTCTCTCCTCCAGAGCCATCTGGGTCGGGTGACCAGATAGAGATCTGGAAGACTCTACCCCATGAGCAAACAGTAGGTAATTAAAAAATACTTCTTCATGTCATAATTAAATTGTGAGCTCCTAGAAGGGACTAATGAATAGGATTACAAGTCTTAAACTAACTTAAACTGCCCAGGGTTGCAGAGGTAGCATTCAAACCTAGCTCCTCTGGCTCCAAAGCCCATCCTCTTTGCATTGGGCCACAAAGCCTCCCAGGTGAAGGTCATTTCTTTGTGAACTCCATTTCCTTCTTTGCCTCCAGGCTGAGCCAACTATCACCCATCTCTCCTAGGCCTCCTCCATCACCTCCCCACCAGTCCTTTCCCATCATACCCCAGCTGTCTCTGATGATCCTACATAAGCCCTGCCTGGCTTTTCTCCCTCACCTTGCCTTCTATCCTCTGCCTCTCTTTCCCCATCACTTCATCCTCCCCTTGGAATATGGCACCTGGGACTTGTTCTCTCAGAGTTCATTTGAGGCTAATGGCCTTGTCACCTTCCTTTAACTCTGGGCTTCCCACACGCTCCTGGTTCCCCACCCAGCTCCTCTAATTCTTCCTCTTCTCTCTGAAGGTCTCCTGGACTCTTCCACCCAGGCCCTTCCTGTGGGAGCTGCTCCCAGAGGATCCTCTTCTTTCTCAAAAACTTCATCCCACTGCTTGGGGGCCGAGCACTGTTCAGATGGCTCCCAGATCTCCACAGCTAGCCCTGATCTCTCTTTGGCGTTTGAGCAGGGCAGAAGAGAAAACTGGATGTAAGGGTTCAAAAGCACTTCACTTCCACGGGCCTCAGTTTCCCCATTTGTAAAACAAAGCCAAAGGACTCCCATCTGGCTCTCAGATCCTCGGATCGAAGCCCAACAGTTTCTATGACAAGCACTCCCACCTGGCTGGCCACCACCACTCAAAGTCAACTCTCCAAATGGGGTGTATAACCTGTCTCTCTGCCTCTTCCTTCTTCTCCCTGAGGCACTTCTGCCCATGGCAGCACCATCTGACCACATCCCCTGCTTTCTTCTCCTTTCATATGGAGACCTGTTAGCTTTGCCTTCTTATTTCAGGCACCCTCCTCCCTCCCTCTCCCTTCTGATCCATCCTTCACCCGTTATCAGACTCCCATCAATCTACTGTTCAAAAATTGGCTCTAGCTGCCTATTTATTGCCTCCTGAAAATAATTCACTCCTCTTGGTCTGACCTTCGAGATTTTATACAATGTCTTACCTTCCTAGCTCATTTTCCTGTTCTCCTACATGCTTTTTCTCAGCTTTAGCTATCCCCCAACCAGGAATATTCTCCCTCTTTTTAAGCTTTTTTTTTCAAAACATATATATAGATTTGCAAAATCTTGTGTTTCAAATTTTTTCTCCCTCCCTTCCCATCATTCCCTCCCCTAGAGGGCTAGTAATCTACATTAAACATGTTCAATTCTTCTATATGTATTTCCATCATTATCATGATACACAAGAAAAATCAAATGAAAAAAGAAAAAAAAATGAGAAAAAGCAAAATACAAACAACCAAAAAAAAAAAAAAGGGAAAATCCTATGTTGTGCTTCACACTCAGTTCCCATAATCCTCTCTCTGGGTGCGAATGGCTCTCTCCATCACACGACCATTGGAACTGGCCTGGATCACCTCATTGTTGAAAAGTTTCCCCTTGTTTTAATACTTCCTACCTATCTAAGTGCAACTCAGATATTAGCTACTATTACAGAACACCTTTTCCCCATCCCGCTTCCCTTCCATCCCTTCTGGATCTTACAAAGCACCTTCTTCACTTAATCATCGAATGTCCACATCACCACTTATTTTACATGTCCCCTGTCTTGATGTAAGCTCCACGGGGGCTGGATCATTTCTAAGCTTTGCTTCCCCCCCAGCATCTGTTCTTATTATTGGGAGAATCAACCAAAGGCTGTTTATCAGGTGCCTACCAGACGCCAAGCTCTGTATGAGGTGCTGGGAATCCCAAAACACAAACCAACCAGCCTGGACTTTAAGGTCCTGCCTATCTCTTGAGAAACAACAAACCACAAACTAATTTTGTGGAAGAGGGGATGGGGTGGGGGAAGACAAGGAAAGTGTTTGAGGAGGAGAGTGTTTGAGTAAAGTCTGGAAGAAAATCAGGAGTTCTAAAGGGCAGAGGATGAGGAGGGATGGCATTCCAGGTATGAGGGACAGCCAGTGCAAAAGTATGGAGGTGAGAGATAAAGATCATCAGTTTGGCTACACTGCAGATGCCATATAATAAAACTGGAGTCAGGTGATGAAAAGCTTTAAAAGGCTAAGAGAGCAATCTTTGATCTTGGATGTAATGGAGAGTCACCAGAGCTTGCTGTGTAGGGGACTGGCATAGTTGGGTTTGTTTTGGAAGGGAGGCTGGATTCTGTGGTTTTTCTCATCTGTTGCCTCCGCTATCACAGGGCACCCAGCTGCCCAGCATTTCTCGGCACTAAGTTTCATCCCAAAAGTCCCAGGTGATCCTGGGGCAAGCGCCCGAGACTACAACAGCTCTGATCCAGACACTGGGTGGGCCTCTTGCAGAGCTTCTTTACAAGTCTGGGGGACAAACATTTCC
This sequence comes from Sminthopsis crassicaudata, assembly GCF_048593235.1. Lineage (NCBI taxonomy): Eukaryota > Metazoa > Chordata > Mammalia > Dasyuromorphia > Dasyuridae > Sminthopsis > Sminthopsis crassicaudata. Next base: position 469,708,558 of record NC_133620.1, on the reverse strand, counting down.
CAGAGGTGCCTTTCTCAGGGACGAGCCAGTCAGGCAGGCTGATTAAGGCCCGAGTCTGACGCCAAGGCTCTTCTGATGGGCAGAGCGGGGCAGCAAGGGGTCCTGGGATCTCCAAGGAAATCCAAGCTGCACAGCATGCACCCAACAGGCTCCGAGTCTGTCCCCTGAGCGCGCCAGCCTGGCCACCAGGAGAGCAATATTTAAGGGGACAAGCCCAGAGTCTGGGCCATTAACTCCGCAGGCTTGGCACCCGTCCCCTGCCCCCCTGTCTGTGTGCCTGGTTCCGGCCAGACTCAGGCTGCTCTACTTGCTGGGAATCTGCTTCTTCCTCACTGGGCTCATTTCGGGACTGTGGGGGTTCTGGTTTGTGGGGTTTGGGGGGGCTTTATACCCAGAATAGCACACACTCAGTAGTACTTGTCAAGTGGCCGAGTCCTGACACCTACAGAGATGACAGCCAATGAGGGCTAGAAAGTCCACCTGTCCACGGGCATTATTAACCCCCTAACACCTGCCAGGCACCGAATGCTGGGGCTGCAAAAACATGGCAAAAGCCGGGCCCCTGCTCTAAGGGAGCTCCCAGTCTCCGGCAAAGAGGGCGCACAAACAAGACAGAGTGGGAAGGCCAAAGGTGAAGGAGGGAAGGAGGGAAGGCAGTCCAGTTGTGTGGGACTTTGTCATTTCCTAGCTACGGGATCTTGGAAAAGTCTTGGGTAAAGTCTGGAACACAGGACCTCTGGGGTTCCTCCTCCTCTAAGTCTATGAATTTGGAGGACATCTAGTCCATACTACTCCCCTTCACTTAACAGATAAGGAAACTGAGGCCTACAGAGATAAAGGGCCTACTATGTGCCAGGTATAGAAAGCCAAAAAAGGGGCACAATGCAAAGCTCTGGAGAATGGGGTAGAAGGCCCCGCTCCTACTGAGCTATCAGATTCAGTGTTCTTCCCTCACCCCATTATATCACCCGCCCTTGGGCCGCTCCCAGCCCCCACCCAGGCCAGACCCGACCCCAGGGGGGCAGCCCCCGCCCAAGACCCCGGGACATGGAGGGAGACCAAGGCAGGAGCGCGGGGATGGCTGGTCTGCCCAGGGATAGGGCAGCTATCTGCCTCTAGGAGGCTTTTCCACACACCTAGCTTTCGGCCGTGCCCAGCCGGCTTCGCCCCCTCGGGTTCACTCTCCCAAAGGAGAGCGCCGGCGGCTTCCCTCGGAAAGGGAAGGTTATCTCCGGCTCCTTCGGCACCCTCTCAAGGTGGAAGCAAAAAGAGGGAGGGGGAGGCAGGGGGGACGTGAGGGGGAGGGAGATCTGGGCTAAGGCTGAGCCCGGGGGTGCCCAGCCAACCCCCCCCCCCGACTTTCCGTACGGACACCTGGGCTCCCTCTTTAGCAGCCGGGGCGCGCGCGGGGAGCCCCCCGGAGTACCCGGCTCCGCCGCCGCCAGGGCAGCCCAGGGGGATGGGAGGGGGGGAGCTAGCCAGCTCCACGTCCCTAAGCCCCCCGGGCGAGACCCACAGAGGCGGCTCGCTCCGGGAAAGGACCCTCCCCTTCCCTCTCCTTCCCCCCTCCCCGACCCCGGGGCAGAGGGCGGCCAGCGGGGAGGAGCCCGGGAGCCGGGAGGAGCCCGGCAGGTGCTCCGGGGAGACCTGGCGAGGGCGGGGCGGGAGCCTGGCTGGGGGGAAGCGGCGAGGCAGCGGCCAGGGGACTGGGGGCGCCGGGCCGAAGGAATCTGGGCGGCGTCCGAGGCTGGGGCGGGGGATGGGAAGGACCGAGGGCCCCGGAGGTCTGGGTGAGGATCCGGGGAGAGGCGCGGGGGGGTCCGAGCAGGGGGGCGCTCTCGCCCCGCAGTTCGGGGGCAGGGAGCCGCGGCGCACAGGGCTGCGCGGGGGACCTCGCGGAGCGCACCCACCGTCGGAAGAGACTCTCCATGTCCTTGATCTGGCGGCGGCTGAACTCCGGGAACTCGGTGTGGGGTTTGAAGACCTTGGGCCGGGGCCGCGCCGTGCCCTCGTGGATGCTCTGGCGCCGGCTCAGCTGAGCCTTCAGCTCCGAGTCGGCGTTGGCCGTGAGTTCCTTGGCGGGCGGCTCCTGGGCGGCTTTCGGGGGGCTCCGGTTCCGGGCCCGCGCCGACTCGGCCGGCAGCCCGCGGCCCTCCCCGTCGAGGCCGTTCTGCTGCGGCCCCTGGGCGGCCTCGGACTCCTGCTCCAACCTGAGCCGCCGCTGCAGCTTCAGGGCGAGCTCCTGGGTGGCCATGACCTCCCTGCGCGGCGGCCCGGGCTCGGAGAGACGCGCGCACCGGCAGCCCCGACGGACGCTCGGACGCTCAGAAGGACCCCGGGGCGCTGCGGCGCTGCTGCCCGGCCGCCCTCCGCTCTCTGCGGCGATCCCGGGCTCGGGGCCCCGGGAAAAGGGAGCCAGAGGGCGGGCGGGGGCGGGGCCGGGGCGGGCGGGGGCGGGGCCGCGAAGTCCCAAAACGAGGTCGCGGCGCGCCGGCGAAGTCTCCCGGGGAGGCGGCCCGGGCTCCAGAGTCGCTCGCCCTTGGGCCGCCCGGCTGGCTGGGCGCCAAGCGCGAGCCCCCTCCCAGAGAAAGGGCCCCTCCAGGTCCTCGGGAAACCGGGGGGTTGGGGGAAGTGACCCCCAAGTCCTAACCCCGTTTACCTCAGCTCCTCAGCTGTAAAATGAGCTGGGGAAGGAACCGCCAAAGCACGGCGGGATCTTGCCAAGAAAACCCCGAACGGGGCCGCAAAGAACCAGACGTGACTGAACAGCAACAGCGAAGTCCTAAGCCTCCTCCTCCCGGCCTCCCCCCGCACAGGGAGGCCGCTGGGAGCCTCCCATCCCTCCCCTGTCCCGGGACTCGGAGAGAGCGCAGGGTCTTCCTTGGGATTCTCCGATGCGCTCCCGAGGCCCCGGCTAGTCCACCCCGCTCACAGATGAGGAAATCGAGGCAGTCTCGGGGGACCTCTTCGGTCTCGCGCAGGGAAGAGCAGAGCTGCGGCCCGAGGGACACACCCCCTCCCTCCTCTCCCTATCTCTCCCAGCCCGTCTCTGCGTCTGCGTCCCTCCGCTTCGCGTGCCTCCCCCTCACTCTGCCTCCGGCCCAGCCGCCCTTCTTGCTCCTCTCGCAGACGTTCCCGCTCCAGCCCGGTTCCCTCCGAGCCTCGGCCCCAGTCCAGGGTCTGCCCCTCCCCTCCCCCAGCCTGCCTGGGCCGTTATCTGCCCTGGATCCCGCCTCTGTCTCGCGCGCGGGGGATTTTCCTGTGTGGCCCCCGTTAGCTCGGGAGCGCGGAGGCCGCGACCCCGCTCTCGTCTCAGCGCTTCGGAGCCCGACGCTCCACGAAGGCCGGTTAATCGATTAATTAACCCTGTAAGAGAGTCTCCGGTCACTCCCAAGTGGAATGTTGCCTCCTAGAGGACGAGGCGGTGTTTGATTTTCTCCCCGACACTTAAATGTTAGTTCGGGAGACGAACTGAAGCTACTCCGGTTTCCTTTCAAAGACTCGCAGTTTGGAAAAGGGCACCGCGGAGGCCTGGGGGGTGGGAGGGAGGAGGATGTTAGACTGAGAACAGGATACTTACAGGCTGTGAGATTCTGGACAAGTCATTTCCATATCTCCATTTCCTCATCTGTGTAATGGGCTCGCAAATAAGTGTACCTGGGAGGGTCAAAGGAGATAATATATGTAAAGTACTTCACTGTACTTTAAAAAAACTAAGTAAATGTAAGCTTTATTAAGCTTTCCATTGCATTCTCAACTTTTTTAGAGAAAAAGGATCCTAGAACAAGTCACTCTCCACTTATTTATTTCTTCTTTTTCTCCTTTGAAAATGGTTGCCCCCTTCCTCAGAGAGCGTGTGGGAGAAGCAGAGTGGCTTCCTGGAGGCTCGGGAGGGTGGGAGAGGCCCCTTGTCAGTTTTGCGTTGCATTTATTTTGCTTTTTAGACAGAACAAAGCCTGTATTCATTTTTTTTTTTTGTCATTTTATTTTATTTTTTGTTTAGAATGAACCTGTCTTCATATTTTTGGTATTTTATGTTCATATCAATTAAAATTTCCTCTATGTCTCCTCCTGTTTCCATATTTTAACAAATAACTTTTTTTTCCCCCTGAGGCAACTGGGATTAAGTGACTTGCCCAGGGTCACACAGCCAGGAAGTGTTAAGTGTATGAGACAAATTTGATCCCAGGTCCTTCTGATTTCAGGGCTGATGCTCTATCCACTGCACCACCTCGATGACCCAACAAATAACTTTTTAAAAGAAGAAAAAATCAGCTAAATTGATTGACATTGACAAATCTACTCTCTATGGATAGTTAGAGGAACCCTACTTCTCCAAAGGAAGGGAAGAAGGGGACTCGTCTTCTCATTTCTCTTCTTTGGGGCCAAGCTTGTCATTTCCCTTATTTTTCTTTTGTTTTGGGCTCATTTCTTCCATTTAGGTAATAGGTATTGTCTTGGCTGTTTTCCTAGTAATGTTTCACTCTGCATTAATTTATGTAACTTTTTCCATGCATTTTCGATATGCATTAAATTATCCACCCACCCACCCCTTTTTTTCCAACACAGTAATCTATTAAGACTATATGTTCTGAATAGAAATGTTGACTAATGAATGTTATGTAATGAAGATAATAGAAAAGGTACAAATTAGTAGGTTTTGCCAGTGCTAATATTTGACAGTTTAATGGTTCGTATGTTTTAGTAGAGGGCTGCTGTCCAGAACACATCAACATATTTAAAAAGACATTAACATTTTGCTTTTCCTCTTGGTTTTTCCCTTTTGGTCTGATTTTTCTTGCCCAACATGACAAATATGGAAATATGTTTAAGAGGATTGCTCCTGTATAACCTAGGTCAGATTATTTGCTTTCTTGGGGAGGAGGGAGACAATGGAGAGAGGGAGAAAAAATTTGGAATTTAAAATCTCACACAAATGTATGTTGAGAACTATGTTTACACATAATTGGAAAAATAAAATACTCCTGAGAGAAAAAAAAAGGATTTGACTTTGATGTTTTGAAGAATTAACTTTGATGTTTAGATTAAAAGGATCCTAGAACAAGTCACTCTCCACTTATTTATTTCTTCTTTTTCTCCTTTGAAAATTCGTTTTCCCCTCCATCAGCAGTATTTATATACTAACAGTCCTAAGGACACAGAGCTGGCCTTGGAATCAGGAAAGCCTGGGTCCAAATATCCCTTCTCAAAGAGGTCATGACATCTCTGCACCCCAAGGGAATTCTTAGACTATCCATCAATCAGTCAAGCCGTTCACCTGCTACCATTTCTTCACCTGGACCTCTTTACAAAGATGAAATTGCTGGTCCAGACAACATCAATCCAACCCCATCCGAGCAATTAAGCCCTTATCATGTGCCAGCCATTGAACTAATTGCTGGAACCAAACAAATTAGTCCAGGGCCCTGAGCCGATTCCCACAGGGGACTGATGGAAAGAGCCAGGACTAGTGTAGTAGAGAATGGGTAAGAAGGACGGGGCGCTATCTGCAAACTGAAGGGAATACGCCTATGAGGCTGCACATTCTCTGGACTAGAACAGCCTTTATTAAAGAAGACTAAAGCCATTAGTTGAATCAACAATTAGAAATGTAAGCTGCTGGTCATAAATGGAATGGATAATTACACTGTACAATATAAAGGTGTTTTTTTTTTTTAATCTCTTCAAGAGTTGAAAGTATTTCCCATGCCATTATCCCATGATCTCATTTATTCCAACAACATTCCTTGGAGACCAGGGAGACAGGTTTTTCTCACAGCCCTTTGCTGGGGAAAGCCTCTCATCTGAAGATGTCACAGCTAAACGGCAGCAGAACAAGATTCCTCTTCTACATCTTGGGTTGAAGGGATGTCCCGCAGGACCAGGCAATCTTGCAAATGGGGTTTCCGTAACCTCTTGAGTATCTTGTGGGGGGACAGGCAATGTGGTATTGGGACTGTCCTGCTGGGCTGGGAATCAGGAAAACTGGGAATGAATCCCATCTCAGATCCTTCCCAGTTGCTTGACTCGGGCCCAATCACACTCAGCTTTCAGAATCTCATTTTCCCCATCTGTAAAATTGGGATGATGATGATGAGGATGATGACAGCAGCCTAACTCCCACGTTGTTTTGAGTGGTTGTAATTCAATTCAGTAAACATTAAGTGTCTACTATGTGCCAGAAATTGTGCTAATGCTTACAGGCCTTAAAGGCTGGATGAATGTTATGATTGTTTGCTCAGTACAGAATAATCAGATGTGTAAGACAAGGTCTCCGCACCAGGAAGCTCAGCATTTGGAAGGAAAATAAGGCAACAGCTCAAAAAAATTTGAAAAATTGTGGCTCGTGTGCTGAGAGCTGTCTAAACAGAGACCTTTAGGAGTTAGAAAAGGAGCACAGGTTTCTGGCAAGAAGAGGCACCTTGTCCAAAGCCCTATTTTTACAGATGAGTAAAGTGAGGCAAACAGGAATGAATGATGGTCCAGAGCTACACAGCAAGGAATCCTCTGAGATCAGATTTGAACTCGGGAAGATTTGTCTAAGCCCAGTGCTCTGTGCACTAGAGCACCACCTAGCTGTCCTGAAGTGAAGTGACTTATGTCGGAATTTACATGCTATTGCACCATGGGAATTGTCACTTTCTGACATTTAAAATACACAGATTTATTGAAAAGTCTTACTGCTTGTACCTCCCTCCGTGTTGAATCAGAGTCAGCATTTTTTGTAGGGTACTTATTATTAAAGAGTTATATAGGCAATCGCCTCCCTTGTCTCCCTTTTGTCTTGAGTTGGGATCAAAGCATATTTCAGGAATTATGAAGCCAAATATAGCCTGCCTCAAATATAGGGAAGATGCAAGTCACGTCAATAAGCATCAAGATCTACTATGTGCCAGGCACCGGGGGATACAAAGACAAGACCAAATCCCCGCTGCCCTCAGGGAGCTTGCAGTCCACTGGGAGGAACAACATGGAAACAGATAAATGAATGCAAAAATTATAAAGGGCACAGGAAATCTCTTAGAGCGAGAGGAAGAACACCAGTGACTGGGCAATCACCACAGCCTTCTTGTAGGAGATGGTGCTTGAACAACGTTTTGGAGGGAGTTGGAGATTCCAAGGGATGGCAGTTAGGAGGGAGAGTGTTTCTGGACACAAGGGAAGGCCAGGGAGTCAAGGGAAGTAGAGAGGGAACAGTAAATAGGTCATTTGGCTGAAACATAGACTACATGTGCACGAGTAACTTGAAACTAGTATGGACAGATGAGCTGGAGCTGGATTATGGAAAGCTTTGACTGTCAAGCAGAGGAGTCTGTATTTGGTCCTAGAAGTGATAGTAAGACTATCACTTTAGTAACCATATAATCTCAGACACTAGTTGTGTGATCCTGGCTGAGTCACTTTACCTAGTTTTCCCCAGTTTTCTCACTGTAAAATGAACTAGAGAAGGAAAGGGCAATCCACTCCAATATCTGCCAAGAAAACCCCAGATGAGGTCATGAAGTGTTAGGCGGGATTGAAAAATGATTGGAAAACAAGAAATATTCATGCTCTGTACCAGATATTTGGGAATAAAAAGACAAAAGGGAATCGGGTCCTGCCTACGAGGAGCTTGCATTCTCTTGGGTATTAGGACTCTTACAAGGTGCTAAGTCACTGCAATGGATAGAATTATCTAATGGTTCAGTACAATTGATCTGATCCTACAAGGAGATGTTATGGGCCAGAACTTGAAATGAGGTACTGAGTGGAATTGAGGAACAATGGTTAAATCGAGTTTAGTACTGATTTAATCCTACAACAAATAATGGTTTCCTAGTGATGAAATGATTCGTGTATACTCAGTATACAGCAAGAAGCTCTCAGGGCCAAGGAGGACTTTGGGAAAACTTCTCTAGAGATTCAGAGTCAGATTCATTCCCATTTCAACCTTCGTGCTGGCTGGAGACACTCAGACAAGAGCTCTTGGGAAATAAGGAGAGAGAAAGGCCTCTAAGAAAGCTAACTGGGTCCAGGAAAGAGACAATCTTGGAAGGAGAAAATAAAGGATCTGGATTTTAACTCCTGGCTGCATTTGGGAACTGAACTGAATTATTGAACTGAACTGAAACGAAGGCTGCCTCCAGAAGCTCCCCAAGAAACCTGCTCCCAGAGAACGATTACAATTTAGAGAACAGAATATTACACTTGGGGCAGAGGAACACTCACTGGGTTCTTGGTTTCTCCTTTGTAAAATGAGGGAGTTGGATGAGGTAGTCTCTATAATCCCTTCCAGCATTGTAGCTATGATCTAAGCTTACATGGGGACAGTTCAGAGAAAAGAGATGGCTGCAAGAAACATGGTGAAAGGGAAATGGACCAGAATAGCCACTGATGAAATAAGTAGCAGATGGAAGTACAGTAAAGATGAATGAATGAGGGGGCAGCTACGTGGTGAAGTGGATAGAGCACCAGCCCTGAAGTCAAGAGGATCTGAGTTGAAATGTGATTTCAGGTACTGAATACTTCCTAGCTGTGTGACCCTGGGCAAGTCACTTAACCCCAATTGTTTCAGCAAAAACAAAACAAAACAAAAAAGATGAATGAATGGATGAAATAGCATTTATTAAGAGCTTACTATAATCTATACCAAAGGCTTATCTTCTCAAGGAGGGAGGGCATTTTAAATTCAAAAATGATTTTAAAATGGTAAAAATATTTTTACATATTATTGAGAAAAAAAACACCAAACATTCTTCCCAAAAGAGGAGTCCTTTCTGGTCCTTTAGTAGCTGCAGCTACTAAGTAGCATCTTGCAAAATTCTTATAACATTTATGGAAAGTCTAGCAAGAAAAAATTCCCCTATTTTCACATTCTCACTCACATTATTGAGGTGGCAGCATGGAGTCCGGAAAATCTGAGTTCAAATCCAGCATCAGACACTTCCAATGTATGTGACACTGGGCTAGTCTATCTTAGTTTTCTCAGCTGCAACATGAGGACAACAATAGCACCTATTTCATAGGATTGTTGTAAAGCTTAAGTGAGATAATATTTGTAAAAATATTATCACATGAGATAACTTCACATCTCTTCTTAAAAGGGAGTGGAATGGGGAGGGAAAGAAGGAGGGAGAAAATCTGAAACTCAAAGTGTTAAAAACAAATGTAAAAAATGTTTTATATTTAACTGGCAAAATTAAATATATGCATACATAGATAATAAATATTATGTGAGATCATGTAAAAATAATTATAAACAAAGGGTATAATGCCTGGCAATTAGTAGGCGCTTAATAAATGCTTATTCCCTGTCTCCCTCTGACCAATCGTACTCGATCATGACATTAATTAGAATTGTTAAGTCTTTTCAAATTGTTTGTTTTATTGTGCTATTCTTATATAAATTGTTCTCTTGGTTCTGTTCACTTTGTTCTGACTTTTGTGATTTCTTAATGGCACAATAGTATTTCATTATATTCATATACTATAATTTGTTTATTCATTCCCCAATGAATGGACACCCCTTTAGTTTTGAGTTCTTTTCCTCCATAAAAACTCTGTTACAAATAAATAAATAAACAAAAAACACGTATCTATATGTATTTATGTATATATATATATATATATATATATATATATATATATATATATATATATATATATATGGGTAAGTATACATGACCTTTCCCTTTTCTTTTGATCTTTTTGGGATTGGGCCTATCTAATAGTATCTTTAAATTGCAATTCAATTCAAATCAGCCAATGATTTTGAGCACCCTATCTCTAGGAAAAGATATCTCCATATTCACCTATAGCGCCATCCTGTGGTTTAGAGGCTTTCTGGAATAGGTTTGCTAAAATCTGCCTCGTTCCAAATGGATTGTACCTTCCACATGACTCACAGCAATACTTAGAGCAAGATGCGATTTGCCCCTGGACATCATGCTTCGGTCCTTGAGCAAGTATTGCTCTAGGTCCATGTAATCTCATCTCTTGTCTCTAGGAAACTGAATCTGGGACTCCTTCCCTGCTTTCGGTTATTGTTTCCTCTCAGTTCTGGTTCCTATTTGTCCTTTAGATCTGAAAAACTCCCTTTTTCTCAGCTGTTCTTCTCATATTGGATTAGTCCATTAAACCAATGAGTAGCACTTTCTATATCTTGGCTAAATAGATGTTGATGGATCCTTTGATTGTTTTGAATCAAGCCTCTTACTAGCATCTACCCAGCATTCCCATTGTAATTCTGCTTTTTGGTCCCAAGCAGAACTCATCTTAGCCCTCTTTCAAGGGGCCCCTCAAGCACATGAAGATAGCTCTCATGTCCGCCCAATTCCTCTCTTCTCCAAGCTGAATGTGCCCAATTCCTTCTTTGGAAGGTATCAATTTGAAGGCTTTGGACATCCTAACTCCCTTCTGCTGGATTCTGTCCAACTTGCCATCTTCCTTCCTAAATCAGGGAGACAGACAAAAATGAACTGGAGCCTGCCCTCCATTTGCTCGAGGAACATAATTCAATCAACAAGCATTTTGGGGTGTATGCTATATGTATTTTGAGCATGTGGAGACAAAAATGGCTCAGGGAGCCGCTGTCCTGGTTGGGTTCCATGGAATTTCTTCCCTCACTGGTCCAAAGTGAAAATGATGAAGCAGAAGACCTGGGAGCAGCGAGAGATGATTATGAAGGAATGAGAATTCCCACCCAGGTCCCTTTCATCTTTAGCATTCTATGACTAATGGCAGAGGGACTCGAGAGAGAAAGAAAGAAGGCTTCCTATGCTACTTGAGCATTGTTCATTGTCCAAGCGCTGCCTGTCTCGGCCTGGGGCCTTTGATGCTTTCCTCATTAGAGGGAGAAACAGATGATGACTGATTGTGAAATCAAGGCTCCATTGGGAGGGAGGGAAGGCGGGAGGTTGGCGTCTTCCTGCAGGGATGCCAGTGTGAGATGATTATGCGTGGCCCACAGACATCCCAAATGCCCATGTCCCATCCAGATTATTTTTTGTCTTCTCTCCCATATTCACTCCTTTTCTGAGCTTCCCTGCTTCTCTTCTTACCCTTAAATACATCCATTCAAGTGCCAAGTGTTGGTAACTCAACTTCCTTAGGACCTCTCACACTCTTTTATTCTGCTCCCTATAGCCCTCACCCTGGTTTAAGCTCCCATTCCCTCTTGCCTGGACTATTCTATTCATCTCCTAATGGTTCCCTACCTCCCATAGTTTCCCATTCCAATCCTTCCTCCTGGTTCTAAAGCACACAGCTGACAATGAACTACTCAACAATTATTAAGCACCAAATATGTGCCAAGCGCTATGCTAAGTGTTGGAGACTATCAAGAAAAACTTCAAAGTAGCAATTCTGTCCCCCGTCCAAAAATCTCAGTGACTCCCTCTTACCTCTAGAACAAAAGAGCAGATTCTCCCAGTCTAGCATTTAAAACCCTTTACATTATGGTTCCAACCCATCTTTCCAGACTGATCGCCCATGACTCCTCTTCACAAATTCTAATGTTCTTAATGTTTCATGTAGCAAATGTATCAAAGTCCTGCCTACAAAACTCTGGAGTAGCCAGAACCAGATTAAAATACAATTGGAAAATGTGTAACAACCAAACATATAATAACAACATAAATAATGTACATTTGTGGTTTTCTAAGTCAGTATATGGCACAGTCTGACACTGTTGCTGTATAAGGATGTTCCATCTCTGGTCTCCATGCAAGACACAGGCTGTTCTCTTTGCCTGGATCAATTTTGTAACCCCTCCACCTCTGAATTCCTGGCTTCCTTTAAGGATCAGCTGAAGTTTCATCTCCTACCAGAAGCCTCTTCTGATTCTCCTCACTCCCAATCACTTTGTGTTTATCATTTGAACTTACCTCTGACCACGTTGTACTCTCAGTAGAATGTGAGCTCCTTGAGGGCAGGGGCTGAATCATTTATATTTGTACCCATAATGCCTTGCACAGTGCCTGGAACACAGTAAATGCTCCATAAATTCTTGTTCCTGTCCAGAAGTTTAAGTCAGCAAAGATGTAACTGCAAGTTTTATCACAGGATATCAAAATTTATTTATATACAAGTCCTTCAATAGCACAGATACAGTAAGATTTAACCTTAGTTACTGAGAAGAAAAAATATTGAGGTGGATGGCTAGCAGTGGATAGACTTGGGCCTGGAGTCAGGAAGCCCTGAGTTCAAATTCCACATCTATTCCCCTTCAAATCAGTCTATTCTGTCTCTCTGAGTCTTCCCTTTTCCAGGATCACACTCTCAGTTCCTTCCACAGATACTCACATGACATAGATCTGAGACCCGACATCATCCTACATATTTTGGATGCTCCCCAGCTTCTCAAGTTTCTCTCAAATAAAGTTAGCTGGGACTGGACACAATATTCCAGATGTCATCTGGCCAGGGTAGAAGGGAGTGACTTTCTCATCTCCCTCTCTGTATCTTTCTTAATGAAGCCAAAGAACTCTTGGGGGGTAGTTACATCATCTCGCTGCTTCCCATTGTTCATGTGTTGACAAAATTAAGTCCTTGCTATCTGACAAGGTCTTTCTCACAAGTTAATATATCACTGGGGAAACTGACTCGGATAAACTTAAAAACAAAAAACAAAAAAATGGAGAGACTATATTTTGTAGTCTCTCCATTTTTGTTTTGTTTTGTTTTTATTTTTAAGTATAGGTGTATGTGTGCATAATTTTCATCGAATTTTAGAATTGGAGGAAATAGTAGAAATCACTTAACCACTTGGAATATATTCTTGGTCTTTAAGTTCTTCCACATCAATTTGACCCCATCGAAGGCTAGAGAATTTTTGTTTTCTTTTGGTGTCTGTAGCTGATGGTATATCTAACTGTGTTTGTGCTCAAACACTTGGACATCCAAGGGGCTTACTTCTTTACTTCTTGACTAGAAAAGCTCCAGTATTAATTATTTTTAGGAGGACAATTAGGTGGCTCTATAGTGTACAGAGCACAGAACCTGAAGGCAGAAAGAAGCCAGGGCAAGTCACTTTACTGCTTGACTCAGTTTCCTCACCTGTAAAATGAGCTAGAGAAGTAAATGGCAAACCATTCTGGTATCTTTGCCCTAAATGGAGTTAGAGAGACTCAGACTGAATGACAACAAATTATCTTTAAGATTGAAATTCCAACTCTTCAGTTGGATAATTAAATAGCCCTTCCCTGTCTGGCCTTCCATTCCAAACTGATTATACATTATTGCCGTTCACAAACTCTATGTTCTAACCAAGCCTATAGATTTGCTGTTCACAACACATTCCTTGAGTCTTATATTTCCTCTTTTAGGCTCTCAAGGAGGCCTTTCCCAATTTCTTCTGCCCCTAGTTAGTGCCTCCCTATCCCCCAAATTACTTTGTGTCTACATCTATGTTACATTTAGTTCTTTATGTATATGTTGTTTCCTTCCAGAAGAATGGAAGCTTCTTGAGGACAGGGACTGTTTTTGTTTTTGTGTTCCCATCACTAGTGTTGGAAATATAGGTACGTAATGCATATTTTTTAATTAAAATAATGCATTTACATACAATTGGTATGTAAATTCACCTGGAGGACAGGTGAAGAAAAGAGCTCAATATTATTCATTTTAGAGATCAATGAAATACTGTGGTTGGAAGAGCTCTGGGCATGGAATCAGGAAAATATGAATTCAAATCCAGTATCAGATACTTCTTAGCTGTGAGATCCTGAAGAGTCATTTTACTTCTGTTTGCCTCATTTTCTTCATCTTTATGGTGATAAAATTAGCATCTAATTTCCAGCATTGTTGTGAGGATAACATGAGATAGTATTTGTAAAGCTTTTAGCATAGTGTCTAGTACATGGTGAGTTATAATGTTAGCTGTTATCATTCCCCAAAAATATTCAAGAAAAGGATCAGATTTCCATATTTCAAAAAAATGTAAGAGAGGACTTCCTAAAAGTATCTAAAACAAGTCATGTATTGCCAACAAAATAAATTCATAGAACCCTAGCATGGAGAAACCCCAAATCAAACTCACTTAATCACAGTGTTGTCAAATTTTGGAAGCACAATCACAAAGGGGAAAACCAAAATTAAACCTTTAAGCTTTCAAATTTAAAGGAGAGGGAACTGCTTAAAAATTAGATTCTCATGAAACTTAAAAAAAAAAAAAACACACACCCCCAGAAATCAGAAACAACTGGAGATGCCATAATCATAATTAAAATGCATGAGTCTTAATCTCAAAATCCATTTCTCAGAATATTTAGATATTCTTTCATGGAAACAAAGGATGAATATTTAAGAATCCAGAAAATGTTAGAAAACTTATGGAGGAAAACAGACCAATGGAGTCTATGGAATGAATTTAGAGAAACAGTAGGAGAAATGAAATTTTGAGAGACTCTTAGAGAAAAAACCCTGAAGAGTTAAACATTTAGAAAAACAGATAATTTTTTTTACTATGTATGCATTATTTCTGAATATAATCACAAAATATCTGAACTGGTTTATTATCAAATGACATACTTTGGTTAGGGAAAATTATAGATTATATAATTATAATTATAAACTACTCTTTATAGAAATAAAAACAAATAATTGGAAAAATATTAATTCTTCATATAAATACAAGTAAAATGTCAATTTATGGATTGGATGCCATAATAAAATTTAAATTATTTTATAAAACTAGACAAGATAATAATAAAATTCATCTGAAGGAGTAAAGGGCCAGGATTCTCAAGAGAACTTATATAAGAGGTAAAAATGAAGGGGACCCACTGGTACCAGATCTCAAAGCATACTATAAAATAATCATCAAAACTACTAATTACTGGTATAAAAAATAGAAAAAAATGATCAATGAAATATATTAGGTAAATGAAACCTAGGAATAAGAGAACATGATAGCATCATGCTCAAAAAAATCCAAGAAAGCCAATAACTTGGGGAAAGATTCCTCTTTTGACAAGAATTGATGGGGAAACTGGAAAACAATCTGGCAGAAATTAGGTTTAAATCAAAATCTTATACCATGAACCACATTGAACTCCAAGTGGCTATATGACCTACATATAAAAGCTCATTTCATTAAAAAAAAAAAAAAAAAAAAAAAAAGGACAAAGGAAGAACCTACATTTCACATTTATTATACCACGCACTGACCTTTCCACTGCCCTCTATGGGATATTTACTTTTAGTTCATTGGAAGCTGTCATATCCTTGATTCATGGATAGGGTTATACCTGCTCTTCAGTTTAAATCCTGTTTCAGATATTTACAATCAATGTGCCTTATTGTTCTGTGCCTTAATTTCTTTATCTGTAAAGGGGACTGGACTTAAGGACTTCTAAGGTCCATTTCAACTCGAAATCTATCATCTCATTTTCAAACAATCCCAGCAGATTATTGGTTTTAAAAAAAGATAAGTCTGTTCCAATCATCAGGAAGGAGAAATTTGCAATTTTCCCAAGGTAATCCTTTTAATCTTCTCTTTTCCTTCTGTCTAATTCTGGGTCAAACTCATTTTTCATTTGTGGTATCTGTCCCAAATCTCTATATTGACAGATGAGCTTTCTAGGCTTTTAACTTTCAAGTCATCAATCACCCTGATATATATTGATATCACATTTATTAAAAAAAAAAACAAACCTCACAGGCTTACACAAAAGTAGAAAATTAATAATAGCAGAAAAATTTTACACCCCTCCCATCAGGATAAGATAAATGAAACACAAATATAAATATGAAAGTAATTTTAGCCTTGATCAGAATGTTGGGATTTATGAAATCTTGGGAGAAGAAGAAAAAAAATCAGAGAATAAGCATTGTTTTCAAATACTCATGGGAAATTCATTAATATGGATCATATTGTTAAGAAGTCACAGGATGAAGGGAATGAAATAGGATATTATTGAGCTTCAAGAATTCATGAAAATGCATGTAGCAATGATGTGGAACTCATATACCAACTCTCATTTCCAACACGGGGTCCCCAGAATGTGGATACTACATTTCCTTTTAAAGTTTTAGAATGAACCCTAAGAAGCTTGAGGAGTGTCTTTTTTTTTTTTTTTTTTTTTTTTTTGCTGAGGCAATTAGGGTTAAGTGACCTGCCCAGGGTCACACAGCAAGGAAGCATTTCTTAATGCTATAGCACATAAGCCCCCATCGGTGTGTTTCTAACCATGAGTATTATTTGGTATTAACTACTCAGGCAGAAAACATTTTTAGAAAGAGGTATTTATTAAGGGAGTATTGTAGTAATGAATGGTACAAAATATCTCCCCCAAAGTCTGTGACACTCTCACACAAATATACACAGAAAAATACACAGCAAAAGGGCAACATGGCTCTGGATTGCTTGAAGTTTCTCCTGTTTATGGGATGCTTAATAAGTGCCCATCTGCATGGGGTAGCTTATTTGCTGGGTCCCCGGAGAAGCCAGAAACCTGCCTGTTCACATGGCATCCAAATTGTTCTCAGCTCCCGAGGCAGACACACTGCTAGCTGCTGCTTGCTGTGGAAGGGAGGACTCTGATGAATGAGAACACAGAGAGTTGGAAATCCCATGGAGCTTGAAAAGTCCTTCTCTGCCCAAGGAGCAGGCAAGGAAGGAGATCTAGGCCAGTGCTGACATCTGGGCCTTCTCCTCCTCCCCTTCCCCATCCTTAGGAGCCCATTCACTGGGTGTTTTGCTTGAACCCACTCTCCTGCCTCATGCTTATTCTCCCTTGATATTTTTGAGACATCTAGAATTTCTCTGTGGTGTCTGTCAATAAGCATTTATTAAGCACCTACTATGTTTGAAGTGCTATGCTAAGCCCTAGGAGTATGAATAAGGAAAAAAAAAAAAAAAAAAAAAAAAAAAAAAAAAAAAAAAAAAAGCCAGTTCCTGGTTACAGTCTAAAAGGAATACAATATTTAAATAACTATTTGTTACCCCAGATGATCAAAGACTTCTTTTTCTCTTTTTTTGGCTGAGACAACTGGGATTAAGTGACTTGTCCAGGGTCACACAGCTAGGAAATATTAAGTGTCTGAGGTCAAGTTTGATCCTCCCAAGTTCAGGGTTGGTGCTTTATCCACTGCACCACCTAGCTGCCCCTCAAAGACTTTTTTTTAACTTACCCTAAAATCTTTCAGAGTCATTGTTCTTTAAATGGGGGCCCATTGATTTGATTGATTTATCCATCTTTACAGAGAATACAAAGAATGAAGAGAAACTCAGGAAGATTTGTATAAACTGATACAGCTATTTCTGGAAATCAAAAACCATTTTGTTGATCAAGACCTGGTTAGGGGAGAAATGAATCAGTCAACCAATACTCATTTATTAGGCAATTACTATGTGCCAGTCACTTTGCTAGATGCTAGCGATTCCAACGTAAGTGAAACAAACCTGATTTCTTATGTACAAAAGCAACAAGAAACGATCTTTTTCAGTGGGTCTCTCTTGCTACCCCTGGGAAATACAGCCACGATTTTCCAGAAGTTGGGCTAGTTCAAAACCAGACTCAGGCTGGGGCAAAGGTGACCAGGCCCTTTGGAATCCCATTCCCATTTTCCCCCTAAGCTCTAGGCCTGGAGCCCCATAACACAACTGTGCTCTGGCCTTGTTTGATGGATCTGGAATTTGCGTTATCTCTTTGTGGCTTGTTGATAATTGACTTGTGCAGTTCTGTAAGTAATCCTGTCTAGGGTTTTCCCATATCTGGTTTATCAGTTGGGCATCTCCACATGACCTTTGGGGACTCTCTTTGACCAAGACTTGAAATGACTTTCCACATGCCATCAAAGAGAATTACAATATAAACATAACATGGTTACATGTATAGGTGATAATTTAGTGCCATATTTATAGCCAGCAGCCTGTGGATACAAAAGAAAAAAAAGAAGGAATACAATGAATGGAATCTATAAAGAAATGAGAAAACAAACAAAGAAACAGGCCAAAGGAAAGCAAGAGAGGGGGCTATCAAGAACAGAGCAGAAATTGCTAAGGAGGAAAGGAAGCATTTAACTGATAAATAAAACCAAGAGCTATTTTTTTTAAAGGTCAATGACATTAATAAATAATTAGCACATTTAATTTTTTTTTAAAGAAAAGAGAAAGTCGTAGGCTCAAACATCCAGAATTGGGATTCAAGGCCACTCAGTCCAAACCCTCATTCTATGCAGGAAGAAACTAGTCCTCAGAGACATTGACTTGCCTTTGGTCCCATTGCTAGGAAATGGATACTTGTGGTTTTTCAATCATGTCTCACTCTTCACGATCCCATTTGGAGTTTTGTTAGCAAAGATACCATGGTGGTTTGTTGTTTCTTTCTCCAACTCATTTTACAAATGAGAAAACCAAAGCAAATAGGATAAGGTGACTTGCCTAAGATCACAGTGTCTGAGGCTGGATTTGAACTCAGGAAGATGAGTCTTCCTGATTCCAAGACCAGTGCTCTATGCTCTATGTACCCCCAGCTGCCAAATAGATGGGATAGGATTCAAATTCAAGTCTTTTCAACTTCAAGTGCATTGCTTTATCTACTGGACTACCCAAATGACCAAATCTGGAGGTGAAAAGGGGGAGATTACGAGGAATATAAAGATATTAAGAAAACTAATAGTTACTCTGGGCAGTCTAACTTGATATTTGAGGATCCAAGTGCCATAGTTGAGATCGTCATGGATTGTTATAGTTGAGATGTCTCATGGATGAGAAGATCTGGGTTTGAATCTTGCCTCTATTATTTACTAGTTGGGTCCTGGGCAAGTCACTCCCTTAGTGTGAGTTAACCAGTTGTCTCCTCATCGGGGAGGTCCTGAACACTATTCAGTCCCCAAGATTTACTTTTGACTACCAGGTGATCTGGTTTCTCTGTCTACTGGGACCCATACAAGTCTGAGGTCCATGGGACTCCTCTCTCCTTTACCTTTGCCAAAAATGAACTTGACATCATATCAGGAACTCAGGAAAAGGCTAACATGGCTCTTGGGAAGGGCATGATGATCTGAGAGCCAGCATGGTGGAATGGATAGAGTATGAAGTCAGGAAGACCCTCTCTGGATCTTGGCAGCATTTATCTTAAAGACTCTTTCTCTAGGAGTTCAGTACCTACTTGCCATGGTCTTTCCATTCCACCTTCTACCAGGATACTTGACAACTCCAGTAAATTCATTTTTATGTGCTAAGTTATGGATTCTGCTGAGAGGGAATACCGAGGTCACCTCGATCCTTAATGCACAATATGTTCTGAAATTTCCTGGCTATCAACTCTCATGATCTTTCTCTTTACTTTAGATCATCCGTATACATAATACATAAGCCCTCTCTTTTCTAATCTCTTCTTCTATCTCTTCTTATTCATTAGCTCCTTTCTTGCTGCCTCCAAACATGCTCTGATCTCCCCCATCCTGAAAAATTCTTTGTTTAATCAGTCCAATATTTCTTGGAAGTACTTTAGAAGTATGGGGGGGGGAAAAGTCATTAAACTGTTAAATTGTGTATACCCCTCAATCCACTGATACCACTACTAGGCTTATGCCCCAAAAAGGTCAAAAGAAGAGGGAAAAGACCCACAGTATAATAATATTTATAACTGCTCTCTTTGGGATGTCAAAAAACTGGAAACTAAGGGAGTGCCCAAACTAATGGGGAATAGTTGAACAAATTATGATCTATTAATGTAATAGAATACTACTGAGATGTAAGTGATGAATGGGACAGAGAAGTTAGGGAAGACTTATATGAACTGATGCAGAGTGAAGAGAGTCAAAATGCAGAATGAAACCAGATTTTTTTCTCAGCTCTCCCAACATCATCCTTTCCCCCAAATACTCCTAAACTTAATTTTGGTCCAGAAAGTTAGTCTTAAGTCACAGTGAGTCCCTTTTCAAGTGCAGGACAACTTAGGAAGACAGAGAGGTTTGAGGATACTGCTCATGGCTAGGAGTAGCACAGCTCTGATATGTGCATAAGTGGCAACAGTAGCAAGAAGATTGTGTGATGATCAACTGTGGTAGACTTAGTTTTCTCAGTAAATCAGTGATAGAAGAAAATTCTAATAGACTTAGATAGAAAATGCTATCTGCATCCACAGAGAGAACTCTGGAGATTGATTACGATTGGGAACATACCATTTTCACTTTTTTTGTTTGCTTTTTTTTTTTCTCATGGGTTTTTCCTTTTGTTTTGATTTTTTTTCATAACATGACTAATATGGAAATATGTTTTAAATGATTATATGTGTATTGCCCATGTCAGATTGCTTGCTGTTTTAGGGAGGGGGAAAGTAAGAGAGGGAGTGAGAAAAAAAATTGGAACTCAAAATCTTATAAAAAGGAATGTTGAAAACTATCTTTACATGTAATTGGAAAAAATAAAATACTATTAAATTTTTTTGAAAAAAAGTTTCGTGCCAGAACAATAATGTAGTCAGAGATGATTTAGTCCAACCCTCTCTGAGGAGAAGTAGAGCCATTAGGTGATTTGGGTCACTTAGGGGTTCCTTATCCAAAATAATAATGTAATAATTTAAGATTTGCCGAGTGATATACAACTATTAACTCATTTGATCCTTACAACAACCTTGGGAAGTAGGTGTTCTTATTATCCCCATTTTCCAAACTGAGATGAAATGAGCTGCCTAGGATCATACACTATTTCTGAGTCTGGATTTGAATTCAGATTTTCCTTACTTCAAGAGGCAGTTGGATGGCACAGTGGCTAGAGTGCTGGGCCTGATGTCAGGAATACTGTGGTTCCCGAGTTCAAATGTGGGCCTCAGATACTAGCTGTGTGACTCTGGCCAAGTAACTTAACCTTGTCTGCTTCAGTTTTCTTACCTATAAAAGTTGAGTGAAGTGAGCGGAACCCCAGGAGAATATTGTGCACACTAAGAGCAAGCTATGATCTTAGATTCTTCTTCTTATAGTAAGATTATGCGATGATCAACTAGGACAACAATCCAGCAATCCAAGATGACTTGGAATAGACTTGGAGTAGAAAATGCCATCCAAGTCCAAAGAGAATCTTTGCCCTCAAAAAACTCCAAATGGGGTCATGGAGAGTTGGACACGATTGAACAAGAATAACAACCTCCAAGTCTAGCATTCTATCTATTCTATGTCACCCAGGGGCCTAGCTGAGCTTGGATTTGAACCCAGACCCCAGGACTCCCCCAGTAATACCACGGGGACAAATGAGGCTCCTCCACCCTCATCTCCACTTACTGAAATGTAAATAGATTTCTGTCCTGGTTTTATTTCTTGTTTTGTTGGTCCCTTTGATTATCTGATAGTTATCAAGTTTATAATAAAATTCTTTTTAGTAATAATAACGGACATGTGGCATTTTAAAGAGTCCCAGCCTGCTTCCCATGTGAGTTGCTACAGCCAAATGAAATTGGTTTGGTTCCTATCATTTTGGCCAGTTCCATCTTGGGGTTTGATCCTCTGGAATGGGATTTTAGGATTAAAGTCTTAGAGGTGGCAGAAGCCTCAGAGGGCATCTCAATCTCATTTTACAGAGAAGGAAACTGAGGCTCAGAAAGGTCATAGTGCCCTAAAAACCATCTAGATTAACCCCTTCGTTCTATAGCGAAAACAATTTTGGATTGCAGATGGTAATCAACTCTTTTGAAGTTAATTAGCTTGCTGATAAATGAGGAAAACAAGATTTGAATCTTTTAAGATGCAGCAATTGTTTTATTACCCCAACTGTCTCTTTTTAGAGGAATTCAAAGAAAAATAAAAACAACCACAATCCACTTGGATCAAGATGACAGATTTCTCAGCCAAATGCTGAGTATGCTCAGTGAAAGTGTTCCAGGAGAAGTGAGAGCTCCCTGGCTCAGCTGACTTCAGTGGGCTGTAACTTGGACCCAAAGCCAGAGTGGAGGGTGGGTCCCTGCAAGCAGCTGCTTAATCATTCATGACCATTCCAATGGGATCCCATCACCAAAAGCCCAGGGACTGGCCTGATGAGCTCTGTTGCTGTTCTTTATTGAAGATCCTATGTTCAGAGTTTGAAGGACTCTTGGAGGTCACTAGTCCAATCTCTGCAGGAAGAAACTGAGGGAAGGAAGGAACCTTCCCGGGAAGGAAAGGTATTTGCTTCTAGAGCAAACAATTAGGAAAACTCCAGCAATTGAGCCATAATGTAAAGGGTTTTAAGTGCTAGACTGGGAGAATTTGCTCTTTTGTTCTAGAGGGTAAGAGGGAGTCACTGAGATTTTTGGAGCAGGGAGGGAGTTGCTAGTTTGAGGCTTTTCTTGATAGCCTCCAACACTCAGCATAGCGCTTGGCACATATTTGGTGCTTAATAATTGCCAAGTGGTTCATTGGTCAGCTGTGTGCTTTAGAACCAGGAGGAAGGATTGGAATGGGAAACGATGGGAGGTAGGGAACCATTAGGAGATGAATAGAATAGGCCAGGCAAGAGGGATTGGGAGCCTAAACCAGGGTGAGGGCTATAGGGAGCAGAATGAAAGAGTATGACTCTTCTGACACCAAATCCAGAACTATGATGGTATCACTTGGGAATTGGGAATAGTGTATCAATAATAAAAGTGGGGGCAGCTAGGTGGCGCAGTGGATAGAGCACCAGCCTTGAATTCAGGAGGACCAGAGTTCAAATCTAATCTCAGACACTTAACACTTCCTAGCTGAGTGACCTTGGGCAAGTCACTTAACCCCAGCCTCAGGGGAAAAAATAATAATAAAAATCATCTTCTGGGTTATTTCTAACATGTTAGCATGCTCATGGAAAGTACAGACTGAGTCATCAATTATCCTTTTCATCACTTTATGTTAAGTCTTTCCAGTTTTTTTTTCCTGAAATCATCCTGCACAATAATATTCCACCCCAATCTTATATTATAACTTGCTCAGCTATTCCCCAAATGGGAGCATCTCCTCAATTTCCAATTCTTTGCACTACAAAAAAAGAGCTGCTATAAATATTTTTGTACAAATAGTCCCCCCTTTTAATCTTCTCTTAGGGATATTAACCTAGTAGTGGTATTTATTGCAAACTTTTGCATTCGTCTCCCTTACACATACTATCCCTCATTTCTTACAGATATCAGACATTGTACCTGATCACAAATATGATGGGATACCATGGCATAAATGTAGCAATCTATAATAAATTATGACCATATACACGGTAATTCTACCCATCATTCTTTTGTGTGTGTGCTTTTTTTTTGTTAATTTTTAAAAGCTTTTTATTTTCCAAACATGCATAATTTTCAATATCCACCCTTGCAAAACCTTGCTTTCCAATTTTTTTTCTCCCTCCCTTCCCCTCAGCCCCACCCCTAGACAGCAAGTAATCCAATATATGTTAAACATGTGTCTATACATATTTCCACAATTATTATGCTGTATAAAAAATATCAAAAAGGAAAAAAATGAGAAAGAAAACAAAATGCCAGCAAACAACAACAAAAAGAGTGAAGATACTATGTTGTGATCTACACTCAGTTCCCACAATCCTCTCTCTGGGTGCAGATGGTTTTCCCCATCACAAGACTATTGGAATTGGCTTGAATCCCATCATTCTTAATAACTAAATTTCACATATGATTTTCCTCTAGTTACATGTAGACTTTTTTTTTTATAAAACGGAAGAAGTTTCAGGGAAGAAACTACAAGAAGAGGGGGGACAGAAGAAGAATCTTGAATTACCGAGCACAGTAGTAATTATAAGAAATTGGGGACAGAAGACATGAGAGAAGTCTATGGAAGAAGTTCTTCCAGTTGAAACAGTGGGTTTTGTAGCTGCTTTGCTGGGGGCCATTTTGGGGAAGAGAATCATTTGACCAGAAAAAGGAGGGGTCAAAGGAAAACTCTTCAGTTGTTATGCTATTTAAAACAGAGTTGAGGGCAGCTAGATGGAACAGTGGATAAAGTACCAGCTGTGAAGTCAGGAGGACCTGAGTTCAGTTCACTTGACACTTATTAGCTGTGTGGCCTTGGGCAAGTCACTTAAGCTCACCTGCCTTAAAAAAAAAAAAAAACATAGAAAAAAAATTGCCCCCCCCAAATAAAGTACAGCTGAATCTTGCTGCTGTGTAAAAAGCTCCCTAGTCTTCCCTGTCATCTGAGAGACAATAAAATTTTAAAAGGTAATTTCTGTAACTTTCTATGCTGTGAGCCATCTGTGTTACTGTGAGCTGACTTTACTGGAGAAGAAGCTTTGCCCTTCTAGAAATTAACGAGAGACCCCACGATTCTATTGAGTAAAAAGCTTTCTGGGCTTCACTGCATTGCTCAGAGAGTGATCTTGACCGGCTCCTTGCTGATCAAGTACAATGTTGATATATCTGTGCTAAATGAGTATGACATTTCTCAGTCCTCCACTAAGGGGGGTTGGGAGCTAAAAGAGCTCTCCACTGCTTGGCTCAAGGATGGAATAATACTTGTAAAGCACTTAGCAATATTCCTGGCACCTACTAAGTGCTATGCAAATAGAGGTCATGGTGGTGGTAATGGTAGTAGTAGTAGTAGCAATAGCAGCAGCAGCAATAATAGTAGTGGTAGTGGTAGTAGTAATAGTAGCAGTAGTAGTAGTAGCAGCAGTAGTAATAGCAGTGGTCGTAGTAGTAGTACTAGTAGTAGTAGTAGCAATAGCAGCAGCAGTAATAGTACTAGTTGTACTAGTAGCAGCAGTAGTAATAGTAGTAGTAGTAGTAGTAGTAGTAGTAGTAGTAATAGTAGTAGTAGCAGTAGCAGCAGCAGTATTAGTACTAGTTGTACTAGTAGCAGTAGTAATAGTAGTAGTAGCAGCAGTAGTAATAGTAGTAGTAGTAACAGTAGTAATAGTAGTGGTAGTACTAGTAGTACTAGTAGTAGTATTAGCAATACTAGTGGTAGTAGTGGTAGTTATTCTTAGAGGATTGGATTTGCTTAGCAGGAAAAGTGGCAAATACTGAAATAGATCAATTAGTAGAGAAGGGATTTTGATGTGATATGAATTTTTCCTGAAGGAAACAGCTTTCTGTCAGATGTGAACCTGAGAGTCCTTATATAATCCCCCCCTAGTCTCCAAGTAGTCATCTGATTCACTGTTTCTCACTTAGAAGTTCAAAGCTCCCCAATGGTCATATACAGCTGAGCTGATGGGCCGCCACACCCTACAACCATCACTACCTCAGCCGAGGCTCTGACTTCAGAAAAGTTCCTCTTAATACATTCATCTGAGGGACAGTTCTCTATCTGGCATTCAGAACAATCTGGGCCTCTTAGTATTTTATTAGAGACTCTTTACCAGTGGATTTTTATTGGATTTCCTTGAAAATATTGCTGCTGGTCCCCTGCCACCATCCCCTTAGCTACCAAACCAGTCCCTAACAACTGGAGGAGGGAGAAATCGGAGAACCTTCTTGTAGGGGAATGCTATTTGAATTAAATTGTTAAGGAAAGTGACTATTCCAAGAGGCAGGGGTCATGAACATTCAAGGTTGGGGGGAGGGGGAGCCCCTACAAAGACTATGGAGGTAGGAGATAGAATGTCCTGTACAGAAAACAGCAAATGGGCCTTTTTTCTTTTTCTTCTTTTCTTTTTTTTTGGCTGAGGGGATTGGGGTTAAGTGACTTGCCCAGGTCACACATGGAGGAAGTGTCAAGTGTCTGAGATCTGATTTGAACTCCAGTCCTCCTGACTTCAGGGCTGGTGCTCTACCCACTGCGCCACCTAGCTGCCTCTTGTGGGCCATTTTTTGAGGATCATCTTAGAAAAGAAGATTGGAGGAAAATTGGGAAGAATTTTAAACTCCAAATAGAGGAAGCTGAATTTTTATCCTGGCCTGCAGACAACAGGAAAGACTAAAGCTGCCTGAGCAGGGGAATGATGGGGCACTTGTGAGGGAGATGAATTGGAGAGTGGAGGCGCTAGAGGCAGAGAGACCAGACAGGAGGCCTTGATGGTAGTGGTGAGTGCAGAGGAATATATATTTAACATATATTCTGCTTTGGGAAGATGTGGAGATGGAATCAACAGATCTTAGTGACCGATTGAACGGGGGAGGAGGGGAGGAGGGGAGTGAGAGGAAAGAGGAAAGGATGACCCCTATGGCAGGAACCTGAATGTGTTTTGGGTGGTCCATTGTATTTCCATCTTTCCAATTAAAGATAGTTCCTCCAGCATTATTCAGCACTTCTACAAGGCCCCGTGAAGGCGCTGGGCATGCTGGAGCCAGCTCTAAGCAGCTTTCTAGAACGAATTGTCAAATTTTCACTGTGAGCATTTACATTTACAAATCAGGGTTCGGCTTATCGTTTTGTTGAGTTCCAGACTTAAGGAAATGATAAGAAAAATCCCGGTAATGTATATTAAACCCCAAAGCATATCTGTATACGTTTTTTTCCTGGAGGGCTGGCTTAATATTTACCAGCTCCCTCTGAATCAACCTATCAGCTAGTCTTCCATCAACAAGCATTCCCTAAGCGTCGCCTGTGTACCAGGCACAATGGTAAGCACTGGGAATTCAGAGACAGAGCAATCCTAATGTGCGAGAAGGGAGCTGACATTGTAAGGGGGGAGATTGTTGTTGACCTTTGTTCTGGAAGAGGTCCAATATGACATCATGGTGTTAGAGTCCAATGACGGCGTGTCCGACTGTGGCCGATCAGAGCCGAATGCTCCGCCACAGACTGGAAACAATATTCCCTAGGAACAACTGGGGGGCTTCTCTAACCTTGTGCGGCTCGTGTCTATTCCAGGCTAATTCTTTGCACCTTCCTCCGATGCGGGCACACGGTCCGTGTCGTACAATCAATTCTAAGGGTTCTTGTGTCCCTTTTTATGGCCCGGTGAGTGTCCTGTGCGAGTTCTTCATAAAGTAATCTTTTTGGCGAGCGTACATTTGGCAAAAGGGCACGATTCTAGAGAAATGGGGAAGGTGACCAGAATGTGAACAAATATACGCAGATGAAATGGAAACCCCGGGCAATGTGGCCATCGGAGCCCAGTATCAGATGTCAGAGTAGTTCACAAGAGAAGGTGAAACTTGAATTTGGCCTGAGAGGCCTTGGGAGCCGAATCCTGGCTCCGTAACCATTTACTGCCTGAGAGAGCCAGAGCAAGTTTTCCGGGGGTAGGAGTCGGATGAATCCCTTGTTCAATGAAGTCCCTTTTACACTGGTTTGGAAATGGGAGGATCTGAACTCAAATCCCACTTCTGGGATTGAATTCCCTCAGTTAGGGGCAGCTAGGTGGCGCAGTGGATAGAGCACCAGCCTTGAATTCAGAAGGACCCAAGTTCAAATCTGGTCTCAGACACTTAACATTCCTAATTGTGTGACCCTGGGCAAGTCACTTAACCCCAGCCTCAGGAAAAAAAAAAAAAAAAAAGAAAGAGAATTCCCTCAGTTGGCCGACCTATGAAATGATCCCTTTTAGCTCCGATTCTCTAATCCTAGGTGAGAACATGCAGGAGAAGCAACTGAGGCAAAGTGTGTGGGGTGAGGAGAGCTCTGCTTCAAAAGCTGGGTAGCAAAAGGCAGCAGAAGGAACAATGCCCCTTGTGTGTTCCCTCCGTGTCAGCTTCCCTGCATTGTTAGAGCTGCCATTCAACCGTTCTTCTCGGGGCTTGGAAATTCCCTGGGATCGTTAACCCCACGGGGTTTGAACGTGGCTGCCTGAGATTTCAGCCACAGGCTGCTTTTTGTTCTAGGCGGGCTCGCAGCCAGGCCCAGGTACTTTTCCACAGGTTCCAGCCATTTTGGTTCCTGGCCCAAAAGCAGAAGCATCTCTTGCCTGCTCAGAGATCCAGCCACCTGCCTTGGGGTGGAGAAAGCCACAGAAAGCTCTGACCTTGGGTTGGATCCAAGCTGGGTTGTCAGCTCCTAGTAAGTGAGATCACTGAGGCATGAGCTCATGGGACCCACCCTCCCCTTCAGCCCTTCTCATTTTCAGGGACAGCCAAGGCTTGAGGCTGACTGGGGGGGGGGGGGGCGGGAAGCCTGGACGTGGGGGACGGAGCAGAGAGAACCCGAGAAGCATTCTCACCGAAACCACTGTTCCAATCCCCAGTCCTGCTGACACGTTTTTTTTTAAATTTAGAATTTTTTTCCCACAGTATATATGCATAATTTTTAAAATAATATTATCCCTTGTATTCATTTTTCCAAATTATCCCCCCTTCCCTCCACTCCCTCCCCTTGATGACAGGCAATCCCATACATTTTACATGTGTTACAGTATAACCCAGATACAATATATGTGTGTAATACCATTTTCTTGTTGCACAATAAGCATTAGATTCTGAAGGTATAAGTAACCTGGGTAGATAGGCTGTAGTGCTAACAATTCACATTCACTTCCCAGTGTTCCTTCTCTGGGTATAGTTGTTTCTGTCCATCATTGATCAACTGGAAGTGAGTTGGATCTTCTTTACGTTGAAGATTTCCACCTCCATCAGAATACATCCTCATACAGCATTGAAGTGTACAGCGATCTTCTGGTTCTGCTCATTTCACTCAGCATCAGTTGATTTAAGTCTCTCCAAGCCTCTCTGTAGTCCTCCTGCTGGTCATTTCTTACAGAGCAATAATATTCCATAACCTTCATATACCACAATTTACCCAACCATTCTCCAATTGATGGGCATCCATTCATCTTCCAGTTTCTAGCTGCAACAAAAAGAGCTGCCACAAACATTTTGGCACACACAGGTCCCTTTCCGCTCTTTAGTATTTCTTTGGGATATAAGCCCAATAGCAGCAATGCTGGGTCAAAGGGTATGCACAGTTTGATAAGTTTTGGGGCATAGTTCCAAATTGCTCTCCAGAATGGCTGGATTCTTTCACAACTCCACCAACAATGTATCAGTGTCCCAGTTTTCCCACATCCCCTCCAATATTCATCATTATTTGTTCCTGTCATCTTAGCCAATTTGACAGGTGTGTAGTGGTATCTCAGAGTGGTCTTAATTTGCATTTCTCTGATCAGTAGTGATTTGGAACACTCTTTCATGTGAGTGGATATAGTTTCAATTTCATCATCTGAGAATTGTCTGTTCATATCCTTTGACCATTTATCAACTGGAGAATGGTTTGATTTCTTATAAATTAGGGTCAGTTCTCTATATATTTTGGAAATGAGACCTTTGTCAGAACCTTTAACTGTAAAAATATTTTCCCAATTTATTACTTCCCTTCTAATCTTGTTTGCATTAGTATTGTTTGTACAGAAACTTTTTAGTTTGATGTAATCAAAATCTTCTATTTTGTGATCAGTAATGATCTCTAGTTCTCCTCTGGTCATAAATTCCTTCCTCCTCCCCAGGTCCGAGAGGTAGACTATCCTCTGTTCCTCTAATCTATTTATGATCTCATTCTTTATGCCTAAATCATGGACCCATTTTGATCTTATCTTGGTATATGATGTTAAGTGTGGATCCATATCTAATTTCTGCCATACTAATTTCCAGTTTTCCCAACAGTTTTTTCCAAATAATGAATTTTTGTCCCTAATATTGGTATCTTTGGGTTTGTCAAACACTAGATTGCTATAGATGTACCCTTTTTTGTCCTTTGTAGCTAATCTCTTCCACTGATCTACCAGTCTATTTCTTAGCCAATACCAAATGGTTTTGGTGACTGCTGCTATATAATATAGCTTTAGATCAGGTACCTGATGACACGTTTTGAGGGGGGCTGATTCTTTCTCTCCCAGAGTCCTCAGAGTTTCTAGTACTAGAATCCCTGACTGATGGTTCCTCATGATCAGTCAGCCAGTAGAGAAAAGGGATTTCCTGAGAAGGTATAAGTAGCAAGAGTAATAACTTCAAAGCCACCCCTCACACCTAGATCAGACTTTCCAACAAATCCAGCACCAGGAGGAAAGCTGGGTTCAGTAGTGCATATGTTTAAGGAAAACATGTGGCCAGAGATTCCTCCTGAGTCCTGGCCTTTGGAGGCCTCTTTTCCCTTGGTAGAGCCTCCCCTTGGGGGTAGTTCTCTGGCCTTTCCAGAGTCCACAACCAGCATTTCTCTCCATCACGGGAGGTTGAGATCCCCAAAGCCACCACCCTCCTCCCTCTGCAGCTGCTTTCTGGCAGCGTTCTGGCAGCCCGCTACTGACTTTGGTTGGGTCTCCCATCACTGGGTTACTCTCTTCTCGGAAGACTCATCGATGAGTTCATGAACATGTGGCAGCCACGTGGGACAAAGATGGCAGCTTCGTCTCCCACCCAGCAGCTCCTGGCAGCTCAGCCAGGAGAGAAAGAAGCAAAAAGGAGCCGCTTAAGGAGACCCTTGTTGGTTTTGTACGCACATCCTGGCTAAAGGGAAATAAATCCTTCTGCTTTCTCAGCCAACCAGGAGATCCTTTTCCCCCAGAAGACCGTTAGTCGCACGTGACTGGAAGGAGGTTCACTGTGTCTCCATAGGTTGGATTGAAAGCAGATGGAAATATCTGCAAATCTTCAGCGTGACCCATCAGGAAGGACATCTACTCACGCTCTGAGGATTTGAGCCTCATCGGTCAGTGCTCCATTATGCAGTGCCTTTGGTCTGCACTGAGTCAGAGCACCCCTTCTCCCTACCTCCAAATCATATGATCCTTTGGGCCCACGGGAGGCATTCCAGAAATATTCATTGAATGAGTGAATGAAAAGGAAGGCAACACTGCAGAGAGGAAAGAACACAGAATGGAGAAAGCTGATGGGGTCTGGGGAGTAAGTCCCTTCCTCTCTCTAAGTCTCAGTTTCTCCATAAGGGGATTAGACCGTATAATTATAATTGTCTCTTTCTGTCCTGAGCATCTGTGATTGAGCTCATCTCTATATAGGTTAGGATGAGAAAAGGAAAGAAATAGAGAAAGGAAAGGAAGAGAAAGAAAACGAGGGTGGAGGGAGGGAGGGCAGGGAAAGGAAGGTGGAGGAAGAAGAAAAGAGAGCAGCCTGTAGCCTTTGACTGTTTCTCTTGTCTCTACCAGTAACCTGCACTTACCCCCTTGTTGGTAGCACTGTGTCTCCCACGCACCCTTGCTCCACTGAAACCCGCTTTGTGTCCCACCTCTGGGCAAAGACTCACCACTTTAAGCCAGGGCTGTCCACATCTCTCCTAAATCCTAGAGATGATTACAGAAAAGCAGGTAAATACAGAGAGATTACTAACCCGAGGTGAATCCCTAATCCCCTAAATTAAAGAACAGAAATCTGTGGGACTGCTATCAGTCATCCCAGGGCCAAGGTGGGGGAAAGCACAATAGCTAGGAGGATGGAGGAAGGCTTCCTGTAATGTGTGGCTCAAACCTTGAAGGAAGCCAGGAATCCTCAGAGGCACAGATGAGGCGGTACCCCTGCCAGTTATGGGAACCGGCCCAGGCAAACGCACGGAGGTGAGAAATGAAATATTATTGAGTCTGTTGAACATCAGCAGGTTGAATTAGATTGGAATATAGGAGTGTGTAAATGGGAGTCATTTGAAAAGCCTGAAAAAGCAGACACATGGGGAAGGACTTGAGAGGCCAAGGGAGATAATGGGGAGCCACTGAGCAATCCGAAGGTGGGAAGTGACAGGTGAGACTCCGTTTTAGGAGAGGGATTTTGGCAGCTGTGGAGGGAAAAGGCTGAAAGTGGGGGAGGAGAACGGCTTCCTTAGCCCTTGGCCTTCCATGACCAGGACTGGAACACTTTATATCCTTTTAGTCGAAGCCTCCCAGGAGATCCTCGAACATGTTGGGAATGTCTTAACTCTACCAGATCACTGCCTTTGACCCCAAACTCGTTGGTCACGTCTGCCCCTCAGCCCCGCCTGGAACGTTGGAAGGAGCATTGGCTGTGGCTTTGGCTGCACGTACCTTGAGCATTTGGCTTTAATTGGGTAAGTGCCTCAAACATCTGCTTTGTTAGGTGCAGAGAGCTTGTTGGAGACTGCCTGGTAGAAAGTGGAGGAACGGTTGGGAACAGGATGGAAGGTCCTATTTCACACTATGCATCTGGAAGGGGTCTTAGAGGTCATAGGGTCATGGTCAGAGGGTGAAGGTCAATTAGAGTAATTAACAACATACTCTACTAGTCAGCACCAGATAAGACTACCTCTATTAGATCAACCAATCAAAGCCATTGAACTAGAAAATAGCAAGCCAATTGGAATGTGGCAATTAATTAATGGCTATTAGCAATTAATCTCACAGCTCAAAGGAGAGAGCAGTTCCAGCCAAGCCCCTGAGAGGAATGGTTTTTTTGGGGGAGGGTGATGTTTCCCTACCCCTCCCTTCATTTAGACAGGAAGACAGCTTTGTAAACTCTGGAATTTGAAGGGATTTGGACTTCTCATTAGCATCCCAGCAGCTTTTTTTGTTTTTTTTTTTCCTTTTTTAAATTTTCTTTCTTTTTTTTTTTTAGATTATACATTAATTTTTAAATACACATTTCTTTATGAATCATGTTGAGAGAGAAAATCAGAACAAAAGGGAAAAACCACAAGAGAAATAAAAGAACAAAAAGAAAAAAAAGTAAACATAACATTGATTTGCTCTCAGTTCTCCATAATTCTCTCTCTGGATTCGGGTGGCTTATTCTATCCAAAGTTTGTGCGATTGCCTTGGATCACTGAACCACTGAGAAGAGCCAAGTCTTTCATTATAGAATAATAATATTCCATGCCATATAAAATGAGGATAAAAATAGCAAGTGTCTCCCAGAGTTGTGAGAATCAAAGGAGGCATTCAGTAGGTGCTTCATCAATGCTTGTTCTTCTCCCTATTCAGCCATTCCCTAACTGATGGGCATCGACTCATATTCCAACTCTTTGTGACCACCAAAAGAGATCCTAGCAGCTTTCAAGGAACAGCAGTGACTAGCTGAAGATCTGCCTTGGGACCCAGAACCAAATTAGACTGAGGAAAACAGCTTAAGAACTTTACAAGGGGCCTGGCAGAAATCTCCACCATGGTCAAGGGGAACTTCATGAGAGCCCCACTCCTGGGAGGAAAGCACGTCAACAATTTGTGAGTTATCTCTGAAATGTGATTCCTAAGCCCGAGCTCACATTCCTCTGGGTTCCGGACTTGTCCTAGGAGAGAGAAGGTTGGGTACCGCTCTAGTACTTACACGTTTCTAAAAACAACTTGAGTCTGGCTACTTGATATTAACTGATAATCGTAAGAGGAAGCTCAGTGGTGGGGACTCATGGATTTAATACCGCTGCTAAAACCACTCCACAACTCCCTGACTCTAATGAAGGGATAAGAAGGAGTAACTTTTCGGGGATCGAGTTGATGAGTCTGACTGGGGTGAGGAGAGAGCCCAGAGTCAGAGGCTAGAAGAACAGCGTAGACTTGAGGGAACCTTCAAGTCCAAGTAGTTCTGCTTCTGCACTAGACAGAAGCTCAAGATCACTTCCTCATGATCACATAAGTGGGAGATTCAGCCTCCAAACCCATTTTCTCTGAAGCTTTCTACTGCTACTCTCTCTTCCCTTATTTGACAGATAAAGAAACTGAGGCCCCCAGGGGAAGTGATTTGTGAGGTGACATTTGAACCTAAGTTTTCTGGTTCTAAACTTAACACTCTTTTCACTGTCCTATTGTCTGATCACTGGCTTGATACTTGCCACATTACTTCTGCTTTCTTTCCTAAGGACTGGATTGATGTAAGCCAGGCTTAAAGCTCCTACTTAAAACAAACAAAAAAATCCCACAAAACAAAACAAAACAAAACAAAACAAAACAAAACAAAACAAAACAAAACAAAACAAGCAATCCTTAATGGATAAGTAGAAATTGGAGATACATACATAAGGCTCAGAGGAAGAGGACTCCCTGGAATAGGAGCAGACATGGCTCTCCCTATACTCCTAGCCTATCCTTCCTGTTCAGAAGCTTTTTTCCCCTGAGGCTGGGGTTAAGTGACTTGCCCAAGGTCACACAGCCAGGAAGTGTGAAGTGTCTGAGACCACATTTGAACTCGGATCCTCCTGAATTCAGGGCTGATGCTCTATCCACTGCGCCCCCTAGCTGTCCCATTGTCCTTTATTCTTGAAGAGTACCAAAATGACATCATTACATTAGAGTCCAGTCACAATGTGTCCGATTGGCCAATCAGATGCTCAGAAGGTTCACCACAGGTGGGGCACAGACAGTCCATGGGAACGGGCCCTTCTCACACCTGGAGGTGAGCAGCGTGACCCTTAAAAAGCTGCTTGGACCCCTAGTGGGGGGGGGCTGCCAGATCCTTCTGCCGCTTCCAGTGAGATGTTCCTATGGCCAGGGCTGCCTCCCGGCAGAGTTGGGATATGATTCCCAGTGTTTCTGCATCTGCTGCTTTGTCACTTGTCTGTCATCACTGAAGTCTGAGAAACAGAAATGGAAAAATGGGGGCTCCTCCTTGGGCTTGGGTTGGGATGTGGATTTTTCTCTTCTTCCTTTTTTCCCAGGAGTAATGGGGGCTACAAGCACATGGCAGTAGGAATTTAGGTTTATTTCAGGGGGTCTGAGACTAGGGAGAAGAACAAGCATTAATGATTAAGCACCTACTGAATGCCTCCTTTGATTCTCACAACTCTGGGAGACACTTGCTATTTTTATCCTCATTTTATAGACAACGTACATGCAATAGCAAGGGCCCTGCCTCTTATTTGTGTGACTTGGACAAGTGATTTAACCTCCCTGACTGGTTTCCTTATATGTAAAAGAAGGGGTTGCTGGATTCCCTTAAACTCTAAACTCTCAAGGACACTGAACTACCGTGCTCTGGAGGGTATGATCTGTCATCTGGCCGCCAGATGGCACTGCTAACCTGGGCTAAATCTCCCATGGGGCATTGTGAGATTGGGAAAAATCTCGGGTCTCTGACTTTTGCACCTTAACACGACTTGGCCAACAGACCTTGTATCCATAAAGCCAGGGGGAGCCCAGACCACGCAGTTGCTTGTGAGGGAGTTTGCTGGAGTGAAGAGTATTGGAATCAATATCAGGAAAACCAGGAATCAAACACCATTTTTCCCCTGTGTGCCCCTGACCCAGTCACTTAACCGGCCTTGTGGTCTGTAAATGACAGCACTTATCTTCAGGTGCTCTGGGTGGATCAGGAGAGAAAGTACCTGTATAATGCTCCGAAAACCTGACAGCTGCATGTCCTCGGTTATCATGGTTTTATATTAATATTATAATTTATTTTATTTATTTTTTACTACATTTATAATTAATTATTAATATTATATTTATATATTATAATATTATATATTATAATTATTAATTATATATCATCAGTGTCCCATCCACCGGGACTTAGTTATTCGGGATCGAGGGGAACACTTGCTATTTTTATCCTCATTTTATAGACAATGTACATGCAATAACAAGGCCCCTGCCCGAAAGAGAAGCGGTCGAAAAAGGAAGAGCGAGACCAAGCAAATTCTTGTCAAGGTCTGTTTATTAGGCAGAGAGAGAAAGCTTCTATATTTGTTGCTTGCAAAATTTATGGCTCAAGGGTGATAAGGAGAAGGAGATATCTCCGTCTGGCAGGGTTCATGACTCTTCTGGGGTTAAACGTCCTTTCTGGGGCCTCCAGGGTCCTTTCTCCCTGGAATGTTTCCCTTTGTGTGGGAGGCAGTTATCATAGTTGCTCAAGGTTTTATTATCTCCTGTCTCCAACATTTCCCCCTTTTCTCTAAGATGTGAAAAAATAGCTATAGGTAGAAGGCTTGTCTTAGGCTATGTGGGTTACATTATTCAAATCTATGCAGTTTCCATATATATGAGTAAAGCAAAGTAATTAGGTAAGACAAAAGGTAACACATGAAATTGACACATAACAGCCCCTATCTTAACTTGACAACACACAATAGTTCCAGCACACCAAAGAGAAGTACACGTAGCATTTTCAGGTCATTGTTTCTTCCATGCTTCTGGTAAATTAAACATATAATCCCCACATTGCAACAATCTCTGAGCATTTTCTTTTTGTATCGAGGTATACATATTTTGTAAAGAGCATTTGGTCCACTTAAATAATTTACTAATATTTCCAGTAAAACCCAAACTAGTAATAATACTCTCATTAAAAAACTTGTAAGAATTGGCCTTGACATTTTAACGTATTTTGGTGGGGTAGGATCGTCGTGGGCAACTATTGAGCATTTACAGTCAAAGCCTGAGAAACATCTTGCCCAGCACTGCGCAGTCTGCTGGCCAGTCTCAAGGTCTATTGAATTAACTATACCCAAACCAGTTCCAGCAGCACCAAATAGGGCATCATACCAGGTTCTTTTCTTTCTAACACAATTCATCAGAGGAGGAAAAGTTACATTATTGGTACAAGTTTTAGGAACTCTTATGATTGATGGAGGATGTTTTGTAGGAGGGGGAGGTGTCCGTAATAGATATTTTATCTAACAGTGAGGCTTCAATACCGCTATCAAGATTTTACATGCACAGTTCATCAGTTGCTTTTTCAATGTTGGTCTTGGCTTGTTCTCTGCATTCAGTTGGGAAGTCCACACCCTCGGAGCCCACCAGTCCTTTAATTCTGATATGCTGAGTCCACTCTCTTTCCTGTGTAGCACTGCTGTATCTGGATCTGGATCAGTCCTTTCCAGCTCAGGGTCAGCTTGTCCTCCTTCCATGTCTGAACCAGGACCCTGTCTCCAAGCTAGAACTCATGCACTGTTGAAATCCTAAGGGAGGAGTCTGAGCAATAAGCCTGTTTAGTTGTAAAGTTTTCAGATGTTACAGTAAAGACATAAGGTATTTCCTTAAAAACAAATCCTTGGTTTCAAATATTGGATCCAAGGAAGAATTTTGAATCCCTTTTGGATAAGGGTGACCATACAATAATTCATAAGGTGACAATCCCACATCTCTTCAGGGGTTTTGTTTTAATTCTTAATAAGGCAAGGAGAAGGCACTTGGTCCAGGGCAATTGTGTCTCTAATGCCAATTCAGTCAGTTGCTGTTTAATTTCCTTATCCATCCTTTCCACTTTACATGATGAGGGAGGATGCTAGAGCTTGGGCCACAGATTGGAGGATCTTAGCTGTGAAACAGGTGCCTTGGTCTGAATCTATGTGCTCCACTATCCCATACCCTGGAATGATATGCTCAAGAAGTACTTTTTTTTTTTTTTTTTTTTTTTTTTTTTTTGCTGAAAACTATATATGTATTTGGAAAAATAAAATACTATTAAAAATAACAATCATTAACATGTATATAACACTTTAAGATTTGAAAAACTTTACAGATCTTATCTCCTTTAAGTTTTACAATAATGTAGGAAGGTAAGAGCTATTATTATCATCCTCATTTTACAGATGAGGAGACTGAGTCTCAGAGAAATTAAATGACTTTCCCAGGGTCACACAGTAAGTACATATCTGAAGTAAGATTCTAATTCAGGTCTTCCCGGAAAATTCAATATTCTATTGGTATACCAATAGTTAGCTGCCTAGAAAAACTGGGAAATTTGGAAGAAGGCTGGATTTGGGGAGCAAGATAGTAAATTCAGTTTGGAACATGTTTTTTTTTGTCTATAGTAATTTTATTATTTTTTTAATTTAATTTTTATTTTATTTTATAATTATAATTTTTTTTGACAGTACATATGCATGGGTAATTTTTATAACATTATCCCTTGCACTTACTTCTGTTCAGATTTTTTCCCTTCCTCCCTCAACCCCCTCCCCCAGATGGCAAGCAGTCTTATACATGTTAAATATATTACAATATATTCTAGATACAATATATGTGTGTAGAACCAAATTTCTTGTTGCGCAGGAAGAATTGGATTCAGAAGGTAAAAATAACAGTTTACACTCATTTCCCAGTGTTCCTTTTCTGGATGTAGCTGATTCTGTCCATCATTAATCGATTGGAATTGGATTAGCTCTTCTCTATGTTGAAGATTTCCACTTCCATCAGAATACATCCTCATACAGTATTGTTGTTGAAGTGTATAGTGATCTTCTGGTTCTGCTCGTTTCACTCAGCATCAGTTGATGTCTCTCCAAGCCTCTGTATTTCTCCTGTTGGTC
This sequence comes from Sminthopsis crassicaudata, assembly GCF_048593235.1. NCBI lineage: Eukaryota > Metazoa > Chordata > Mammalia > Dasyuromorphia > Dasyuridae > Sminthopsis > Sminthopsis crassicaudata. The sequence continues at coordinate 469,670,596 of NC_133620.1, read as the reverse complement.
ATTTCTTACAGAACAATAATATTCCATAACATTCATATACCCTAATTTACCCAACCATTCTCCAACTGATGGACATCCATTCATCTTCCAGCTTCTAGCCACTATGAAAAGGGCTGCCACAAACATTTTGGCACATACAGGACCCTTTCCCTTCTTTAGTAGTTCCTTGGGATATAAGCCTAGTAGTAGCGCTGCTGGATCAAAGGGTATGCACATTTTGATAACTTTTTGGGCATAATTCCAAATTGCTCTCCAGAATGGCTGGATTCTTTCACAACTCCACCAACAATGCATCAGTGTCCCAGTTTTCCCACAGCCCCTCCAACATTCATCATTATTTGTTCCTGTCATCTTAGCCAATCTGACAGGTGTGTAATGATATCTCAGAATTGTCTTAATTTGCATTTCTCTGATCAATAGTGATTTGGAACACTCTTTCATATGAGTGGAAATAGTTTTAATTTCATCATCTGAAAATTGTCTGTTCATATCCTTTGACCATTTATCAATTGGAGAATGGCTTGATTTCTTATAAATTAAAGTCAATTCTCTGTATATTTTGGAGATGAGGCCTTTATCAGAACCTTTAACTGTAAAAATGTTTTCCCAATTTGTTGCTTCCCTTCTAATCTTGTTTGCATTAGTTTTGTTTGTGCAGAAACTTTTTAATTTGATGTAATCAAAATTTTCTATTTTGTGATCAATAATGGTCTCTAGTTCTCCCTTGGACACAATCAAGAAGTACTTTTACAACTACTGAGGCTGTTGCCCAGGCAAGGGGGATGGTCTCCACCCATAAGGTCAGATGGTCCACTACGACCAACAAGTATTTGAGACGCCCCACTGACAGCAGCTCAGTAAAGTCCACCTGTATGCTTTGGAAAGGCCTGAGACCAGGAGGCCTTCTTCCTTTTAGACTTGTCATTGGGCCGCCCTATTCATCCTCTGACAAACAGGACACCCGCTGACCAGTTGCCTGCTATTGTGTATAAGCCAGTGCCACAGACCTAGTCAGCACCACATCACACAGGTCTTGGACATCCCAATGACTGCCCTGATGTAAATGTTGGGGTACATGTCTCATACCTGCTGTGGTCAGTACCTCTCTGCCATTAGGGAGGAGCCAGTGTGTGAAGTGTGAAGCCAGGAAGTGTGAAGTGTCTGAGACCACATTTGAACTTGGATCCTCCTGACTTCAAGGCTGGTGCTCTATCCACTGTGCCACTTAGCTGTCCCATTGTCCTTTATTCTTGAAGAGTAGCAAAATGATATCATTATATTAGAGTCCAGTCACAGGCAGCAGGGGTAGGGGTCACAGAGTGGACAGGAAGTCTCGAAGACCCCAGGCAACTCTCCACTAAAGAACCTGGAAAAATTAAGCAAGCTGAATGGGAGCGTGGCCAGTAGAGTCAGAGTCAGATTGTAGGGATTATGAAGGAGGAGCACGTGGGATCCCACTGTGGAGATCCTCGAAGGCCGGCCAAACAATTTGGAATCTGTTTCCCAGGGACAGAGGGGAGCTCCTCCATGGTTGTTCAAATCCAGCCATTTCCTGGGTGGGGGAAAGGGGAGGTGGCTGGGAGCTGGCCACAGTTCAAGCTAAAGTGCAGGATGAGGCTGGGGACAGAGCGGGGACAAGGTAGGGATGGAGAGAGCGTGACTTGGAAAGTAGCATCTCTAATGGTCATCACTACCATGTGCCCTCCCCACCATCAACTGGACTTCTGTGACTGACATCTCCCCCCACCCCAGTCAGGTCCCTTCTTCTTGCTCCCCTTCAGTAGCTTCCTTTTAAGTTTTGTCTTTCCCTGTCAGGCTGGAAGCTCCTTGAGGGCAGGGACTGTCATGCCTTTTTCTACCCACATTCCCTTAGTACAGTGCCAAGGTGCTTAATAAATGCTTACTAACCTGCACCCCCCCACCCGCTAGTCCCTGACCATTAGCGTCAGGAACAAGGAACCAAGCCGGGGCATCTGGCTTTGGGTTTGGGTGGCGAAGCTGGTTTTCATTTGAGATGTGGGTTTGGCTGGAGCCCGAGACAAGTTTACAAGAATTATTCAGAGCCCTGGGCTTGGAGACAGGCCCTCAGAGAGCATGGAGGCGGGGGTTGTCTCCATGAAAAGGGCCTTTGTGGCCACTGAGTCTCAGCCCCCCCCCCCATTTTTTTCTTATTTGAGATTTTCTTTTTTTTATTAATTTTTTATAATTATAACTTTTTTTGACAGTACATATGCATAGGTAATTTTTTTTTACAACATTATCCCGTGTACTCCCTTCTGTTCCGAATTTTTCCCCTCCTTCCCTCCACCCTCTCCCCTAGATGGCAGGCATTCCCATACATTTAAATATCTTATAGTATATCCTAGGTACAATATATATGTGCAGAACCCAATTTTGTTGTTGTTGTTGCAAAGGAAGAATTGTATTCAGAAGGTAAAAATAATCTGGGAAGAAAAACAAAACAAAAAAAATGCTCACAGTTTACACTCATTTCCCACTCATACACCCTTTCTGGATGTAGCTGATTCTGTCCATCATTGATCAATTGGAACTGGATTAGCTCTTCTCTATGTTGAAGATATCCACTTCCATCAGAATATATCCTCATACAGTATTGTTGTCAAAGTGTATAGTGATCCCCTAGTTCTGCTCGTTTCACTCAGCATCAGTTGATGTAAGTCTCTCCAGGCCTCTCTGAATTCATCCTGTTGGTCTTTTCTTACAGAACAATAATATTCCATAACATTCATATGCCATAATTTACCCAACCATTCTCCAATTGATGGACATCCATTCATTTTCCAGCTTCTAGCCACTATGAAAAGAGCTGCCACAAACATTTTGGCACATACAGGTCCCTTTCTCTTCTTTAGTATTTCCTTGGGATATAAGCCCAATAACAGCAATGCTGGGTCAACGGGTATGTACATTTTAACAACTTTTTGGGAATAATTCCATATTGCTCTCCAGAATGGTTGGGTTCTTTCACAACTCCACCAACAATGCATCAGTGTCCCAGTTTTCCCACATCCCCTCCAACATTCGTCATTATTTGTTCCTGTCATCTTAGCCAATCTGACAGGTGTGTAATGATATCTCAGAGTTCTCTTAATTTGCATTTCTCTGATCAATAGTGATTTGGAACACTCTTTCATATGAGTGGAAATAGTTTTAATTTCATCATCTGAAAATTGTCCATTCATATCCTTTGACCATTTATCAATTGGAGAATGGCTTGATTTCTTATAAATTAAAGTCAATTCTCTGCATATTTTGGAGATGAGGCCTTTATCAGAACCTTTAACTGTAAAAATGTTTTCCCAATTTGTTGCTTCCCTTCTAATCTTGTTTGCATTAGTTTTGTTTGTTCAGAAACTTTTTAATTTGATGTAATCAAGATTTTCTATTTTGTGATCAATAATGATCTCTAGTTCTCCTTTGGACACAAATTCCTTCCTCCAGCACAAGTCTGAGAGGTAGACTATCCTGTTCTTCTAATTTATTTATGATCTCGTTCTTTACACCTAAATCTTGGCCCCATTTTGATCTTATCTTAGTATGTGGTGTTAAATGTGGGTCCATGCCTAGTTTCTGCCATACTAATTTCCAGTTTTCCCAGCAGTTTTTGTCAAATAATGAATTCTTATCCCAAAAGTTGGGATCTTTGGGTTTGTCAAACACTAGATTGCTATTTTTATTCACTATCTTGCCCTGTGAACCTAACCTATGCCACTGATCAACTAGTCATTTCTTAGCCAATACCAAATGGTTTTGGTGACCGTTGCTTTATAATATAGTTCTAGATCAGGTACAGCTAGACCACCTTCACTTAATTTTTTTCATTACTTCCCTTGAAATTCTTGACCTTTTATTGTTCCATATGAATTCTGTTGTTATTTTTTCTAGGTCATTAAAATAGTTTCTTGGGAGTCTGATTGGTATAGCACTGAATAAATAGATTAGTTTAGGGAGTATTGTCATCTTAATTATATTTGCTTGGCCTATCCAAGAGCACTCAATGTCTTTCCAATTATTTAAATCTGACTTTATTTTTGTGGCAAGTGTTTCATAATTTTGCTCATATAATTCCTGACTTTCCTTTGGTAGACATATTCCCAAATATTTTATACTATCGACAGTTATTTTGAATGGAATTTCTCTTTGTATCTCTTGCTGTTGGATTGTGTTGGAAATGTATAAAAATGCTGAGGATTTATGTGGATTTATTTTGTATCCTGCAACTTTGCTAAAGTTCTGAATTATTTCTAATAGCTTTTTAGGAGAGTCTTGGGGGTTCTCTAAGTATACCATCATGTCATCTGCAAAGAGTGATAGTTTGATTTCCTCATTTCCTACTCTAATTCCTTGAATCTCTTTCTTGGCTCTTATTGCCGAATCAGCACCCCCCCATTTTACAGATGGGGTAGCAAGGCCTCAGAAGGGCGACGTGACTGGTCCAGAGTCACTGGGCACCCAAAGGAGGATGGCCAAACTGTGGTACCCAAAGTGATGGGACATTACCGAATTGCCATCTCCTTCTTCCCTCTCCTCCTCCTCCAGGCTGTCTTCCCAGCCTAGACAAAACCTCTGTCCTCTGGTCTGTGACCACCTGCCTTGCTTCTCCTCCCCTCCTTCTCCTTCCTTCCTCTCCCTCTTTCTCTCCTCTCCCTTTCTCTCCTTCCCCTCCTCTTCTTCCTCTTTCTCTTCCCCATCCCTGGCAGCCCAATACAGAAACTCCTCCTCTGTTCTTCCCTAACTTTCCAGCCTCCATTTATTCATCACCTGGCCCAGGGAAACACACACACTCTGTGTGTGTGTGTGTGTGTGTGTGTGTGTGTGTGTGTGTGTGTGTGTGTGTGTGTGTGTCTGAGTGTGTGTGACTGTGTGTGTGTTTCTAGATTTCGTCTTTGTATCCTTAGTACCCCTTCCTGCCTCTCAAAGCACATCCTCATAGACACAATAAATGTCTAAATTGGACTGAACCCAACAAAGCTGAAGTGCTTTCTGGGAAGGGCTTTCCTATGCTAGGGGGCAGGGGGCTGGGGAAGGAACTGGAAGTCCTTTTGTCTGCCCTCCTGGGGCCTGCCTCACCCCAATCCCTTAGCCAGAACCAACTTCCTCTTTTTCTCTTATCTGCCTCCCACAAAACTTTGGTGAAGTTTTAAAAATATATTTTTAAATTATGACCCCATTGGCCATATTGAGATAAATGAGTAAACTGAGACTCAGACAAGTTAAGTGGCTTCCCCTCAGTGTCACAAGTGGAATCAGAGGATTCTAGATTTAGAGCTAGAAGGAATCTTAGAGGCAACTCATTCAACCTTCTCATTTGCAAGTAGGGAAAGTGAGGCTCAGAGAGGTTTTTGACTGGCTAAAAGTCACACAGCATTAAGTAGAGAGCTGAGGGTTCATCCTACTATAGGATGGCAGAAGTCTCGATTTTGAACTAAAGCAAACAGTGCTGCCCTCGACCCTTTACAATCACCTTGCAGACGTTGTCTTATTTGTCTGTCATGACAGCACGATGAGGGAAAGACCTGCGGTGTTATTATCCCCTTTTCACATGTGAGAACCAAGGGAATGAAGCGAATGACTTGGCTAAGGTGACTCACCAAAGAGGGGGAAGAGTCGAGCCTTGAATCTAGGATCTCAGATCTGGTTAACTCTCTTCCCCTAATGGTTAAAGTCAAAGAAGATAAGAGATAAAGATCCTGCAGTGGTGCCCGAAGATTTCCTGTCCCACTATTTCTGTTTCCTCGGCTGGTTCTGGAGTCACACAAGTCCCCGTTGTGTGTCCACGAGGCAGTCATCTCCCCTATTCATCTCTAGACGAGATAAGACTCCAGTTTCCCCCAATTCTGAAATGCTGTATTATGTTCTGAGATCTTTCCCTGCCCTGCCATTCAGTGCTCTAATATTTCAACTCAGCCAGGCTGAATTTGTGTTCTAAGTCAGTTAATCAATTAAGAACTGTCTTATAAAGGACCTACTATGTTCTTGGAATGTGCTAGGCCCTGAAGGTGAGGTTATCGTACAATAACACTGAATGAATGATTGAGTGAATGAATGAAATGAATGAATGAGTGAAATCTAGAACATAGAACTTCTGACTTAAGAGAAAAACCATTCAAGAACTGTGGAGGTGATGTACCTCATTCACTGTTTTAGCACAGCTCCAAGCACACAGTTAGTGTGTAACAAATACTTAGTGATTGATTTAGAACCAAGAACCTGGCCTGTCTAGATTGGAATAGTAAAGCAGAAGGACCTTATAGCCAAGAATGTCAGGACTGGGAGAGATGAATTAATGAGTGAGTGAGTGAATGAATGAATGAACTTGAAGAATTCATTAAGCATTCACTATGTGAATAAATGAGTGAGTGAATGAATGAATGAATGAAGGGAGCATTTATTAAGCATTCACTATGTGAATAAATGAGTGAGTGAATGAATGAATTAAAAGCGTTTATTAAGCATTTACTATGTGCTAACCACTGTGTTCATCACTGGGGAAATAATTATTTAAAAACAAGAACATGGAAGGTGATACGGGATGGCCAGCTAACAAACTCTTTCTTTCTTTCTTTTTTTTTTTCTTTTTTATTTAGAATTTTTTTCCACAGTATATATGCATGAGTAATTTTTAAAATAATATTATCCCTTGTATTCATTTTTCCAAATTATCCCCCCCTTCCCTCCACTCCCTCCCCCCGATGACAGGCAATCCCATACATTTTACATGTGTTATAATATAACCTAGATACAAAATATGTGTGTAAATACCATTTTCTTGTTGCACATTAATTATTAGCTTCCGAAGGTATAAGTAACCTGGGTAGACAGACAGTAGTGCTAACAATTTACATTCACTTCCCAGTGTTCCTTCTCTGGGTGTAGTTGTTTCTGTCCATCATTGATCAATTGGAAGTGAGTTGGATCTTCTTTATGTTGAAGATATCCACTTCCATCAGCATACATCCTCATACAGTATCATTGTTGAAGTGTATAATGATCCCCTAGTTCTGCTCGTTTCACTCAGCATCAGTTGATGTAAGTCTCTCCAAGCCTCTCTGTATTCCTCCTGCTGGTCATTTCTCACGGAACAATAATATTCCATAACCTTCATATACCACAATTTACCCAACCATTCTCCAATTGATGGACATCCATTCAACTTCCAGTTTCTGGCCACTATGAAAAGAGCTGCCACAAACATTTTGGCACATACAGGTCCCTTTCTCTTCTTTAGTATTTCTTTGGGAAATAAGCCCAATAACAGCAATGCTGGGTCAAAGGGTATGCACAGTTTGACAACTTTTTGGGCATAGTTCCAAATTGCTCTCCAGAATGGCTGGATTCTTTCACAACTCCACCAACAATGCATCAGTGTCCCAGTTTTCCCACGTCCCCTCCAACATTCATCATTATCTTTTCCTGTCATCTTAGCCAATCTGACAGGTGTGTAGTGGTATCTCAGAGTTGACAAACTCTTTCCAGAAGGGATGGTAGTGTTGATTTACTTACTGGTCCTGCAGCAACACTGAGAGGGGGCAGGGCCAGGTACACTAGGAAGATGGCAGGGAAGTGGTTGGAGTTGGCTAGACATAGTGAGCTCTGGCTGATCAGCCCGGCTCCAGAGCCACGGGAGAGACCGGAACAGTGGCCAGAGGGTAGGAGGATAGGAGGAAGATCCATGGACGTGGGGTGGTCAGCTCCAGACTATTGTAGGTGGAGCCCCCCCCCCTTCTGGGGTCCACTGTGCTCTTCCCCCTTTCCTGCAGACCAATCAGATAAAAGCAAAGCTAAGAGCAGAGTCTCTGTGCACATGCTATTCCAACCTGTCACCCGGCCCCAGAGCCAGTTTTCTCTGTAGCACTCTCCCCCCATTCAGCTTAAGAGAAGAGTTCCAGGTTCCCAAGCTCTAGAGTCATCCTTCTAGACAGAGATTTCTGGGTCCGCTTCGCAGCAATGCCAGAGTCAGGAGTTTGGGGTTTCCAATGGGGAGGGAATACTGGGGCTCATTCTCAGATTTCTCTAAGGGAGCCGAAGAGGCCGGGGGAGTGACTGGAGAGAAATCCAACCTTCATCATCGTTGAGCCGGGGAACCCCAGCTTACATCAGGGTCGTGCACGTCATGCGGTCCTGCTGGGCCCCAGCTCTGGGTCGTTTCCACCAGAGGCAGAAGAAAGGAGTCATTTCCTGGAACTCCTCAGCCACAAAGTAGTAGCAGATGGCGTCCAGGCAGCAGTTGGTGTTAGCGAGAAAAGTGACAATCACGAAAACCTTTCGGAACTTGTCGATGGACCCCAGGAAGAAGTTCAGCAGGATCGTTATGTGCAAGGGCAAGAAGCAAACGACAAACACAAGCAGGCTGGCCAGCACCATGTACACGCTCTTGCGGACCTGCCTGACTCGGGACAGCTCTCTTTTCTGCACCCTCCAGAGGCTGCCCACGATCTGGAACGTACAGAAGACCAGGATCCCCAGTGGGATAAAAAAGCCCAGCAGGGAGAAGACCACCATGGACATGTGGATCTCCGACATCTTCCAGAAGCAGAAGGCGCCGTCTTGGAGCTGCCATACGACCCGGAAACTCAACATGCTGACCACCACGACCCAGAGGAAGACGCAGATGATGGCCGCCCGGCCTGGGGTTCGAAGGACCTTGGCCTTCAGTGGGTGCCTGATGGCTAAGTAGCGGTCCACACCGATTACCGTGGGGATGCTGATGCTCATGTACGCATTGACCACATAGATGCCCTGGGGCACCTGTCAGGAGAGAGCCTCGAGGCAGCCGGCCCGCGAGAAGTAGATGACCACGGGGAAGAGCAGGATCAGGCCGCTGTCCGCCACAGCCAGGTTGACCATGTACACCCGCGTCTCAGTCCACTTCTTCATCCTCCAGCAGAAGACCCAGAGGGCCAGGACATTGAGAGTGAGCCCTCAGACTTGCAGGTTTTGGACACGTTCATTCATGCAGAAACCTACCCAAGGAGAGAAAAGCTCCATCATGCATTGTAACAGGAAAAGTCAGGATGGGAGCATCTTGTTCCCCTGTAGGGGAATTCCTGGGATAGAAGAATAAGAGCAACGCAGCAGACTTTCCCGGACCATTTCAGTCTGAAGGCCACTGAAAGACTGAACTGAAAAACACTTCAGAGTCCCCTCTCCCGCTTTGTCCCAGCACCGGTATCTCGTCTCCCTCCTCCTTTCTCCTGGTCCCCACCCCCTGAGCCTCAGGGTGTCCCTGGCAGAGGGCCGAATTATCTCTATGATCTCAAGGATGGGACCCAGGTGGAGAAGCAGGGGCTCAATCTGACCACCTTCCCCCCTTGAGAAAGGGCCAGCTCAGTGACTTATCCAGGGTTACATAGATACTAAGTGGCCTCCAGAGACAGGACTAGAACTCAGGGCCTCTGACTGCAGCTACTGGAGACACTGGTGAATGGCTTCTGCCTCTGAAGGCATTTCAGAGTCTCTCTGTTCCATTCTAGATCTCCTCAGGCCCTCTTCCTCTCCAGAATCTTGGCAGGAAAGGAGGTAGAGGACCCTGCCTTGAGAGGGTGAGTGACAAGATGACCTCTCAGACTCCTTAGGGGGAAGAAGCAGGGTGAGGGGGCTCTGAATCTAAAGACCACTGACTTTAGAACTTGGCTAGGGGCCCCCACACACCTTCTACCCCCGTGCCCCTTCCCCTTGACCTCTAGCTAAAACCAGGAAGAGCAATGGCCGGCTCTCTTTGCTGCTCTCCCTTGTGCCCCTTTCCCCTGGTGTCCACATCACAAGAGAGCAGGTGACTCACCTGGCTTTGGCTGTAGGAATCCTGAGAGAGGGAGGCCGGAGGGCAGGGCGGGAAGAGCTCCTCCCAGGATGCCACAGCTGCTCTCACTCAGATAACGGAGGCCCCCCGGATCAGAACCCCCAGGGCTGCCTGGAGCCCCAAGAAACTGGGCCAAGGAGCAAAACCTGAGCTCTCAGCGCCTCCAGGGCCGGTGGGGGTGGTTTCCTCTCTGTCACCTATGACATCATTGGTGGTTGCAGATCTGGTGGGTGGGAGACAGAAGTGCCTCCCAGAGGCTTTTCCCACTCCTGCTTCCTCCAAGGACCCTGGCGCCAGCTGCCAGGGAAGCAGAAGGGCCTGCTGAGAGGCAAAGTCTCTGGTGTGCAACCTGGCAGAGCCAGGGAAGAGAAGCCCTCGGGCTGCATGAAGGTGACTTCATCTTGTAAACCAGGTCTGTGGTCTCCCAAGCTTGGGCCAGCCCTTCTGCCAGAGCAGGCGCCCTCTGCTAACTGTGGCCAGCACACAGCCTGGTGGTCAGAGGCCAGAACCCAAGCAGGTCCAGCCCAAATCAATGTGAGGATCACTTATTATAAAAGAAATGCATTGTTTGCATTTATTCTGCTCATAATTGGGCAGCTCACCTCCCTTAACAGAAGATAAGTTTCTCAGTGTGAGATGTGTCCATTTTGTCCTTGAATCCCCAGGGTCTGGTATACAGCAAATGCTTAATCAATGCTTATTGATTCCTCAATGAGCTCTAGAAGTGGAAGGGACTTCGGACATCATGTAACCAACTGCTCCATCTTACAGATGAAGTGAGCGACACTCAGAGAGGAGAGCCGACCTGTCCAGGAGTCATAGGCAAGATGAGCAGAGCCAAGATTCGGACTCGCCTCCCCTGTGACCTCCCCTGTTCCAGTGACAGGGCCAAAAAATGGTTCTTCCACAATGGGCAGATTATCCAAGATATTCCACAGTGGGAGAGGAAGGAGGGAAGACTTCTATTTCTCCAAGCCTTCCTTTCATGTTCCCTCTTTCACTGATCTAGAAACAGTCCGTCAAAACTTTATAGGATCATAGGTGTGGGAGTGGAAAGATTTGGACTCAGATCCTCTGAACCAAAGACTACTGTATCATGCTGCTTTGTGGCACTTTTCTCAGTGCGGGAAGAAGATTTGCATGGATTGTGTACCTCCTTCAGTGCACTTGAGAGAACAGCGTGTGAGTTTTCCTTAGCTCAGAGCATTTTCTATGGACCTTGTTGCCTTGCCAAGGCCCGTGCACCCAGTCAAGGGGATGCCATGAGCTTCCTTGATGAGTCCCTGGTGGCTGCAATAAGCTTATATTGTTTGATTGACTGAGTCAATAAATCAGGATTATTGGAAGCATCTTCCCCTCTTAGCCTCTAATAGTTCTGAGGAGAAATAGTTCCTTTCATCTCTTCTGGACACTTTCCAAGTACTTTCTTCCTTGTAGTTCCTGACAGAGGAAAACAAGGTAAGGAAGACCAGCAGATGGCTAACAGCAGAAGCAAATGGTCATGGGAGACCTGTGTTAATTCATAATTTGGGGCTAGAATTTTCTAGAGATCTCAATGTGTGGACTCTTTTTCTGACTTTTCTGGGCACTATTCAGTAATTAGTAATCCTGAGAAGTGACTGCCTCTAGCCTTCACTTTTAGCTCACATATTTTGAGTTCCTGAATTTGGGATTCAGAGAATCAACTGACCAAAGGGAGGAGATTTCCACAACATCACAATTTCCAGAGACCATCACCCCTGGAATCCTACTCTGCTTAAAGGCCTAAAGCCATCCATGTCCTGGCTGATGAGGAGATCAAAGAAGAGGAAGGGAAGGTTCCCTCTCTTTCCTTCCACCTCCACTGAGCCTCTTACCCCCAAATAATTCTACCAGCAATGCCTAAAAATCTCCCATCAAAAGTAGACTTGGAACTAAAAAGGGACTTTTTTTTTGCAGTTATGCAAAATTAGTCCATATTAGTCATTTTGTACAAAAAGTCTCCAATAAAATATAAAAAAGAAGAAAAAAATTAACATGCTTCCATTTATATTCCATCAATATTGAGGCAATTCTGGGAGCGGATATGATGCTTCATCATTAGTCCTTTGGGATTGTTTTGGATCATTGTATTGCTGAGATTGGCTAAGTCATTCCTAGTTCTTTCATCGAAGAATATTGCTATTATCGTGGGTCACATTCTCTTGGTTCTATTCACTTCACATCACATCAGGAAAGTATATCACGCAAGTCTTTCCATGTTTTTCTGAGATCATCCTGTTTGTCATTTCTTATAGTGCAATAATATTCCATTACAATCATATACCACAGTTTGTTTAGTCGTTCTCCAGTTGATGGGTACCGCTTTGGTTTCCAATCCTTAGCCACCACAAAAAGAACTGCTATAAATATTTTTGTACAAATATGTACTTTCTCCCCTTTTTGATGTCTCTGGGATATAGACTTAGCAGTGATATTGCTAGATCAAAGGGTATGCACAGTTTTATTTTGGTCATAGTTCCAAATTGTTCTCCAGAATAGCTGGATCAGTTCACAACTCTACCAACAGAGCATTACTGTCCCAGTTTTTCCACATCCCCTCCAACATCCAACATCTTGCTTTTTTTGTCATATTAGCCCCTCTGATAGGTGTGAGCTAGTACCTTAGAGTTGTTTTAATTTGCATTTCTCTGATCAATGGTGATTTAGAACATTTTTTTAAGATGACTATAGATAGCTTTGATTTCTTTGCTTGAAAACTGGCCGTTCATATCCTTTGCCCATTTATCAATTGAGGACTGACTTGTATTTTTATAAACTTGACAGTACTCTATATATTTGAAAAATAAGGCCTTTATCACAGATATTTGTTGCAAAAAAGTTTCTCCCAGTTTTTGCTTGCCTTATAATTTTGGTTGCATTGATTTTGCTTGTTCAAAAATATTTTAATTTTTTAATAATCAAAATAATCTATTTTGTATTTTGTAATGTTCTCTGTATCTTCTCTATTCCTTTCCTATAAATCTGATAGATAAACTATTCAAAAGGGAATTTTAGAGGTTATCCAAACCAATCCCTTATCCATTTACAGAAACTGAGACCTAGAGAAGTCAAAGGAATTGCCGCATGTCACACAGCTAAGACACCCTAAATCAAAGATATTACAGGTCTAAAATAATTACAAAATATTGATTCAGATGTCCCAAGGAAGATCTTGAGTTTCTGGGCATAATGACAGGTATTCCCTGTGTTTAATCATCCTTGGTTGTAGGTCCTTTGCTTCTTACACAGTTTTTGTGGTAGGGAGGGAAAATAAATAGTTATTCTATGCATAGTGCCCGTATTGTACAGTCAGCATCTCTTTTAAAGGGCAGTTTCTTGCCCTCATTTTGGGTAGATTCTTGACATTAATTATGCATGAGCTTGACGTTTAGAGATTTCCCTAGAAGAATTCAGGCAGTGTAGAGGCAAAGAAAGAACCCACTAGGAGCCTCACTTCAGCCCAATTTCCTCTCTTGATGGGTCCCCCTGTACGACTGGTGATATCTTGGAGCCTTGTCCAGGATGTGAGGGTATAGTTCCAATATAGACCAAATACTTGTTTAATCCCTTTTTGGGAGCCCCAGTGATGCTGCCTATTGTATCTTGGGGCAATTTCAGGTTTCTGTTTCGATCACCCTACATTTTACAGGAATCCACTAAGGAAATTGCAGGCTGCCTCTGACACACACTGACTGGACAAATCACTCACTAGCTTCCTGCCCCAGCAACCTCCTAAGGCTCCAAGTTGAAGGAAAGTCTGACCTAAGAGAGGGAGCTTCCTCACCTGAAAGCTGTGTGTTCCAATGACAAATTCTAGTTCCCATCGGTACCTCTATCCCTGTATGCTTCAGAGGCCCCTGGAAACCCTCCCAGGGCCTCGGTCGTTTTATGCCTTCATTTGGGTCTGTTGGAGGAACTGCCCTGACAGAATACAAACATGAACATGGCGGCAGACACTGCATCTCAGTTATCCTTACTTAACCGACTTGGTGTTAGGAAAGAACTGGGTTTGACTATTGTCTTTGACACTTCCAGTTGTATTGCCCTAGGGCACCTGCCTCCCAGGGCCACTGTGAGGACTGGACAGGGGAAGTCTATAACACTTCAAAGAAATCTCAGTTGTTTTATTTTGCTGAGGCAATTGCGGTTAAGTGACTTGACCAGAGTCACACAGCCAGGAAGTATTGTGTCTGAGGACAGATTTGAACTCAGCTCCTCCTGACTTCAGGACTGGTGCTCTATCCACTGTATTACCCAGCTGCCCCAGAAATCTGTTCTGATTGTCCTCATTATTACATTAAGTTCTAATGCCTTGTTCAATTCAATTAAATAATTTTCCCAATTCACAGTAATTCTGAGAAGAGGAAGAGGGCATGTTTCCTCTCCCTTACCTCCCCACCCTAAGGCTCTTGCTCTACCAGTAAAGACTCATTATGCTCCCCTTTCCCCATCAAACCTTCAAAGAATAATAGATTTAAGGTCATTTAGTCCAGCCCCTCAGAGCAGGAAACCCAGTCCCAGAGAAGTCCAATGATTTGCTGAATGTCACACAGATAGGAAGGAAGCCTAAACTCCTGGCTCTGTCCATGGTGTCTCACTGCCCTGTTTCTCTGTATTAAGCATTACCCTCTCCAAACTATACTTAAAAAACAGTTGGGAGAGAGCAGAGTGCTCAATCACAGCATCTCCCACAATCCTGCAGTGTCCGAGCTGGGAGGGACATTCTGAAATCCAACCCTGCTATTTTCCTGATGAAGAAGCTATGTTCTCAAGGGGGAATGAGAGCCCAATATCATAAAACTAGGAAGTACACGGGATGGAACAAAAGCCAGGTTTCTCCTGCTTTCATGGACATACTCTTACCACTGGGCACGAGAGACTCCAAAAAGGATGTCCGAAGTCACTCCCCCCAGAACAAGCAAGCTAGTTCAGAAAGAAATGGAATGAGCTCAGTTGAGTCCCAGATGTGTGTGGGGCTCCCCAGAAGGAATTATGTATGGAGGAGGAGTTGGACCTCCACCCTCATAGCCTGGCCAAATCTCTGAGTTCTCACCACTGGGCTCATCAAATTCAGATGATTGTCTTGTGTGCCAAGTTCCCCCGAAGGTCTCCTTAATAGGAACACAATGCTTTGGAACTCTCTAATGCCATCTCCACTTTTCTTCCCCAAGGAGGTTTGGCTGGTCAGCTCCTGGGCTGCCTTGGTTCTGGAAGATCTTGGGCAGACCTAAAATCACCCCCACTTCTTCCTGGAACTCCTGGGTCACAAAATAATAGCCCATGGCATCCAAGCAGCAGTTGGCATTGGCAAGGCGGGAGGCCACCCTGACGGAAGTGACCACGCGCTGGACAACAGGGCAGGAGGCCCCCACATAGTCAGTTATGAGCTTGGCCAGCAGAGCCGCGTGCTGGGGCAGGAAACAGACTAGGAAGATGACCAGGTTAGCTGAGACCACGCAGATTGCTTTGTGGATCAGACTCCTGTCCTGGGCTGAGACCTGGGCCTTTTTCTTGATCAGTTTCTGAAGTACCCGCACGGAACAGAAAACAAGGATCACAAGAGGGATGAAGAATAGGGTCAAGGAAAAAAACAATGGCCCAGAAGCCTCGCGTCTTACTCTTGCCAAAGCAAAAGTTCTGGCCATTTTGCTTCCAAGCAGTTAAAGAGACCAGGCATATGACCAGCAGCCAGAGAAAGGCACAGGTCCCAGCCGCCTGACGCGGGCAGCGCCACATTCTGGCCCGCAGAGGGTGCTGGATGGCCACAAATCGGTCCACAGCAATGGCGGTGGTGATGCAGATGCTCATGTAATTGTTGATCAGGTAAATGCTCTGGGAAACCGTACACAGGAAGCCCTCGGACTGTTCTTTGCCCATTGTGTACAGGACCATGGGCAGGCTCAGCAGCAGGCAGCAGTCAGCCCCGGCCAGGTTGGCCATGTACACTCGGGTCTCTGTCCACCTCCTCATCCGGCAGCAGAATATCCACAGGGCCAGGGCATTGAGGAGAGTCCCTATGATCAGGATGATGGACAAGTACACCATGGTGACAGTCTGGGAGAGGTCACTCCTTGTGGTGCTGCAGTTGGGCGGAGTCATCTGGACTACCAGGGATCCACAGTAACCCAGGTAGGAAAGGTTCCTGTACAAGAGAGAACATGAGAAAGCTGTTATCAGTGGGAGCATCAAGAATGAACCGGGAGACTTAGACTTAGTGCTGTCCTGAACTCTATGTGTGTGTGTGAAAGAGAGAGAGAGACAGAGACAGAGAGAGACAGAGAGACAGAGAAAGAAAGAGAGAGAGAGACAAGAAAGAGAGAGAGAGAGAGAGAGAGAGAGAGAGAGAGAGAGAGAGAGAAAGAGAAAGAGAGAGAGAGAAAAAGAGAGAGAAAGAGAGAGAGAGACAAGAAAGAGAGAGACAGAGAGAAGAGAGAGAAAGAGAGAGAGAGAGAAAGAGAGAGAGAGAGAAAGAGAGAGAGAGAAAGAGAGAGACAGAGGCATAAAGTTAGAGACACAGAGATAGATCAAGAGACACAGAGAAAGAGAGATAGAGACACAGAGACGTAGATAAACAAGGACAGGGAGATAAAGAAAGACAGAAAAAGAGACAGAGGCAGAGGTTGGGGGACAAAGTGACTTCGAGCTTCATGTCAGCAGGGACCTCAGTTTGAATCCTACCTCCCATGTTGACTAAGTGTGTGAGCATGGGCCGGTGACTTGTATCTGAAAAACTGGGTATAATAAGACTCTCAGAGACACTGAGCTTGTGTCTATAAAATGCTTTATAAAATTTCCACTATGGAGCTCATGGCTGCAATGATGACATTGATGATGATGATAACACTGATGATGATGACATTGATAATGATATTGACACTGATGATGATGGTGATGATAACATTGATGACGGTGACATTGATCATGATGATATTGATGATGATGGTGACACTGATGATGCTGATGGTGATAAAATTGATGATGATGATGATGACATTGATGATGATGACGTTGATCATGATGATATTTATGATGATATTGATCCTGATGATGATGGTGATAATGATGATGATGACCCTGATGATGCTGATGGTGATAACATTGATGATGATGATGATATTGATGATGGTGACATTGATCATGATGATATTCATAATAATGATATTGATGGTGATGATGACACTGATGATGATGATGATAACATTGGTAATGGCGATGCTGATGATGGTGATATTGGTGATGGTGACATTGATTATGATGATATTTATGATAATATTGGTAATGCTAACTGATGATGGTGCTAACACTGATGATGATGATAATAACATTGGTGATGACGATAGTGATGATGACACTGATGATGCTGATGGTGATAACATTGATGATGATGATAACATTGAGAATGAGGATGATTGATGATGATGCAGCCCTCAGTTTCCTTAGACATTTGGTATCTAAAGCTCTTCACAACTTGGCCCCATTTCATCTTTCTAGTTTTATTGCACTTTCCTCCCCACAAAATTATTTCAGTGACATTGGCCCACTTGCAGTGACTTGAAGGAGGCTCCTCATCTCTCCTCTGGGCCTTTGTCCTAGCTGTCCTTCATGCTTGGGCTTCCTTCAAGACTCAGCTCCTCTGAGAGGCCTTTATCCTCAAAACACCAGCCCCATCCCTGCTAGTGCCCTCCTTCCCCAGAATGCTCTGCATCTACTTTGCATACACCTGGATTTGCCTAGTTGTTTACATGCTGGCACGGATCTGGAGTCAGGAAAGCTGTGAATACAAATCCAGTCTCAGACACTTAGCATCTGACCCTTGGAAAGGCACTTTGCCTCTGTCTAACTCACTTTCCTTATCTATTCAAAAGAGGATAATAATAGCATATGCTTCCCAGTATTGTTGTGAGAATAAAAGGAACAAATATTTCTTTTTTTTCAATTACAGCTTTTTACTTTCAAAATATATACATGAATTCTTTTCATCATCCACCCTTATAAAACCTTGTGCTCTAAATTTGCTCCCCCTCCCTTAGATGGCAAGTAATCCAATATATGTTAAATATGTACAATTCTCCTATACATATTTCCACATGTATCATGCTGCACAAGAAAAATCAGATCAAAAAGGGGAAAAATGAGAAAAAAAAAACAAAATGCAAACAACAAAAAAGTGAAAATTCTATGTTGTGATCCACACTCAATTCTCATACTCCTCTCTCTGTGTGCAGCTCTTTTCATCACAAGCTCTTTGGAACTGGCCTGAATCATCTCATTGTTGAAGAGAGCCACGTCCATCAGAATTGATTATCACATAATCTTGTTGCTGTGTACCATGATCTCCGGGTTCTGCTCATTTCACTCAGCATCACTTCCTGTCAGTCTCTCCAGCCCTTTCTGAAATCATTCTGCTGGTCATTTCTTACAGAACAATAATAATCCATAATATTCGTATACTATATCTAGGAATAAGTGCTTCTAAAGTACTTTGTAACCCTAAAAGTAGTAGATAAATGCTAGTTATGAGAGATGAGGAGGAGGAGGAGGAAGATGAGGATGGTGAGGATGATAATAATGTACTGCTCCAGTCTAACCCTATGATCCTCTGATCTGTGTGACCATGAGGGAAGGTAGTGGGAGTGGAAAAAAGCCATGAGTACATACTACTACTACTACTACTATGAAGAGTCCAAAGACAGTGTCTGGACTAAGGGCTGAGGAGTCAGAAGCCATTTGGAAAAGGGGAAGGCCACTTGAGGTGTATGACCACTGCCTGCAACCTCAAATTAGGCTTTTTTTGCTTTTTTATTTATTCATTATTTCCTGAAGGTGAGCCTGGATTCTTCCATCAGATCCTGAGCTCAAAAGAGGATGCATCTGTTCCCTAACTCTTATCTTCCCTTGGTCTCCTCTTCAGGGCTCAAGAAGATTTACTAAAACTTTATTTAAATGGTGAGGAAACTGAGGCTGAAAAAGATGAAGTGACTTGCCCAGGGGTCCCACGATTCCTTTACATCATGAATCTAAATCAGGAAAGGCTCCAGTAGGTTATCTAGCACCACACCCTCATTTTCCACTTGAGAAAACTAAACTAAGAACAGTGAAAGTTAAGTGAGTTTTCCAAAATGACACATGTAGTAAGAGCACATGAGAGATTTGAACTCAGGTCCTATGATTCCAGACCCAGTGTTCTTAATAATAACAATACCAAATGTTATTATTGGGTTTTAAGATTTTCAAAATACTTTACATATGCTCACTCAGCAATCTGGGAGAACAGATGCTATTATTATCCCAGTTTTACAGATGAGAAAACTAAAGAAGTCAGGGATAAAATGACTAGGGTCACAGTTGTCTGCATCCAGATTTGACCCAAAGTTTTCTGAACTTCACATTCAAGGCTTTATCCACTGTCCTACCAAGCCACCTTTATGCCATACATTCTTATTGTTCTACTCAATTGCGTAAGTGGGCATTTGCCCAGGAGTAACTACTAAGCCTCCATACCTTCCAGTCAGAAGAGTGGGATCATGGCTGTGGAGCGCTGCCTACAGTGTCCAATTTGGTTGATACGTTGGTTAGTTTTGTTGAAATGCTTTTTTTCTCTATTCCTTTTTTTATTTGTTATAAAATTGTTTTCTACATGGCATAGGGGATAGACATATCAGGAAATGAAAGTGATTTTAAAATTTTGCAATAACAGTTTTTTTTTTCTCAAAATGCTGTTTCTATTATGTTCAAGGAATGGGGATACAAAGATAAATCCATTGTAGATCCTCTTCTTAAGAGACTTACCATGTGTTCATGGGCAAATCAGACCTTCCAGAAGGCTGAATGATCTGCTGCCCCCCCCAAAGCCAATAGATTTTACAGTTTCATTGTCAACCCACAATAAGCCTCAAATGCTTGTCAATGGATCAATTGATTGATTTATAGAAGGTCAGTTTTGAGAGTCAAGACTGTCTTGGTCACTCTACTGCCTGGCACATAGTGGGTGTTCAGTTAATACTTGCTTGCCTGATAGATTGATTGGAGCCACCAGTGGAACAAGGTCCAAGCTCAGTGACTCTACTTAAGTGAAAAACTCACTGATGAAATGCAAAGATGGGTTCCAAATCCCATTGGCTGCAGCCTTAGCCCAGGATTCATGGAGACTGGGAGGAAAAAAAAGGGGTATATTCCCATAGATAGAGCGAAATTCCTCTCTTTCAAGTTATCCAGACTCTCCACTGATCAGTCAGTCAGCAAGTATAATAGCACCTATTGGACAAGCAAAGAAAGGCATAAACACAGTCTGCCTTCAAGAAATCCATTTATTGGCTAGTGGTGTGACCTGATCAAATCTGCCCTTTTGGAAGGAGCATTTGTCATCTGAGTGGATGGACCAGGGTGAGAAAAGAATAGAAACTGATGGGACACAGAGCAAGAGAGAGAGTGAGGAGCCTTGGATGGCATCTAGCTTAGGAACTTGGGTGACTAGGACCCTGGACAGCAGCAAATTTAATTCCTCTGGATCCAACAGATATTGTTAAAGGTCTACACTGAGCAAAGCACTGTGTCTTAAAAATCCAATTGAGGAAGTCCCAGGTTGGTTCGTACCATCAGGGCTTCATCTGTCTTCTTAGTCTTATGGATCATGGGCCTCTCTTTAAGACATCTCTGTCCCCTAGTAAAGACTTCCAGGAGTCACATGTTCTGCCCTCTCCTAGAGCTTTTCTGGCTAATTAAGCCTGGGAGAGATTAGCTCATTGAGAGTTTTGTGTTTGTAAGCCCCTGCTACAGAGGAGGGACTTCAGTTATGCTTATTGGTCCTTCTGCTTAAAATCTATCCTCACCCTCTGAGTAATGTATGCATGAGCAGATCCTCTCCAGCCAGAGACTGATTAAAGGCGGTTGGTCACCAGGACAGGATGGAGACTGAAGATTTGGGAGAGGGGTGTCCGAGTCTACTGCCTGGGGGAAAGAATTCACCATCTTTCCCAGGAGTTCCCCACACTTTCAAACTTTCTTCCCCTTTTTCCTCAGCTCACAAGCTCAGTTTCATCCTTGCCTCTTCCTCCTCTTACCCCTCGAATAACCAATCTATTGACAAATATCATTGTCCTCCCATTGTCCTCTTCTCTCCTCTGACACCCTCAACATCTTAACACCCCCTCTCACTTGATGCTGGGTCTCCCTGCCCACTCAGGTGCCAAAGGAATCTTCAAATACAGGTCTTGCCAGGTCACTTCTTACTCAACAACCTTCAGGGACTTCTCACCTTAAAATCTGTTGTTCTTGTTGTTTATAGCCAGATCCCTTAAATTACACAGCCATAGCATTCTGTGATACAACTATACTAGTCTTTTCACTCTTTGTTAAATACTACCCGTCATTTCCAGTCTCCATGCCTTTGCACTGACTTCCAAGCCTGGAAAGCTTTCCCTCACCTCAGTCTTCTGACTTCCCTTTCTTCCTTCAGATTCAATCTCAGAATCTTTTTCTGTTGCAAATTCAGAGTTGCTTGAACTCTTAATGGCAGAGGTTTCCTAAAAGCCTCTAGTCTGATCCAATCCACTAAACTCTCTGCCCTTAGGGATTGAATAACTATGGGGAGATAGGAGTTAAAGCACTCAGAGAGCTAAAAGAACCCATCCCTATACCCAGAAAACAATTAAGGAAGAAAAAGCATACCCTAGAGTAGGATACAATGTAAGGGAACAAACAAGTGCCCACAAATCACAGATTCTCTTTCCTAATTGCCTTCCTCCTTGTAGTATTTATTTAACTCTTCTTTCAGAAGAGCTTTGCTTTCCATAGCATGTGTCTCCTTTGTAACTCTCTCCCTGCCCTCCACACCTCTCTCTACTCCCATTACAAAATAAGACCATTATCAATGTAAGAAAAAAAAAATAAATCCAAAACCCTTGTAACAAACCCACATCATCAACACAACTTCCCATATTGGCCATTTCCGGAGATCTATATCTCATCCTATGGGCTCAACCCATCACATCTCTGTCAGGAAAGGGATAATATGCTTCATCCTTAATTTTTGGTTTTGATCGGAATTTTAAAGTCATTTCGTGTTATTTGCCTTTACAATGTGTTATTATTATATAAATTGTTCTCTTGGATCTGTTTACTTCACTCCGCATCAGTTCAACTAACTCTTCCAAAGTTACATTGAAACCATCCCCTTTATCACTTCTTAAAGCACAGTAGTATTCCATCCCATACACATACCATGATTTATTCTCCCCTTTTTGACGCCTATATTCTGCCACTTTCAATTATCATTCTTACACAGATTAAGACAACTCTCAGATATCACTATAAAAGTGGCTAAGATGACAGGAAAATATAATGAGGAATATTGAAAGAAATGTGGGAAAACTGGGACACATTGGTGGAGTTGTGGACTGATCCAACCATTCTGGAGAGCAATATGGAACTATGTCCAAAGTGCTATCAAATTGTGTGTGCCCTTTGATCCAGCAGTGTCTCTATTGGACCTGTAACCCAAAGAGATCTTAAAGGATGGAAAGGGATCCACATATGCAAAAATATTTGTGGCAGCCCTTTTTGTAGTGGCAAGAAACTGGAAACTTAGTGGATGACCATCAGTTGGGGAATGGCTGAATAAATTATGGTATATGAATGTTATGGAATATTATTGTTCTATAATAAACGATCAGCAGGATGATTTCAGAGAAGGCCTGAAGAGATGTGCATGAAATGATGCTGAGGGAAGTGAATAGACAGCATTGTACATAGCAACAGGAAGATTGTACAATGATCAGTTCTGATGGATGTGACTCTTTTCAGCACTAAGATGGTTCAGGCCAATTCCAATGGTCTTGTGATGAAGAGAGCCATCTGTACCCAGAGAGAGACTGTGGGAACTGAGTGTGTATTTTCAATTTTTATTTGTTTGCTTTTTGTTTGTTTGTTTTCGTTTTCATTTTTTTCCCTTATTGATCTGATTTCTCTTGTGCAGCATATTTGTAGAAGTATGAATAGACAAATTGTACATGTTTAATATATATTGAATTACTTGCCATCTAAGGGAGAGGGTGGGGAGAAGGGAGGGAAATTTAGAGCATCTTTTCATATGGCTAAAAATGGTTTTAATTTCTTCATCTGAAAATTGTTCATATCCTTTGACCGTTTATCAATTAGAGAATGGTTTGAATTCTTATAAATTTGAGTCAATCTCTATGTATTTTAGAAATGAGCCCTTTATCAGAACCCTTGAATGTAATTTCCCCCCAGTTTATTGCTTCCCTTCTAATCTTGTCCACATTGGTTTTGTTTGTACAAAATCTTTTTAACTTAATATAATCAAAATTTTCTCTTTTGTGTTCAGTAATGAATTCTAGTTCTTCTTTGGACATAAATTCCTTCTTTGTTCACAGATCTGAAAAGTAAGCTATCCTTTATTCTTCTAATTTGCTCTAATATCGCTCTTTAAGTCTAAATCATGATTATTTCGACCTTACCTTGGAAAATGGTGTTAGATGTGGGTTAATGCCCCGTTTCCTGAGCAGAAGTATTAAACACATGAGCCTGCACCCAGCAGCTCATTGAGTTTGAACCAGATTAAAATGTATTGAGAAAATGTTTAATAAATAAATAAAAATACATGAGAACATAGTGTTAATATAAGGCCTTCTACATTAACATGTAGCCTGCAAGAATCTTTATGTATAGTTTAGTGGCCCCTCTTTTTATTTGATTTTGATTATCATTGATTTGGAGTATCTTTTTCATATGTTGTTAACTTATATTTCTTCCTTCTAAAAATACTTGCTTATATCCTTTGAACTCTTATCAGTTGGGGAGTAGCTCTTGTGCTTATAAATACATATCAGCTACGTAGGTATTTTGGAAAAGAAATCTTTATCACAGAAACAATGAAACTTTTTTTTTCACAGTTAAGTATTTTTCTCCTGATTTTTAGGTACAATGGTTTTATTTTTTCAAAAACATTTAAATTTTATATAATCTAGATTGCCCATTTTATGTTCTGTATTTCCATTTAGTCATAAACTTTTCCCCCATCCATAAATCAGAAAAGCAATTCCTTTCTCACTTCTCTAATTTATAATGTGAACTTTATGTTTAGTCATGTATTCCCTTGGAACTTAATTATTATATAGTGTGAGAAATGTGTGTATCATGGTAAATAGACTCTCATGTATTTTATATATTTTATAGTTCTTTTAAATGGAATTTTTTTCTTTTCCTGCTAAGTTTTGTTAATAGTATGCAGAAATGCTGACAACTTAAGTGAATTTATTCTTTCAATTTTAATGAAGTTATCAGTTTAATTTTAAAATTTATCTGTCTAGTGATCTCTTACCATATCATCATGTTATCTAAACAAGTGATAAATTTGTTAGTTCATTATGGTTATTCCTTTCATTCTTTTTCTTTTCTTTTCTTTTCTTTTTAAAGCATTGATATCACTATGTTTAATAGTAATGGTGATAATGGATATCCCTGTTTTCAACCCAATCTAATTATTAGGAAGCCCTATTATTTATTTTTATTATATATAAAGCTAGCTCCAGATTATATATAGATACCACTTACCATATTAAAGAAAGATTCATCTATTCCTGTTTTCTAATGTTTTGACAGAAATAGATATTGTAATGTCAAAACTTTTTATGCATTTGTTAATACATGATTTTTGTTATTTTTATTATTAACATCATCCAATATGTTTATAGTTTTCCTAATATTGAACCAACCCTGTATTCCTGGTTTAAAAAAAATCCATCTTTGGGATAACATATAATTTTTGTTATATGTTGTTGTAGCTTATTTACTAATGTTTGACTTAAAATTTTGCATCCATTTTCAGTTGAGAGATTGTTCTATAATTTTCTTTCTCTATGTCTCTCCCCAGTTTTAAATATTAAAGATATTCAATATTCAAATATCAAATATTAACACCATATTTTTCTCATAGAAGAAATTTAGTAGGACCCCTTTGATTATTTTTGCAAACAATGTATGTGATACTGTACTTAATTGTTCTTTCAGTGTTTGAAGAAATTCACTAATAAATTTACCTGCTTGTGACGGTTTTCCCTCTTTGGTAATTTATATGTAGCTTGTTAAATTTATTCTTCTGACCTTGAGTTATTCAAATTCTGTTTTTTATTTTATTAATAGAATTGTGATCAGAAGCGAAACACTCAGAGGGACAGGGTGAGAAGAAGGAGATATAGAGAAGGATAAACAAGGGGAAAATAAAATGAAGGGAAATACAATTAGTAGTCAGAAGTGTCGATGTGAATGAGCTGAACTTACCCAGAAAATAAAAGCAGATAATAGAATGAATTTTAAAAATAGACTTCTACAATGTGTTGTTTCCAAGAAACACATTTGAAGTAGAGCGATACACAAATACTAAAGGTAAGGAGGTAGAGCAGAATCTATTAAGTTTCAGCTGAAGTAAGAAAAAAAAGAGAAGTAGCAATCATGATCACATACAAAACAAAAGTAAAAATAAATCTCATTAAAGGAGATAAGGAAGAAAACTACATCTTGCTAAGAGGTACTATAGACTATCAATACTATATGTCTCCAAAATTTTTTACTTTGGCTAAAATATGAAAGTTTGCTCTAGCCTCTTGTTTAACTCTGTTCCTTATAAATGTTCCTTGTAAATGTTGGATTTTGCTTTGAAATCCATGATGATCTCCTCTTCTGTTTTATGGGTGAGTTCATCCCATTCACATTTTCAATTAGGACTATTAACTGTGTGTTTCCTCCCATCTTATTCTCTTTAACGTCTTCTCTTTGTTCTTTGCCCCATTTTAATAAAGAAGGTGATAAGAGAAGACTCTTATAGCTGCAGGACAACTTATCGAGGCCTCTCATTTAGTGACATCAGATACGAACCACCATTGGTATGATTTCTTATTTAGATCAAATAGTGCTACCACTTATTTTAATAATCTAGCTATACCCATAGTATTATTATTACTCTTTCTAGTTATATTATGTATGTGTAATTGTCTTATGTATTGGAAAATGAAATTAATTTACTCTAATTTAACCCCACTAGCTCAGTCCTCTTATTATTTTCGTGATCTTAAGGCCAAATGAATAAGAAATTTAAAAATTTCATATTAGAATTATAAGCTCACTCAAATCTAACAGGCCTGAGCTTCCAAATTATGGGAACTTGACCGTTCCATGAACTCTGTATATTTTTGTCACTAGATACTAGGAACTAGCCATTCCTAGAGATGTTTATGCTCCAGAGAGGAGTGGCTCCCTCCCTGAGCATAGGCAATTAATAAAGAACTGTCAAGATGCAGACGATATGGAACGAGTCAACTAGTGAAGCCCTCACGGACCCCGCACCTGCACAGATGTATGTGCCAAACCCTTATATAATTTTTTGGCAAAAAGCCTTCTTTGTCTAAAGACCTATAAAAAGTCAGCATCCCCTACTATGACAGAGCCTCGCCCGTGAAGGGACGCCTTGTGCGGGGAAAATCTTTACACAACTCAAGTTGAGAAGGCTGAAAACGAGGGGCTCCCAGGCGTTTGATGATCTTGTGGGTTCCCTTGAGTTGGGGATGTATTCTCTTCCTCTATCTGCTATAATTCTCATATTGTTAATTGTTCTTATTTCTATTTGTTTTTTTTAATGCAAATCTAAACTATCTATACCTTGTCTTATTTAATTAAAACTTTTTACTTTTACTTTTTAACTGAGCTTGAGAGCATCATTTATAGGAGAGAATCCAAACTTTTCTTTAAAATCACAATACACCCTAGGAGCTACTGGTCAGGAAGTTTGGGCTCCTTCCAGGTCCCCTTCCGGCCCTCCTTGCTTCTAGCACCGTTCTTTGCCTCTTTCCCAGTTTGTATGGCCCCAGGAAGCCCGCCCTTCCCCAGACTAAACAGCCTGCATCCTTCAACCAACCCTTATATGGCCCAGTCTCCCTGCCTGAGCGGTCTCCAGTTGGTCAGTGGCCTTCTAAAGGGCAGAACTGAGCTTAAGGACCCAGGCAGAGGTCGGGGTTTGGAGCAGATTCCGTCCCTTGTAGCCCCATCTCTGACGGGGCCCCCGGAGGCCCGAGTCACCCTCTCCTCTCCTGCCCCTTGCATCCCCTTCCCCTTTCTGTCTCTCTTTGGTGCTTGCCTCCTCCCTGGCCAGCTTCGGGCCCACCCTGCTTTACCAGCTCGCAGCTGCCCAGCCTTCCTCCTAGCTCCGGAGGGCAGTTCCCAGGACCCCCCAGGAAGGCTGGGCTTATAACAGTAGCAAGCATCTGCCAGGTTTTATTTCAGGTTGGCAAAGTCATTTACAAAGAGTATCCTCACAAGCTTGGGAAGGTAGGTTCTATTATTATTCCCACTTTTACAGAAGGGGAAACTGAGTCAAACAGAAGTGACAGTACTGTGCAGAGATTATATAGCTAGAAAGTGTCTGAGGTCCACTCTGAACCCGGGTTCCCTGAGGCTCTGTGCTCTGATCTCTAGCTGCCTCATTTGCCACCAGCCTCCTGACCCCGAGACCTTCAGTTTTCTAAAAGACCAAAGGATTCTGGAGTCATTGGCTCATAGCTGTGGAGCTGAAAGGGACCTCTAGTCAACTGCCTCATTATACAGATATGAAAACTGAGGCCTGTGGAGGTTAAGAGGCAAACAAGGCAGGGAACTGGAATCTAGGGCCCGTGAGGCCAGACTCAGCACTCAGTCCTCCCACTGACTCTGGGAGAGGGGAGATCTTGTATTCACCCATTTCCCTCAAAGCACATGGGGTGAGGGTTAAAAATACAGTAATAATAAAAAAATTATATATGGTAGTAATTATTACTGTGCAATTCAAAACTTCCTTCGAAGTCAGCCAGCCCAATCCCCTTGGAAACTGGGGCCTAGAGGAGAGAAGGGGACATGGGCCTGGCCAGGGCCGAGAGCCAGCGGGCTGGGGGGGCCCCCCCAAAAAGAGATTTTTTACCAGACATTCAGGAGGAAGTGGGGAGGAAAAGGCATTTTTAAGGGGGGAGGATGGCCAAGTACAACACCTGTCACCTCTGAGCAGAGAGCTGGGAACTCTGGGTATGCAATGGGGTGTAGATAGGTTGCCCACCACGGCCCCCGTGCTGGTTCAATTTGCTCAGTGCCATTGTAAGCCTGAAGTCATTCTCCATGGCAGGCAGGGCTGGTGATTGGCAAGGGACTGAAGTGATTTCAGGAACTAAGCCCATAAGAGATTATTTAGTAAGAAGAGGATGTTTAAAAGGAGATAAACATGCATGACCTCCTAATTCCAGGTCCTGGAGTCATTCTCCCCCCATGCTGCCATTGCTGTAGCGTGATGAGTAATCCCCTTCCCACTCCTGCAGAGCACTGGGCTCAGCTCAGAGGACACCCATGACACGCAGGGGCCCCTCCGGGACTCACCCCGTGCCCACAAAAGGAGACGGAGGAGAGACTGAACTCTTTCAGATTTGGACAATAATTCCCTGGCTGCTTCTTCTCCAATCCATCCTACTCAATCCAAATAGAAAGAGTGCTGATCTTGGAACCTCCCTCTGTGCGGCTCAGGGCAGGCTAATTAGTATTTTATGAGACTCAGTTTCCCCTGCTCTAAAATGGGGATAATAATATCTGTCCTGTTTAATTCACAGCTTTTTGTGTAATTTTTTTCAGTTGTGTCTGACTCTTGATGGCCCCATTTGGGGGTAAAAATACTGAAGTGGTTTGCCATTTCCTTCTCTAGCTCACTTACAGAGGAAACTAAGGCAAGCGGAGTACATTGACTTGCCAGGGTCACACGGCCATGAGGACAAAACCTTTTGTCATATGTCAGAGCGTCTGCGGCGGTCTCCCCAGAACCTCCAAAAGTACCAAGTACAAAGGAGGCCCTTCCCAAGTGCTCGATTGACTTCTAAAGTGGGTGTGCTGGTAAATGTTCAACAACTGGCTGTCTAGGGAAAAAGAAAACAACTAAATGTACCCAAAATCCACTTTCCAATTTAATCTGCATTATTAAAATTTTCTCCATCACTTTCTTAAGTCTGGACAATTAATAAAACAATAAATCAAGCCCTATTTATGGTGTTTGCCGATCATTAGAACATAAATGCTCACACTGGGAGTTTAACAACTGGCTTTCCATGTATATGCTCACACTAAGAACTCAACAACTGCCTTTCCCAGTACATGTTCAAACTGGGAATTTAACAACTGGCTTTCCAAATATATGCTCACACAAAAAATTTAACAACTGGCTTTCAAAGTACATGTTTACACTAAGAATCTAACAATTGTCTTTCCATACATGTTCACTCTGAGAATTTAACAACTGGCTTTCCCAGTACACACACACACATACACATACACACATCCCCTTGCTTTTAAAGCAACAAATGAGAACTGAATACAAATAGCATTATCTTCACTGTGCAGAGGAGGAAAACAAGTTCACATGGTTTAAGTGTTAAAAAAAAAAAAAAAAAAAAAAAAAAAAAAAGCATTTATGGAGCTCCCAAATGTCAAAGCTGATGTCAAATGTCAGCTGTCCCTGAGCAGCACCCAGGGCTTCAGTCCTAGGTGTCAAGCAGGACGGACTGTGGCTCTCACACAAATAGGGTTCATTCTGTGGGACAACGACATTAAGTCCCCTCTCCGTCTGCTCTCTCTGTGATGGAGACTAGAGTCAGAAGGCCATAGGTCTACCTTGAAGGGGCTCACTGAGACTTATTGATCTTCCCTGCTTCTTGCATAGAGAAGGAAACTGATCCTGAAGGTGGGAAGAATCTCGGGCAGGTCCCGGGACCCCCAGGGCTGTGTTCCCTCCAGCGCCCTGTGCCCACTGCCTTCCTCAGAGCACCAGAGTCCCCTGTGACAGCCCAGGGCCAGGAGGGACCCCTGCATCTCCCAGAGGAACAAAGTGAGGCGGGATTCACGCCGGCCTCTCAGACTCCAGACACCAGAGAGAAAACGTCTGCTCCCCAGCTGGGAATGTGTTCCCCGGACTGCTGCGAGAGACCTGAGCTCCTCGGCGATTCCAGTCCCTCACGTCTGGCTTTCCCAGACTTCCCCAGGCCGAGGGGCTATGGAATTCCCAGTCATCCCTACTGTGGAGGAGCCTTTCAGCCTCCCTGTGTGATGCTCACCCCAGCCTTGCTGTTCTTATGTCCACTTTGCACAGGAAGGAAATTAAGTGACTTGCCTGGGCTAATGTCTGCAGCAGGATTTGAACTCGTGTCTCCCTGAGCCCGGGCCTGTCAGCCCCAGCTGCCTCCATGGGCAAGCTCCTTAAAGAGCCCCAGCGGGCTTTCCCTTCCAAGCCCCTCTCTCAGAATGGAAGATAGGCTGCGATTTGCCTCTCCCCTCTGCGACTCCTCCACCCCAGCCACTACTGCCACTCTCCATGTAACCTGGGTCCCCTTTAATCTTTGGGGGAAAGGGTCAGCAAGGGACCTTTGGGAGCTGACCCTTCCCCCCAAGGTTAAAGGGGAGTGATCACGGTTACTGCAGCCACAGGGTCACCCTGAGTGCCCTTTCTCTCCCCCCTGAGAACCCCAGCCCGCGTCCCTGCCCACACCCACAATCCTCACCTCCAGGAGCAGGGCGAGTTCCTCAGGAAGATGCCTCCCTTGCTCTGCTCCTCTCCTCGACCAGCTGAGCTTTGAGCACCTCCCTCCAGGCTCAGCCCTGGCTCCTAGGGCTGGGCGGAGCTTCTTGGGGGCCCTCCCTGGTGACTGAGCCAGACCCCCCTCTGTGTCCTCTGGAGGAGCCTCTCCCAAATTTTCACCCTCAAAGGGCTCTTCCTTCCCCTTTCACAGAAAGGACCCAGACTGTGGTCCAAGGGAGGGGAAATCCCCCCTGGCAAAGGGTGTGAGAATCACTTCTGGAGCTTCCCAGCCCTGAGTTTCTCATGGAAAGGGGAAAGAGTCTGGCTAAATTTAGGATCCCTGCAGCCCCGCTGGCTGTGTGACCTTGGCCACATCCCTTGCTCCCGGTGAGCCTCAGGTAACCAAGGAGGTGGGACTGCTATCCCCTCTGGCTCAGGGCTCTCCCTTGGGGAGACAGGCGGCAGTTGGGTGGCCACTAATAGCACTTAGTTCTTCCACTTCTACTCTCCAAAAATTCACCCCTGCCAAGGAAGAGCTGAGTGTTCTGACCTC
Organism: Sminthopsis crassicaudata; assembly: GCF_048593235.1. Lineage (NCBI taxonomy): Eukaryota > Metazoa > Chordata > Mammalia > Dasyuromorphia > Dasyuridae > Sminthopsis > Sminthopsis crassicaudata. The sequence continues at coordinate 469,639,615 of NC_133620.1, read as the reverse complement.
CCCTCCACGTCTGCACCCCCCCTCTCCCGCCCCCACCCCAAGTTCTGGGGGCTCTCTCCTCCTGTCTGTATCCCCACCTCGCTCTCTATTGTGAACATCTGCTTGGCCCCAGGAGAGATCCTCTGGACCTGGTTCCCAGGCTGCTCCTTCTCTCCCCCCTCACCCTTCATCCTTTCTGGCTGACTTCAGTGCAAAGAGGGAGCCCAGACATCACTCAAGTCAAACCCCTGCCCCGCCCTGCCCGGTTTTGTTTTGTTTCATTTTTTACAAGATTTGGCAACTGACAGCATAGAGGAGGTAAGGAAAGGAGAGCTGGAGAGGATCCCGAGGAGGGAAAGAGCCTGGGAGGCCGCAGAAAGAGGGAAAGGAGACAGTGCAGGAGGAACAGTCAGTCCGGGGGGTGCTGGGTTGAGGATAACTCCAGACATCCACATGGAGCTGTCCAGCAGGCCATGGATGATGGCGGAGTGAAGGCGGCGGGGGAGGATGGATACACTGGCTGAGTGATTTGCACAGAAATGACAGTGATAGCCCTTCAGCGAATGAGGTTACCAGGAAAGAGATGAAATAGAGGGAGGAGAGAAACCAGAACAGAGCCTGTGATGTAGATGCTGACCCCAGGGAGACTGAGGAGCAGGGAGGCAAGGCAAGAGAGAGAGAGCAGCATGATCACCCAGAGAGGAGAAAGTAGCCTCCTCCTCCTCTCTGGAGCCCCTCTTTGCCCTCAAGGCTCAGCTCAAAGGTTCCCTTCTACAGAAGCCTTTCCTCCCCTTAAAACTGCCTTGTATGGGGGCAGCTAGGTAGCACAGTGGATAGAGCACCAGCCCTGAATTCAGGAGGACCTGAGTTCAAATCTGGTCTCAACTTAACACTTCCAAGCTGTGTGACCCTGGGCAAGTCACTTAACCCCAGCCTCAGAAAAACAAAAACAAAAACAAAAAACTTCAAAAAAACCAACCAAACAAAAAAAACTGCCTTGTATTCACCTTGTGTAGATAGCTGTGTTCCTGTTGTCTCCCCCCACCCCATTTAAACGCCAGCTCCTTAAAGGCAGGCATGGTTCTAACTGGGTTTTTGTGTTCCCAGTGCACAGCACAATGTCCAGTGTATAGTAAGTATTTAACAAATGCTTCACCTTTCTTGGGCCTCAGTTTCCCCACCTGTAAAAAGAAGGGACTTAGACTAAATCACTTCTGAGGTACCTCCCCACTATAGAAGTGCGCTGATGGCTGTAAACATCAAGGCCCCTTTCAGCTCCATCCATGCTTCCAGGAAGACCCCCCTTGGGTCACTGCCCCCGGTCCTCCACGGGATCCCCAGCGGCGGCATCTCCTTCCCCTCAGAGGCAGAAGTTTTCTTACCATTTTATCCAGGCCAGCAGCATGGACCTCTCTCCTGTATCTGTGAGGGGTGAAATCCAGCTCTGGCAGGCCAGCTTGAAGATGCCCCAGGGCCTTTATCTGAGAGAGTCAGCTGGACTCTTCAGGTCTGCAGCTTCTCTCCACTTGCTGGCCACCCAAACGCCCAGGCACTGGCCCTGGGGACCCAAGGGGCCCGGACGCTTTCTCCGGCGAAAACCTTTTTCTCCTCAGAAAACCCAGGCTGGAGAAGGAGACCGGAGCAGGCAATGGAGGAAGAAATGATTTCAGAAGGACAGAAAATGATCCCAGGGGAGGAGACAAAGACAGGAACAGGAAATTAAAATAAAAGCAGGATGATTTTCCAGGTGGCCAAAGTCCACCCCGAAGCCCATAGGTCATGTTTTATAGACGGTGAATCTTGGGTTTATATGGACTGGACAAACCCACAGCCTGCTGCTGTATCCCAGCACCTTTGGGGCCCCTGGGAGCTGGGGGCCGGTGCTGCTCTGGCCTGGATCACGTGTCATTTCCAAGAGCCCGCCTGATGCCAGATTAGCCTCCCATGCAATGGACTTCTGAGGATCGGAGTGTCCGTCACCTTCTCTGGAGAAGGCCCCCATCTTCCCTCCCACTCGAGGATCATGGATTGGGAGCAGGATAGGGCCCCGAGAGCCACCTCCACCAGCTCCTGCATCTCACAGACGCCCCAGTTCTGACCATTGCCCCCATTAATTGCCCAGCCTCTCCCCCCGCTCCCGAGGTCTGCTCCTCTCTGTGTGTCTCGGTTCACTCTGTGGTGCCCCAAATTTTCTCAGGCTTTTAGATCGGGAGTCACCGCTGATGGAGAGAGTGCCTGAGTCCTGGCCCATGGCCAGGGGTGGGATCCCAGCTGATGCATAGGAGTCACACTCCCCAGTTAGCCCTTGCTTGGGCCCCTCAAAGCTTCGGGGCACTAAAGCCTCACTCCAGGATATGGCTCCTTCTGATTGGATGGTCGTGGTTTTTGTGGTGAGCTTTTTTATCAGCTCACCCAATCATTATTACATCAATAACTCGTCACCTCTCATATCTGCCATCATCTGCTTTCTGGATTACATCAAATGAACCGAATTCCCATCACCCTTTACAGAAGTAAAGCTAATCCAGGCAAGAGCCGCACCTGCTGAATTCCAGGACCAGAGTCCCTCCCTCTCAGTGTAAAAACAAACACCATGTCCCTGAGCCAGTTCCCTCCTTCCCCATCCCCTATTCTAAAGCCTTGAATGTCATTTTCTGAGGGCAGGAACTGGCTTCTTTATATCCCTAACCCTCAGCACAAGGCCTGGCACATAGTAGGTATTTAATAAATGTTTATTGACAACAGATTGTTGTAAAATAGAGTCTTGTCTTATATGAACTTCAAGGACCTTCTGGCTCTAACTCTAATGCCATGAAGCTTTCCCTGCTTTTCCTCCCCCCCAGATATCTCTACTGTCTGGCTTCTGACCTCATCACGCTCCCCAAAGTGGGCTCTTAGTCATGAAATCTTTCTGTCTTTAGCGGGTTTTCTCCTCTGCTGTCTGACACTTGATTTCTCCTCAGCTCTCTTCTCTAGGCTTTCATGCCGTGGTTCTCTCCTGGATCTCCTCCTATCTGCCTGACCACTCCATTTGTGTCTTGTTGGCTGGATCGTCACCCATGACCTCTCACCTTGGTATCCCCCCAGGACCTGGGCCCCTGCTCCTTTCCCTTTCCACTACATGACTGGATGTTCTCATCAAATCCCAGGATTTCAATTATGATCTAAATTCAGATAACTCTCAGATCATGTGTCTATCCCTCTCAACCATCAATCTCAATTCTCCCTCTTTGCAACAAAAATTGAAGGAGATACTTTTTTCTAAGGTTTTTCTTTTTTTTTCTTCTGAAATTAGGCAAATTCTAACAGTTCCATTTCTCTGATCACCAACCTGAATTATTCTGGCAAAAAAAAAAAAAAAGAAAAAAAAAGGAAATGAAGTTAGTCTACCATGACCCAGAGAAACATTATGGCACAGCAGGTAGAACACTGGCTAGGATTCAGAAGATCTGGGTTCAGATTCCAGTTCACTTAGACATGCGTACCTCAGTTTCCTCATTTGTGGAACAGGGATATTGAATTATTAGATGGACTCTGAGGTCCCTTTCAACTCCAAATCTGTTATGACCATAAGCTCATGGCTTAATAAGAAGCCATGCAAGGGTTTTTGGGACCTCCCTTCCTTTTTATTTTTTTAATTAAAGCTTTTTTATTTTTAAAACATATGCATGGACAATTTTTCAACATTAACCCTTACATAACCTTCTGTTCCAATTTCCCCCATTCCTGCCACCCCCCTTTTCTAGATGGTAGGCAAACCAATATATGTTAAATATGGTAAAATTATAAGTTAAATCCAATATCTACATTCATATTTATACAATTATTTGTGCTGCATAAGAAAAATCAAATGAAAAATGGAAAACATGAGAAAAAAAATAAAATGCAACGAACAACAAAAAGAGTGTTGTGATCCACATTCAGTTCCCACAGTCCTCTCTCTGGGGGCAGATGGCTTTTTTCTTCAGGAACTGGCCTGAATCATCTTGAATCATCTCATTGTTGGAAAGAGCCCCGTCCATCAAAATTGATCATCCTATAATCTTCCTGCCGTGTATAATGATCTCCTGGTTCTGCTCATTTCCTTCAGCATCAGTTCCTGTCAGTCTCTCCCAAACTCTTTGAAATCCTTCCGCCGATCGTTTTTTTACAGAACAATAATATTCCATTACATTCATATACTTAAGCAGCCATTCTCCAATGGATGGGCAGCCATTCAGGTTCCAGTTTCTTGCCACTACCAAAAGAGCTGCTACAAACATTTTTGCCCACGTCTCACCCTTCTTTTGGCAGATGTCGTTAACCAGTACTAGAGGATGCAGTTCTTCTGGGATATAGTGAAATCCACGTCCTCTGATTCTACCTCTAGTTTGCCTCTTGCTGTGCTTTACTTATTTCCCTAGTAAATTAAAATAAGAAAAATGGTAAATTTGAGAATGTCAAGGATACTGATGTGTTGGAGACAGGAGATAATAAAACATTGAGCAACTATGATAACTGCCTCCCACACAAAGGGAAACATTCCAGGGAGAAAGGACACTCGAGGCCCCAGGGAGGATGTTTAACCACAGGAGCATCATGAACCCTGCTAGAGTGGGATACCTCCTTCTCCTTATCACCCTCGAGCCATAAATTTTGCAAGCAAAAAATATAAAAGCTTTCTCTCTCTGCCTAACAGACCTTGACAAGAATTTGCTTGGTCTCGCTCTTCCTTTCTCCCCCGTTTCTCTTTCAGGCTGGGTTCCCCTTGACCCCCGAATAACTAAGTCCTGGTGGACGGGACAAGTGGAGCCCAAACGTGGGGCTCAGACCCTTACCAAACGGACCCCTCCCAGAGAAGTCGTCGTGATCCCCTTTAGAAGAAGGACCGCTTTCACCGCTCATGAGAGTTCCAGTCCTTGATAAGTTTTGAATCGTCCGTCTCACAGAAATGGGCCATAAGTTATTTAAAGAGCAGGTTTTTATAAAAGACCTTAAAGCATCCTTCAGAGAAAGAGGGGTTAGAGTAAAGAAAAAAAATATTTAGTTAGGTTTTTTTTTTTTTTTAGCTTTCCACTGAACTTTCTTCCCTGCAAAATTTGCTTACAAAGACCATCCTCCTCCCAGCTTCAAGCCCAGTGGCCGCTCCCCCTTTGCTGCCTTACAAGGAGGGCCCTGAGGCGGTTCCCACGACAGTTTTTTCTTACTGGGGCTTGATTCGTGACATTGTAGAAGTGGCCCCCAGAGAGCCGGATAAACAGCAGCTCTTATCAGTCCCAGAGTTTTGCTTCCGCCCCTTATCCCAAGCGGGCTCTTTAACCTCTATTCCTTTGGCTGATAAAAATCCTTCCAAACCTCCGTCTATTATAATTGAAATGCCAGATCCCCCAAAAGAGCCCCGCATCCACCACCTCCCATGTTTATCCCAGGACTATTTGGGTACATCAGATTTAAATCTGTATGTAAAAGGTGAAAATAGAGTTTTGTGTTTGTGTGTGTATGTCTGCTTTGCATTGCTTCTGTTCTGTGTTAAAAGTTAGCAAGCTCCTAAGAGATAAGAATTCAGCCTTTGTGTTACAGGCTTAGAAAACTATCAGGCTGAATTGTGGAAATTGGAATTCATTCAGAATAGTAATTCTGTCAGAGTGGTTCAAAATGTATTGGTCTTAAAAATTGTTTGTGATTTTAAACTTTTTAACCTGTTGTACCAATTTGTAAGTAAAACAAAAAACAAAAAACAAACAAACAAACAAAAAACCTTGACTATTTTAAACTGGTGGGAAAGTTTTCTCCAAAAAGCAGATTTTCAAAGTCTGCTCTGCTAAAGAGGAGTAAAGGCAATACAATCTTATCTGTTTAATACCACCTGGGAAGCTTCTTACTAGTGGATTTGAAGCACTCAGGCAGAAGAAGAAAAAAAAAAAAAAAGAAAAACTATTTGGTTTGCTTCTGAAACATTGGGTAATTTGTTATCATTATGGGTTATGAATCTTAAAGTTTAAAGTTTAAAAAAAAAGGTGATTAAAGAAAAGGGACAAGAGAGATTGATTTACAAAAGCAATTAATAGTTTAAATGAAGCATCTAATCAGAAGAGTTATTGGTTTGGAAGTGTTTAAAGTATGTCGGAGAAAGTTTGAGCAAGTAGGCAGTGGGAGGAGAGAAACAGAGAGATGGGACAGGAGAATGAAGGAGATTTAAAGAAGGATGGAGTAGTGGGAGCAAATGATTTCAAGAAGAAATTAGTGGGAAAAAGAAGGAACTGGTTGGAAAGGGGAGTCATGGAGAGATGACTGTGAGACAGGATGTGTTTTTGCAGGGGGAGAGTAGCAGAGCAGCAGTGGCTGAAGAAAGCAAACGGTGATTTAAAGGGACAGACTGCTCTTACAAAATGTTAGTTGATTGAATATATGTTTCTTTAGATACATAATGGTTATGAATATTAAAGAATATGATCAGAAATGTGATATATAGTTTGAAATGGTTATTTCAAAAAGTTTAATTGTTGTTTTCAAAAACTTTTCAGATTTTTTTTTCCGTGAAAATAGGAAGTTTTAATTAATTGTATTGAAGCCAATTATCCCAAAGGGACTCCAAGAATAATGGTTTTTGCCTTCTTCCTTTTGAAAATGTTTTTGTTGTGAACAATATATAGTTGGGATTTTTTGTGTATTGGGTATTTAAAAGCAAAATGATTAGTATAATATTCAAGTTATTCGGGATTCAACATCTACATGGGTACATAAGAATTGTGTGAACAGTCTGGGATAATTTTCTTATTGTTAAAAGTCTTACAATATGTAAATGATCTTCTTGTGGCAGGGCGGAAAAAAAAAGTGACCTTGTCCAAGTCACTATAAATTTGTTAAATTCTTTAGGAGCACAGGGACTGAGAATTTCTTAAGACAAATTGCAATTTGTGAAATGTGAGGTAAAATATTTAGGTCATTGTATAAATGAAGGGAAAAAGAAATTAGATCCTGTAAATTACTTGAGGGAAAGAATGGAAACAGTAAAGGAAAGGGATTGGCACACAGGGCATTGGTCACTGAAATTTTGACTAATCTTATGTTACCTAAGAACGCTGCAGTGATTCATGTGCAGGGGCACCAAAGAGGAGATTCATTTGAGATAAGGAGAAACTGCTTTGCAGATGAGGAGGCAAAGCAGCCTGGAGAAAAGGAATCTGTAAGTATGGAGTAGATGATGGTGCTAATTCTGGCATTTCTGCCTCTAATGCCTCCACTTTCCCTTACCCCAGAAGAGAAGCAGGAAATCTAAAGCCTTGGTGCTCAGGAGGATAAAGAGGGCACTGGCTCCTCCCTAATGGCAGAGAGGTACTGACCACAGCAGGTTTACATATTGTAAGACTCCAACATTTACATCAGGGCAGTCATTGGGGTGTCCGAGACCTGTGTGATGTGGTGCTGACTAGGTCTGTGGCACTGGCTTGTACACAATACCAGGCAACTGGTCAGCGGGTGTCCTGTTTGTCAGAGGATGAATAGGGCGGCCCAATGACAAGTCTAAAAGGGAGAAGGCCTCCTGGTATCAGGCCTTTCCAAAGCATACAGGTGGACTTTACCGAGCTGCTGTCAGTGGGGCGTCTCAAATACTTGTTGGTCGTAGTGGACCATCTGACCTTATGGGTGGAGACCATCCCCCTTGCCTGGGCAACAGCCTCAGTAGTTGTAAAAGTACTTCTTGAGCATATCATTTCAGGGTATGGGATGGTGGAGCAGATAGATTCAGACCAAGGCACCTGTTTCACAGCTAAGATCCTCCAATCTGTGGCCCAAGCTCTAGCATCCTCCCTCATCATGTAAAGTGGAAAGAATGGATGTTTTAATAATTCCTACCTATCTTTAAGTGCAACTCAGATATTAGCTACTATTACAGAACACCTGTTCCCCATCCCGCTTCCCTTCCATCCCTTCTGGATCTTACAAAGCACCTTCTTCACTTAACCATCGAATGTCCACATCACCACTTATTTTACATGTCCCCTGTCTTGACGTAAGCTCCACGGGGGCTGGATCATTTCTAAGCTTTGCTTCCCCCCCAGCATCTGTTCTTATTATTGGGAGAACCAACCAAAGGCAGTTTATCAGGTGCCTACCAGACGCCAAGCTCTGTATGAGGTGCTGGGAATCCCAAAACACCAACCAACCAGGCCAAACTTTGAGGTCCTGCAAATCTATTGAGAAACAACAAACCAATTTTGTGGAAGAGGGGCTGGGGCGGGGGGAGATAAGGAAAGTTTTCCTACAGGAGAGAGTGTCTGAGTAAAGTCTGAAAGAAAATTAGAAGTTCTAAAGGGCAGAGGATGAGGAGGGATGGCATTCCAGCTGCAAAAGCATGGAGGTGAGAGATAAAGATCATCAGTTTGGCTACACTGCAGATGCCATGTAATAAAACTGGAGTCAGGTGATGAAAAGCTTTAAAAGGCTAAGAGAGCAATCTTTGATCTTAGATGTAATGGAGAGTCACCAGAGCTTGCTGTGTAGGGGACTGGCGTAGTTGGGTTTGTTTTGGAAGGGAGGCTGGATTCTGTGTTTTTTCTCATCTGTTGCCTCCGCTGTCACAGGGCACCCAGCTGCCCAGTATTTCTCAGCACTAAGTTTCATCCCAAAAGTCCCAGGTGATCCTGGGGCAAGCGCCCGAGACTACAACAGCTCTGATCCAGACACTGGGTGGGCCTCTTGCAGAGCTTCTTTACAAGTCTGGGGGACAAACATTTCCCAGAGGTGCCTTTCTCAGGGACGAGCCAGTCAGGCAGGCTGATTAAGGCCCGAGTCTGACGCCAAGGCTCTTCTGATGGGCAGAGCGGGGCAGCAAGGGGTCCTGGGATCTCCAAGGAAATCCAAGCTGCACAGCATGCACCCAACAGGCTCCGAGTCTGTCCCCTGAGCGCGCCAGCCTGGCCACCAGGAGAGCAATATTTAAGGGGACAAGCCCAGAGTCTGGGCCATTAACTCCGCAGGCTTGGCGCCCGTCCCCTGCCCCCCTGTCTGAGTGCCTGGTTCCGGCCAGACTCAGGCTGCTCTACTTGCTGGGAATCTGCTTCTTCCTCACTGGGCTCATTTCGGGACTGTGGGGGTTCTGGTTTGGGGGGTTTGGGGGGGCTTTATACCCCAGAATAGCACACACTCAGTAATACTTGTCAAGTGGCTGAGTCCTGACACCTACAGAGATGACAGCCAATGAGGGCTAGAAACTCCACCTGTCCACGGGCATTATTAACCCCCTAACACCTGCCAGGCACTGAATGCTGGGGCTGCAAAAACATGGCAAAAGCCCGGCCCCTGCTCTCAGGGAGCTCCCAGTCTCCGGCAAAGACAGCGCACAAACAAGACAGAGTGGGAAGGTCAAAGGAGGGAAGGAGGGAAGGCAGTCCAGTTGTGTGGGACTTTGTCATTTCCTAGCTACGGGATCTTGGAAAAGTCTTGGGTAAAGTCTGGAACACAGGACCTCTGGGGTTCCTCCTCCTCTAAGTCTATGAATTTGGAGGACATCTAGTCCATACTACTCCCCTTCACTTAACAGATAAGGAAACTGAGGCCTACAGAGATAAAGGGCCTACTATGTGCCAGGTACTTGGTAGAAAGCCAAAAAAGGGGCACAATGCAAAGCTCTGGAGAATGGAGTAGAAGGCCCCGCTCCTACTGAGCTATCAGATTCAGTGTTCTTCCCTCACCCCATTATATCACCCGCCCTTGGGCCGCTCCCAGCCCCCACCCAGGCCAGACCCGACCCCAGGGGGGCAGCCCCCGCCCAAGACCCCGGGACATGGAGGGAGACCAAGGCAGGAGCGCGGGGATGGCTGGTCTGCCCAGGGATAGGGCAGCTATCTGCCTCTAGGAGGCTTTTCCACACACCTCGCTTTCGGCCGTTCCCAGCCGGCTTCGCCCCCTCGGGTTCACTCTCCCAAAGGAGAGCGCCGGCGGCTTCCCTGGAAAAGGGAAGGTTATCTCCGGCCGGAGGAACGGCTCCTTCCGCACCCTCTCAAGGTGGAAGCAAAAAGAGGGAGGGGGAGGCAGGGGGGACGTGAGGGGGAGGGAGATCTGGGCTAAGGCTGAGCCCGGGGGTGCCCAGCCAACCCCCCCCCCGGCTTTCCGCACAGACATGTGGGCTCCCTCTTTAGCAGCCGGGGCGCGCGCGGGGAGCCCCCCGGAGTACCCGGCTCCGCCGCCGCCAGGGCAGCCCAGGGGGATGGGAGGGGGGGAGCTAGCCAGCTCCACGTCCCTAAGCCCCCCGGGCGGGGACCCACAGAGGCCGCTTCCCTCTCCTCCCCCCTCCGCGCGGGTCTGCCCTCCCCGACCCCGGGGCAGAGGGCGGCCAGCCGGCAGGAGCCCGGGAGCCGGGAGGCGCTCTCGCCCCGCAGTTCGGGGGCAGGGAGGCAGGGAGCCGCGGCGCACAGGGCTGCGCGGGGGACCTCGCGGAGCGCACCCACCGTCGGAAGAGACTCTCCATGTCCTTGATCTGGCGGCGGCTGAACTCCGGGAACTCGGTGTGGGGTTTGAAGACCTTGGGCCGGGGCCGCGCCGTGCCCTCGTGGATGCTCTGGCGCCGGCTCAGCTGAGCCTTCAGCTCCGAGTCGGCGTTGGCCGTGAGTTCCTTGGCGGGCGGCTCCTGGGCGGCTTTCGGGGGGCTCCGGTTCCGGGCCCGCGCCGACTCGGCCGGCAGCCCGCGGCCCTCCCCGTCGAGGCCGTTCTGCTGCGGCCCCTGGGCGGCCTCGGACTCCTGCTCCAACCTGAGCCGCCGCTGCAGCTTCAGGGCGAGCTCCTGGGTGGCCATGACCTCCCTGCGCGGCGGCCCGGGCTCGGAGAGACGCGCGCACCGGCAGCCCCGACGGACGCTCGGACGCTCAGAAGGACCCCGGGGCGCTGCGGCGCTGCTGCCCGGCCGCCCTCCGCTCTCTGCGGCGATCCCGGGCTCGGGGCCCCGGGAAAAGGGAGCGAGAGGGCGGGCGGGGGCGGGGCCGCGAAGTCCCAAAACGAGGTCGCGGAGCGCCGGCGAAGTCTCCCGGGGAGGCGGCCCGGGCTCCAGAGTCGCTCGCCCCTGGGCCGCCCGGCTGGCTGGGCGCCAAGCGCGAGCCCCCTCCCAGAGAAAGGGCCCCTCCAGGTCCTCGGGAAACCGGGGGGTTGGGGGAAGTGACCCCCAAGTCCTAACCCCGTTTACCTCAGCTCCTCAGCTGTAAAATGAGCTGGGGAAGGAACCGCCAAAGCACGGCGGGATCTTGCCAAGAAAACCCCGAACGGGGCCGCAAAGAACCAGACGTGACTGAACAGCAACAGCGAAGTCCTAAGCCTCCTCCTCCCGGCCTCCCCCCGCACAGGGAGGCCGCTGGGAGCCTCCCATCCCTCCCCTGTCCCGGGACTCGGAGAGAGCGCAGGGTCTTCCTTGGGATTCTCCGATGCGCTCCCGAGGCCCCGGCTAGTCCACCCCGCTCACAGATGAGGAAATCGAGGCAGTCTCGGAGGACCTCTTCGGTCTCGCGCAGGGAAGAGCTGAGCTGCGGCCCGAGGGACACACCCCCTCCCTCCTCTCCCTATCTCTCCCAGCCCGTCTCTGCGTCTGCGTCCCTCCGCTTCGCGTGCCTCCCCCTCACTCTGCCTCCGGCCCAGCCGCCCTTCTTGCTCCTCTCGCAGACGTTCCCGCTCCAGCCCGGCTCCCTCCAGCCTCGGCCCCAGTCCAGGGTCTGCCCCTCCCCTCCCCCAGCCTGCCTGGGCCGTTATCTGCCCTGGATCCCGCCTCTGTCTCGCGCGCGGGGGATTTTCCTGTGTGGCCCCCGTTAGCTCGGGAGCGCGGAGGCCGCGACCCCGCTCTCGTCTCAGCGCTTCGGAGCCCGACGCTCCACGAAGGCCGGTTAATCGATTAATTAACCCTGTAAGAGAGTCTCCGGTCACTCCCAAGTGGAATGTTGCCTCCTAGAGGACGAGGCGGTGTTTGATTTTCTCCCCGACACTTAAATGTTAGTTCGGGAGACGAACTGAAGCTACTCCGGTTTCCTTTCAAAGACTCGCAGTTTGGAAAAGGGCACCGCGGAGGCCTGGGGGGTGGGAGGGAGGAGGATGTTAGACTGAGAACAGGATACTTACAGGCTGTGAGATTCTGGACAAGTCATTTCCATATCTCGGAAATCTCCATTTCCTCATCTGTGTAATGGGCTCACAAATAAGAGTACCTGGGAGGGTCAAAGGAGATAATATATGTAAAGTACTTCACTGTACTTTAAAAAAACTAAGTAAATGTAAGCTTTATTAAGCTTTCCATTGCATTCTCAACTTTTCTCTTGGAGTTTAGAGAAAAAGGATCCTAGAACAAGTCACTCTCCACTTATTTATTTCTTCTTTTTCTCCTTTGAAAATGGTTGCCCCCTTCCTCAGAGAGCGTGTGGGAGAAGCAGAGTGGCTTCCTGGAGGCTCGGGAGGGTGGGAGAGGCCCCTAGTCCGTTTTGCGTTGCATTTATTTTGCTTTTTAGACAGAACAAAGCCTGTATTCATTTTTTTTTGTCATTTTATTTTATTTTTTATTTAGAATGAGCCTGTCTTGGAGAGTTGGACACGACTGAACAAGAATAACAACTTCCAAGTCTAGCATTCTATCTATTCTGTCACCCAGGGGCCTAGCTGAGCTTGGATTTGAACCCAGACCCCAGGACTCCCCCAGTAATACCACGGGGACAAATGAGGCTCCTCCACCCTCATCTCCACTTACTGAAATGTAAATAGATTTCTATTTATGATTTTGCCCTGGTTTTATTTCTTGTTTTGTTGGTCCCTTTGATTATCTGATAGTTATCAAGTGTATGATAAAATTCTTTTTAGTAATAATAACGGACATCTGGCATTTTAAAGAGTCCCAGCCTGCTTCCCATGTGAATGAAATTGGTTTGGTTCCTAGTTTTATCTTTTTGGCCAGTTCCATCTTGGAGTTTGATCCTCTGGAATGGGATGTTAGGATTAAAGTCTTAGAGGTGACAGAAGCCTCAGAGGGCATCTCAATCTCATTTTACAGAGAAGGAAACTGAGGCTCAGAAAGGTCATAGCGCCCTAAAAACCATCTAGATTAACCCCTTCGTTCTATAGTGAAAACAATTTTGGCCTGCAGATGGTAATCAACTCTTTTGAAGTTAATTAACTTGCTGATAAATGAGGAAAACAAGATTTGAATCTTTTAAGATCCAGCAATTGTTTTATTACCCCAACTGTCTCTTTTTAGAGGAATTCAAAGAAAATTTTCTTTTCTTTTTTTTTTATTTGATTTTATTCAACCACAATCCACTTGGATCAAGATGACAGATTTCTCAGCCAAATGCTCAGTGAAAGTGTTCCAGGAGATGTGAGAGCTCCCTGGCTCAGCTGACTTCAGTGGGCTGTAACTTGGACCCAAAGCCAGAGTGGAGGGTGGGTCCCTGCAAGCAGCTGCTTAATCATTCATGACCATTCCAATGGGATCCCATCACCAAAAGCCCAGGGACTGGCCTGATGAGCTCTGTTGCTGTTCTTTATTGAAGATCCTATGTTCAGAGTTTGAAGGACTCTTGGAGGTCACTAGTCCAATCTCTGCAGGAAGAAACTGAGGGAAGGAAGGAACCTTCCCGGGAAGGAAAGGTATTTGCTTCTAGAGCAAACAATTAGGAAAACTCCAGCAATTGAGCCATAATGTAAAGGGTTTTAAGTGCTAGACTGGGAGAATTTGCTCTTTTGTTCTAGAGGTAAGAGGGAGTCACTGAGATTTTTGGAGCAGGGAGGGAGTTGCTAGTTTGAGGCTTTTCTTGATAGCCTCCAACACTCAGCATAGCTCTTGGCACATATTTGGTGCTTAATAATTGCCTAGTGGTTCATTGGTCAGCTGTGTGCTTTAGAACCAGGAGGAAGGATTGGAATGGGAAACGATGGGAGGTAGGGAACCATTAGGAGATGAATAGAATAGGCCAGGCAAGAGGGATTGGGAGCCTAAACCAGGGTGAGGGCTATAGGGAGCAGAATGAAAGAGTATGACTCTTCTGACACCAAATCCAGAACTATGATGGTATCACTTGGGAATTGGGAATAGTGTATCAATAATAAAAGTGGGGGCAGCTAGGTGGCGCAGTGGATAGAGCACCAGCCTTGAATTCAGGAGGACCAGAGTTCAAATCTAATCTCAGACACTTAGCTGAGTGACCCTGGGCAAGTCACTTAACCCCAGCCTCAGGGGGAAAAAATAATAATAAAAATCATCTTCTGGGTTATTTCTAACATGTGAGCATGCTCATGGAAAGTATAGCCTGAGTCATCAATTATCCTTTTCATCACTTTATGTTGTCTTTCCAGTTTTTTTTTTCCTGAAATCATCCTGCACAATAATATTCCACCCCAATCTTATATTATAACTTGCTCAGCCATTCCCCAAATGGGAGCATCTCCTCAATTTCCAATTCTTTGCACTACAAAAAAGAGCTGCTATAAATATTTTTGTAGAAATAGTCCCCCCTTTTAATCTTCTCTTTGGGATATTAACTTAGTAGTGGTATTTATTGCAAACTTTTGCATTCATCTCCCTTACACATACTATCCCTCATTTCTTACAGATATCAGACATTGTACCTGATCACAAATATGATGGGATACCATGGCATAAATGTAGCAATCTATAATAAATTATGACCATATACACGGTAATTCTACCCATCATTCTTTTGTGTGTGTGCTTTTTTTTTGTTAATTTTTAAAAGCTTTTTATTTTCAAAACATGCATAATTTTCAATATCCACCCTTGCAAAACCTTGCTTTCCAATTTTTTTCCCTCCCTTCCCCTCAGCCCCACCCCTAGACAGCAAGTAATCCAATATATGTTAAACATGTGTGATTCTTCTATACATATTTCCATAATTATTATGCTGTATAAAAAAAGGTCAAAAAGGAAAAAAATGAGAAAGAAAACAAAATGCCAGCAAACAACAACAAAAAGAGTGAAAATACTATGTTGTGATCTACACTCAGTTCCCACAATCCTCTTTCTGGGTGCAGATGGTTTTCCCCATCACAAGACTATTGGAATTGGCTTGAATCCCATCATTCTTAATAACTAAATTTCACATATGATTTTCCTCTAGTTACATGTAGACTTTTTTATAAAACGGAAGAAGTTTCAGGGAAGAAACTACAAGAAGAGGGGGGACAGAAGAAGAATCTTGAATTACCGAGCACAGTAGTAATTATAAGAAATTGGGGACAGAAGATGTGAGAGAAGTCTATGGAAGAACTTCTTCCAGTTGAAACAGTGGGTTTTGTAGCTGCTTTGCTGGGGGCCGTTTTGGGGAAGAGAATCATTTGACCAGAAAAAGGAGGGGTCAAAGGAAAACTCTTCAGTTGTTATGCTATTTAAAACAGAGTTGAGGGCAGCTAGATGGTACAGTGGATAAAGTATCAGCTGTGAAGTCAGGAGTACCTGAGTTCAGTTCACTTGACACTTATTAGTTGTGTGGCCTTGGGCAAGTCACTTAAGCTCACCTGCCTTAAAAAAAAACAAAAACATAGAAACAAACAAACAAAAAAATTTGCCCCCCCCCCAAATAAAGTACAACTGAATCTTGCTGCTGTGTAAAAAGCTAAGATTATTTCTCCCTACTAGTCTTCTATAACTTTCTATGCTGTGAGCCATCTGTGTTACTGTGAGCTGACTTTACTGGAGAAGAAGCTTTGCCCTTCTAGAAATTAATGAGAGACCCCACGATCCTATTGAGTAAAAAGCTTTCTGGGCTTCACTGCATTGCTCAGAGGATGATCTTGACCGGCTCCTTGCTGATCAAGTACAATGTTGATATATCTGTGCTAAATGAGTATGACATTTCTCAGTCCTCCACTAAGGGGGATTGGGAGCTAAAAGAGCTCTCCACTGCTTGGCTCAAGGATGGAATAATAATTGTAAAGCACTTAGCAATATTCCTGGCACCTACTAAGTGCTATGCAAATGGGGGTCATGGTGGTGATAATGGTAGTAGTAGTAGTAGTAGTAGTAGCAAAAGCAACAGCAGCAATAATAGTAGTGGTAGTGATAGTAGTAATAGTAGCAGTAGTAGTAGTAGCAGCAGTAGTAATAGCAGTGGTCGTAGTAGTAGTACTACTACTAGTAGTAGCAATAGCAGCAGCAGCAATAATAGTAATGGTACTGGTAGTAGTAATAGTAGCAGTAGTAGTAGTAGCAGCATTAGTAGTAGCAGTTGTAGTAGTACTACTACTACTAGTAGCAGTAGCAATAGCAGCAACAGTAATAGTACTAGTTGTAATAGTAGTACTAGTAGTAGTAGTAGCAGTAGCAGCAGCAGTATTAGTACTAGTTGTACTAGTAGCAGCAGCAGTAATAGTAGTACTAGTAGTAGTAGTACCAACAGCAGTATTAGTACTAGTACTAGTAGCAGCAGTAGTAATAGTAGTAGTAGTAGTAGCAGTAGCAGCAGCAGTATTAGTACTAGTTGTACTAGTAGCAGCAATAGTAATAGTAGTACTAGTAGTAGTAGTAGCAGCAGTAGTAATAGTAGTAGTAACAGTAGTAATAGTAGTGGTAGTAGTAGTAGTACTAGTAGTAGTACTAGCAATAGCAGCAGCAGCAGTAATAGTACTAGTAGTAGTAGTAGCAATGCTAGTGGTAGTAGTGGTAGTTATTCTTAGAGGATTGGATTTGCTTAGCAGGAAAAGTGGCAAATACTGAAATAGATCAATTAGTAGAGAAGGGATTTTGATGTGATATGAATTTTTCCTGAAGGAAACAGCTTTCTGTCAGATGTGAACCTGAGAGCCCTTATATAATCCCCCCCAGTCTCCAAGTAGTCATCTGATTCACTGTTTCTCACTTAGAAGTTCAAAGCTCCCCAATGGTCATATACAGCTGAGCTGATGGGCCGCCACACCCTACAACCATCACTACCTCAGCCGAGGCTCTGACTTCAGAAAAGTTCCTCTTAATACATTCATCTGAGGGACAGTTCTCTATCTGGCATTCAGAACAATCTGGGCCTCTTAGTATTTTATTAGAGACTCTTTATCAGTGGATTTTTATTGGGTCTCCTTGAAAATATTGCTGCTGGTCCCCCGCCACCATCCCCTTAGCTACCAAACCAGTCCCTAACAACTGGAGGAGGGAGAAATCGGAGAACCTTCTTGTAGGGGAATGCTATTTGAATTAAATTGTTAAGGAAAGTGACTATTCCAAGAGGCAGGGGTCATGAACATTCAAGGTTGGGGGGAGGGGGAGCCCCTACAAAGACTATGGAGCTAGGAGATAGAATGTCCTGTACAGAAAACAGCAAATGGGCCTTTTTTCTTTTTCTTCTTTTCTTTTTTTTTGGCTGAGGGGATTGGGGTTAAGTGACTTGCCCAGGTCACACATGGAGGAAGTGTCAAGTGTCTGAGATCTGATTTGAACTCCAGTCCTCCTGACTTCAGGGCTGGTGCTCTACCCACTGCGCCACCTAGCTGCCTCTTGTGGGCCATTTTTTGAGGATCATCTTAGAAAGGAAGATTGGAGGAAAATTGGGAAGAATTTTAAACTCCAAATAGAGGAAGCTGAATTTTTATCCTGGCCTGCAGACAACAGGAAAGACTAAAGCTGCCTGAGCAGGGGAATGATGGGGCACTTGTGAGGGAGATGAATTGGAGAGTGGAGACACTAGAGGCAGAGAGACCAGACAGGAGGCCTTGATGGTAGTGGTGAGTGCAGAGGAATATATATTTAACATATATTCTGCTTTGGGAAGATGTGGAGATGGAACCAACAGATCTTAGTGACCGATTGAACGGGGGAGGAGGGGAGGAGGAGAGTGAGAGGAAAGAGGAAAGGATGACCCCTATGGCAGGAACCTGAATGTGTTTTGGGTGGTCCATTGTATTTCCATCTTTCCAATTAAAGATAGTTCCTCCAGCATTATTCAGCACTTCTACAAGGCCCCGTGAAGGCGCTGGGCATGCTGGAGCCAGCTCTAAGCAGCTTTCTAGAACGAATTGTCAAATTTTCACTGTGAGCATTTACATTTACAAATCAGGGTTCGGCTTATCGTTTTGTTGAGTTCCAGACTTAAGGAAATGATAAGAAAAATCCCGGTAATGTATATTAAACCCCAAAGCATATCTGTA
The DNA here is from genome assembly GCF_048593235.1 of Sminthopsis crassicaudata. Lineage (NCBI taxonomy): Eukaryota > Metazoa > Chordata > Mammalia > Dasyuromorphia > Dasyuridae > Sminthopsis > Sminthopsis crassicaudata. The sequence goes on along the minus strand of NC_133620.1, from coordinate 469,621,540 downwards.
TACGTTTTTTTCCTGGAGGGCTGGCTTAATATTTACCAGCTCCCTCTGAATCAACCTATCAGCTAGTCTTCCATCAACAAGCATTCCCTAAGCATCGCCTGTGTACCAGGCACAATGGTAAGCACTGGGAATTCAGAGACGGAGCAATCCTAATGTGTGAGAAGGGAGCTGACATTGTTAGGGGGGACATTGTTGTTGACCTTTGTTCTGGAAGAGGTCCAATATGACATCACGGGAGTCCAATGACGGCGTGTCCGACTGTGGCCGATCAGAGCCGAATGCTCCATCACAGACTGGAAACAATATTCCCTAGGAACAACTGGGGGGCTTCTCTAACCTTGCGCGGCTCGTGTCTATTCCAGGCTAATTCTTTGCACCTTCCTCCGATGCGGGCACACGGTCCGTGTCGTACAATCAATTCTAAGGGTTCTTGCGTCCCTTTTTATGGCCCGGTGAGTGTCCTGTGCGAGTTCTTCATAAAGTAATCTTTTTGGCGAGCGTACATTTGGCAAAAGGGCACGATTCTAGAGAAATGGGGAAGGTGACCAGAACGTGAACAAATATACGCAGATGAAATGGAAACCCCGGGCAATGTGGCCATCGGAGCCCAGTATCAGATGTCAGAGTAGTTCACAAGAGAAGGTGAAACTTGAATTTGGCCTGAGAGGCCTTGGGAGCCGAATCCTGGCTCCGTAACCATTTACTGCCTGAGAGAGCCAGAGCAAGTTTTCCAGGGGTAGGAGTCGGATGAATCCCTTGTTCAATGAAGGCCCTTTTACACTGGTTTGGAAATGGGAGGATCTGAACTCAATCTGGGATTGAATTTCCTCAGTTAGGGGCAGCTAGGTGGTGCAGAGCACCAGCCTTGAATTCAGAAGGACCCGAGTTCAAATCTGGTCTCAGACACTTAACACTTCCTAGCTGAGTGACCCTGGGCAAGTCACTTAACCACAGCCTCAGAAAAAAAAAAAAAAAAAAAGAAAGAGAATTCCCTCAGTTGGCTGACATATGAAATGATCCCTTTTACCTCCGATTCTCTAATCCTAGGTGAGAACATGCAGGAGAAGCAACTGAGGCAAAGTGTGTGGGGTGAGGAGAGCTCTGCTTCAAAAGCTGGGTAGCAAAAGGCAGCAGAAGGAACAATGTCCCTTGTGTGTTCCCTCCGTGTCAGCTTCCCTGCATTGTTAGAGCTGCCATTCAACCGTTCTTCTCGGGGCTTGGAAATTCCCTGGGATCGTTAACCCCACGGGGTTTGAACGCGGCTGCCTGAGATTTCAGCCACAGGCTGCTTTTTGTTCTAGGCGGGCTCGCAGCCAGGCCCAGGTACTTTTCCACAGGTTCCAGCCATTTTGGTTCCTGGCCCAAAAGCAGAAGCATCTCTTGCCTGCTCAGAGATCCAGCCACCTGCCTTGGGGTGGAGAAAGCCACAGAAAGCTCTGACCTTGGGTTGGATCCAAGCTGGGTTGTCAGCTCACAGTAAGTGAGATCACTGAGGCATGAGCTCATGGGACCCACCCTCCCCTTCAGCCCTTCTCATTTTCAGGGACAGCCAAGGCTTGAGGCTGACTGGGGGGGGGGGGGAAGCCTGGACGTGGGGGACGGAGCAGAGAGAACCCGAGAAGCATTCTCACCGAAACCACTGTTCCAATCCCCAGTCCTGCTGACACGTTTTGAGGGGGGCTGATTCTTTCTCTCCCAGAGTCCTCAGCACCAGGAGGAAAGCTGGGTTCAGTAGTGCATATGTTTAAGGAAAACATGTGGCCAGAGATTCCTCCTGAGTCCTGGCCTTTGGAGGCCTCTTTTCCCTTGGTAGAGCCTCCCCTTGGGGGTAGTTCTCTGGCCTTTCCAGAGTCCACAACCAGCATTTCTCTCCATCACGGGAGGTTGAGATCCCCAAAGCCACCATCCTCCTCCCTCTGCAGCTGCTTTCTGGCAGCGTTCTGGCAGCCCGCTACTGACTTCGGCTGGGTCTCCCATCACTGGGTTACTCTCTTCTCGGAAGACTCATCGATGAGTTCATGAACATGTGGCAACCACGTGGGACAAAGATGGCAGCTTCGTCTCCCACCCAGCAGCTCCTGGCAGCTCGGCCAGGAGAGAAAGAAGCAAAAAGGAGCCGCTTAAGGAGACCCTTGTTGGTTTTGTACGCACATCCTGGCTAAAGGGAAATAAATCCTTCTGCTTTCTCAGCCAACCAGGAGATCCTTTTCCCCCAGAAGACCGTTAGTCACACGTGACTGGAAGGAGGTTCACTGTGTCTCCATAGGTTGGATTGAAAGCAGATGGAAATATCTGCAAATCTTCAGCGTGACCCATCAGGAAGGACATCTACTCACGCTCTGAGGATTTGAGCCTCATCGATCAGTGCTCCATTATGCAGTGCCTTTGGTCTGCACTGAGTCAGAGCACCCCTTCTCCCTACCAACTTGAGTCTGGCTACTTGATATTAACTGATAATCGTAAGAGGAAGCTCAGTGGTGGGGACTCATGGATTTAATACCGCTGCTAAAACCACTCCACAACTCCCTGACTCTAATGAAGGGATAAGAAGGAGTAACTTTTCGGGGATCGAGTTGATGAGTCTGACTGGGGTGAGGAGAGAGCCCAGAGTCAGAGGCTAGAAGAACAGCGTAGACTTGAGGGAACCTTCAAGTCCAAGTAGTTCTGCTTCTGCACTAGACAGAAGCTCACAGATCACTTCCCCATGATCACATAAGTGGGAGATTCAGCCTCCAAACCCATTTCCTCTGAAGCTTTCTACTGCTACTCTCTCTTCCCTTATTTGACAGATAAAGAAACTGAGGCCCCCAGGGGAAGTGATTTGTGAGGTGACATTTGAACCTAAGTTTTCTGGTTCTAAACTTAACACTCTTTTCACTGTCCTATTGTCTGATCACTGGCTGGATACTTGCCACATTACTTCTGCTTTCTTTCCTAAGGACTGGATTGATGTAAGCCAGGCTTAAAGCTCCTACTTAAAACAAACAAAAAAATCCCACAAAACAAAACAAAACAAAACAAAACAAAACAAAACAAGCAATCCTTAATGGATAAGTAGAAATTGGAGATACACACATAAGGCTCAGAGGAAGAGGACTCCCTGGAATAGGAGCAGACATGGCTCTCCCTATGCTCCTAGCCTATCCTTCCTGTTCAGAAGCTTTTTTCCCCTGAGGCTGGGGTTAAGTGACTTGCCCAAGGTCACACAGCCAGGAAGTGTGAAGTGTCTGAGACCACATTTGAACTCGGATCCTCCTGAATTCAGGGCTGATGCTCTATCCACTGCGCCACCTAGCTGTCCCATTGTCCTTTATTCTTGAAGAGTACCAAAATGACATCATTACATTAGAGTCCAGTCACAATGTGTCCGATTGGCCAATCAGATGCTCAGAAGGTTCACCACAGGTGGGGCACAGACAGTCCATGGGAACGGGCCCTTCTCACACCTGGAGGTGAGCAGCGTGACCCTTAAAAGGCTGCTTGGACCCCCAGTGGGGGGGGGGCTGCCAGATCCCTCTGCTGCTTCCAGTGAGATGTTCCTATGGCCAGGGCTGCCTCCCGGCAGAGTTGGGATATGATTCCCAGTGTTTCTGCATCTGCTGCTTTGTCACTTGTCTGTCATCACTGAAGTCTGAGAAACAGAAATGGAAAAATGGGGGCTCCTCCTTGGGCTTGGGTTGGGATGTGGATTTTTCTCTTCTTCCTTTTTTCCCAGGAGTAATGGGGGCTACAAGCACATGGCAGTGGGAATTTAGGTTTATTTCAGGGGGTCTGAGACTAGGGAGAAGAACAAGCATTGATTAAACACCCACTGAATGCCTCCTCTGATTCTCACAACTCTGGGAGACACTTGCTATTTTTATCCTCATTTTATAGACAATGTACATGCAATAGCAAGGGCCCTGCCTCTTATTTGTGTGACTTGGACAAGTGATTTAACCTCCCTGACTGGTTTCCTTATATGTAAAAGAAGGGGTTGCTGGATTCCCTTAAACTCTAAACTCTCAAGGACACTGAACTACCGTGCTCTGGAGGGTGTGATCTGTAATGTGGCCGCCAGATGGCACTGCTAACCTGGGCTAAATCTCCCATGGGGCATTGTGAGATTGGGAAAAATCTCGGGTCTCTGACTTTTGCACCTTAACACGACTTGGCCAACAGACCTTGTATCCATAAAGCCAGGGGGAGCCCAGGCCACGCAGATGCTTGTGAGGGAGTTTGCTGGAGTGAAGAGTATTGGAATCAATATCAGGAAAACCAGGAATCAAACACCATTTTCCCCCTGTGTGCCCCTGACCCAGTCACTTAACCAGCCTTGTGGTCTGTAAATGACAGCACTTATCTTCAGGTGCTCTGGGTGGATCAGGAGAGAAAGTACCTGTATAATGCTCCGAAAGCCTGACAGCTGCATGTCCTCGGTTATCATGGTTTTATATTAATATTATAATTTATTTTTTACTACATTTATAATTAATAATAATATCATCAGTGTCCTTGACATTGTCAAATTTGCCATTTTTAGTATTTTAATTTACTAGGGAAATAAGTAAAGCACAGCAAGAGGCAAACTAGAGGTAGAATCAGAGGACGTGGGTTTGACTATATCCCAGAAGACCTGCATCCTCTAGTACTGGTTAACGACATCTGCCAAAAGAAGGGTGAGACGTGGGCAAAAATGTTTGTAGCAGCTCTTTTTGTAGTGGCAAGAAACTGGAACCTGAATGGCTGCCCATCCATTGGAGAATGGCTGCTTAAGTATATGAATGTAATGGAATATTATTGTTCTGTAAAAAAACGATCAGCGGGAGGATTTCAAAGAGTTTGGGAGAGACTGACAGGAACTGATGCTGAAGGAAATGAGCAGAACCAGGAGATCATTATACACGGCAGGAAGATTATAGGATGATCAATTTTGATGGACGGGGCTCTTTCCAACAATGAGATGATTCAAGATGATTCAGGCCAGTTCCTGAAGAAAAAGCCATCTGCCCCCAGAGAGAGGACTGTGGGAACTGAGTGTGGATCACAACACAGCATTCTCACTCTTTTTGTTGTTCGTTTGCATTTTATTTCTCATGTTTTCCCTTTTTGATTTGATTTTTCTTATGCAGCACAAATAATTGTATAAATATGAATGTAGATATTGGATTTAACTTATAATTTTACCATATTTAACATATATTGGTTTGCCTACCATCTAGAAAAGGGGGTGGCAGGAATGGGGGGAAATTGGAACAGGAGGTTATGTAAGGGTTAATGTTGAAAAATTGTCCATGCATATGTTTTGAAAATAAAAAAGCTTTAATTTAAAAAATAAAAAGGAGGGAGGTCCCAAAAACCCTTGTATGGCTTCTTATTAAGCCATGAGCTTATGGTCATAACAGATTTGGAGTTGAAAGGGACCTCAGAGTCCATCTAATAATTCAATATCCCTGTTCCACAAATGAGGAAACTGAGGTACGCATGTCTAAGTGAACTGGAATCTGAACCCAGATCTTCTGAATCCTAGCCAGTGTTCTACCTGCTGTGCCATAATGGGTCATGGTAGTCTAACTTCATTTCCTTTTTTTTTTTTTTTTTTTGACAGAATAATTCAGGTTGGTGATCAGAGAAATGGAATTGTTAGAATTTGCCTAATTTCAGAAAAAAAAAAACCTTGGAAAAAAGTATCTCCTTCAATTTTTGTTGCAAAGAGGGAGAATTGAGATGGATGGTTGAGCGGGATTAGGGCTAGACACGTGATCTGAGAGTTATCTGAATTTAGATCATAATTGAAATCCTGGGATTTGATGAGAACATCCAGTCATGTAGTGGAAAGGGAAAGGAGCAGGGGCCCAGGTCCTGGGGGGATACCAAGGTGAGAGGTCATGGGTGACGATCCAGCCAACAAGACACAAATGGAGTGGTCAGGCAGATAGGAGGAGATCCAGGAGAGAACCATAGCATGAAAGCCTAGAGCAGAGAGCTGAGGAGAAATCAAGTGTCAGACAGCAGAGGAGAAAACCCGCTAAAGACAGAAAGATTTCATGACTAAGAGCCCACTTTGGGGAGCGTGATGAGATCAGAAGCCAGACAGTAGAGATATCTGGGGGGGAGGAAAGGCAGGGAAGGCTTCATGGCGGTAATCCTCAGCCACTGGGTCTGGATCTGGGCTCTCTGGGGCTCTGCCTTCACTTGTCTTTGTGTTGCTCTCTGGTGCCAGAGGCTGGCTCTTATCTCTGGACTGTGTGGGGGGGGCAGGTCTGGGTGCAGGAGATCTGGCTCTCCGCCAGTGCCTTTTACCTGCTCTGAAATATCCTTCCTGGAAATGGTTGGGCTGCTCTACTGGAAGCCTGAGCCAGGAGCTTCTTACTCACCCTGTCAGGGAAGGGTGGAGGGGGAGAGAAAGAGAGAGAGAAACAGAGAGACACAGGAGAAAGAGAGGTAGGGGAGAGGGAAAGAGAGGGAGAAAGAGGGAGAGAGAGGGAGAGAAAGGGAGAGAGGGAGAGAAAGGGAGAAGGAGAGGGAGAGGCAGAGGAAGAGAAAAGAGAGAGAGAGGAGAGAGAGAGAGAAAAGAGAAGAGAAGAGGAAGAGAGAGAGAGAAAGAGAGAGAGAGAAGAGAGAGAAAGAGAGAGAGAGAGAAGGAGAGAGAAAGAGAGAGAAAGAGAGAGAAAGAGAGAGAGAGAGAAGAGAGAGAGAGAGAGATCTTACAGAGCAGGAGAAGGAAGCATAGGGGAGTCCTCTGGGGCTAGAAGAGAACCTAAAAGGCCTGTAATTCAGCCCCTCTATTTCCCACAGAGCAGATCACACAAGTAGGAATTAAGCTGGAATTTGAATGGGCTCCCGAATCCAGACCTGCCCTCCACCCGCTGCTAAATCAATAAACAAGTTATTCTGTACATTGGGCTGAGCCCTGGGAATCCCACAAAAAGTGAAAGACGGCACCTTCCCTTGAAGCTTCCCTTGAATTCCTACAAAATCTCTTCTGGAGACCCTTTGCTCAGTGTCATTTCCTTGTATAATGCTACTGATTGACCAGACACATGGCTTTGTAGCGGGGTCTTTTCTGGTAAACCCACCTCCTTAGCTCAAGTGCCGGTCCAGTCTGATGCCAGGGAGCTCTGGAAATCTACTGGCTTTTCCTCAGACATCACCTGGGCTGGTGCTGCCAGGGCCAGGGCCAGCTCTGTGACTTCTCAGTCACTTGGACCCTAGCCCCCTTGCTCTCATTGCTGTGGTAGTTTCCTGCCTCTGAGCTTCCTTCCTGCCCTTTTATTTAAGGGTTTTCTTTTGCAGCATCTTATTTAACACAAGGGTTTGCAAGCAAATAACTAAAGTGTTTAAGTGGAACAGAAAAAAGTAGAACCTTCTCAATTCCTTTAAAGTTTCCCTGTAAACATCTCAACTTGTTTTTAATCCCAAATTCTAAACAGTTAAATATGCTGCCCCAATGGGTGCATTTCCTTGCTCAGCTTGCCCATCCTGGTCCGGAGAGCAGCCCTTTCCCCACCTTCCGTGCTCCCTGGAGACCTGTCCTAGAGTACTAACTTCTGAGGATATCAAAAGGACCGTTAGCAGGAAGCATAGGACCTGCGGCTTTTCCCCTGTCTGGCTTTTATCTTAGGTGAGCATTTTCCCCTCTCCTCAGCCCACCCCCAAGTGCTCTGGAGGGGAAGTTAACTGGAGGCCTCATTTCATGCCCCTTATTGCAGGGGTGCACTCTAATTTTTAAAATCCCTAGTTATGGCTCAACCTTTTGGATAAATAAGCCCAGTGGCTCCCCATGGCCTGCAGGATCAAATAAAAACCCCTCTGTTTAGCTTTAAAGTTTTCCACAACCTGGAGGCGCTCTCCCTTCCAGCCTCATTGGCCATCCCTCCTTCTCCCATCCTCAGCAGTCCAGTCACAACGGCCTTCTCTCTGTCCCTCACACAGGACACTGCCCCACCCTAACCCCCATGCCTGGGCTGCACATGCTCTCACCTTGACCTTGTAGAAAGTCTTTTCCTTATGGAGCAGTTAGATGTGCAGTGGCTGGAGTTCCAGCCTCAAATCAGGAGGATCTGTTTTCAAATATGTCTCAGATACATGTTAGCTGTGTGACCTTGGACAGGTCACAGAATCTGGATTACTTCCCCAAAAAGTCTCTTCCTTTAAGACACAATTCAGCTATCATCTTCTTCATCATGCCTTTCTTCACCTCCTTTTCTAATCACCTTGCACTTGTTTGTAATTATTCTCTTCATATTTCTTGGGCACACATTTCCATACGTCCATGTCGTCTCCCTCTGGGAGAGGGACTGTCTCATTCTTTGTGTCAGAATCCACAGCACCTAAGGGGGAGCTGACCGTCAGCTATAAGGCAGTTGGAGAAGCTCCATCCATGGTCCTTAGGAGGCAGCAGCAAAGCCAATGAGGAATCTTCCTTAGTATCCTTCCGTATACATCCATTTCTGATGTTGAACCAAAGGCAAGACTTTCTCTTCCGAGCTTTCTGTGGTTGTCTCTTCTGATGGTGGTCATTTCTGAATTTTGGGCAACTGAGGAGGAGGCGACAGGTTCAGTGCCCACAGAAGTAGCTAACCGGTGATGAGAGCACCAGGGGTGATGCCCTAGATGTTGGCTGCAAGGACTGGACTGCATATAGGACCACGGCTCTGGGGATCACTGATATTCTGTGGACTCCTGGATCCCAGACTCAGACTACCGAGCTATCTCCATCAGCTACTGAGCAGAAGCTAGTATTTGAGAGAGTGGCTGGGGTTTGACTTAGCCGTCACATACCACCCCCTATCTCTGCACCAGGGCGCTTTACTGCACAGTGTTGTGGGGATGACTGACTGGTCGTCCTGGGATGACGGCTGTATAAGCAAAGCTAGTGGTCTGGGGGACAATGCAGTTCCTGGGCTCAGTGATGGAGAACTCATGCTCTCCACAATAGCCCAGTCTTCTCTGGGATAGCTCTATTAGGAAGTCTCCTTTCATTGATCTAATACCTCAGCTGTGCAACTTCCACCTAATATCCAAAGTCCATAAAAACAGGCAGTGAGTAGCTAGACAATGACAAGTAGGCCATGGGACAGACACAAGCCTGTCCAAGGAGGATTTTATTTCCAGGAGACTGGAGTGTGAGCAGAGGGGACATTGTGAGTCCAGAGAGGCGTGGTTACATCAGAGCAGGCGATGTTCTAAAGTGCTCTAGCATCACACAGATGGCCCAGACCGGCTCTCAGGCAGAAGTCTGTACTGTTGTGGCTTGGCAGAATGACACATACTCCAGCTTCAGACTTTTCTCAATAGAAATGATGCGAAAGCATGTGACTTATCATGCAAATGAAGAAATATACTTTTGGACTTTGATGTTTTATATTAGTGTCAACTGTTCTTCATTATTGCTCCAAAGGTCCAGAGAAGGCTGTGAGAAACCTTCCAAAAGCTTTGCTCTTGCTGCCCTTTGTGCCCTTCCAGCTCAGGATTAGCTTCCCACAGCAGAGTCTCAGTCCTGCCCTTATCAGCCTGCCAGAGTTGTCATGGAGCCGTGAGGGGGCAATGTCCTGGCTCACCTAAAAGATGCATCAACTGCAATGTGGGAAATGTTTTACCAGGTGGAAAAAGCTTCACTTTGCAGAGATCTGAGGGGATTTGCAAGTCCTTTATTTAGCCTTCTCTTGCTCAGTAGAATAGATCCATGTTCTTATGGACCTAAAACTGTGATTCCACTGAGATGGGGAAATCCCCATAGGGACACTCCTGCCACATTAAGCAATGCCTTGGAGTCTTAGATTGCTGCCTGGGATCAGAGTGGGGGTGGGGATTTTCTCCCTTGGAATAAAGTATATTGAAGCAAACAAGCACGTGGGCTCCTTGCCCCTAGCCTCCTGCCTCCTTGCCCAGAAGAGGTAGGTTCACCCGCCATCCTCTGGAGTCATAGATTTCCCGAGTTAGAGCCAGAAGTTCCTTGAAATTCATTTAAGACAAGACTCTATTTTACAATAGTCTATTGTCAATAAACATTTATTAAATACCTACTGTGTGCCAGGCCTTGTGCTGAGGGTTAGGGATATAAAGAAGCCAGTTCCTACCCTCAGAAAATGACATTCAAGGCTTGAGAATAGGGGATGGGGAAGGAGGGAACTGGCTCAGGGACATGGTGTTTGTTTTTACACTGAGAGGGAGGGACTCTGGTCCTGGAATTCAGCAGGTGCGGCTCTTGCCTGGATTAGCTTTACTTCTGTAAAGGGTGATGGGAATTCGGTTCATTTGATGTAATCCAGAAAGCAGATGATGGCAGATATGAGAGGTGACGAGTTATTGATGTAATAATGATTGGGTGAGCTGATAAAAAAGCTCACCACAAAAACCACCACCATCCAATCAGAAGGAGCCATATCCTGGAGTGAGGCTTTAGTGCCCCGAAGCTTTGAGGGGCCCAAGCAAGGGCTAACTGGGGAGTGTGACTCCTATGCATCAGCTGGGATCCCACCCCTGGCCATGGGCCAGGACTCAGGCACTCTCTCCATCAGCGGTGACTCCCGATCTAAAAGCCTGAGAAAATTTGGGGCACCACAGAGTGAACCGAGACACACAGAGAGGAGCAGACCTCGGGAGCGGGGGGAGAGGCTGGGCAATTAATGGGGGCGATGGTCAGAACTGGGGCGTCTGTGAGATGCAGGAGCTGGTGGAGGTGGCTCTCGGGGCCCTATCCTGCTCCCAATCCATGATCCTCGAGTGGGAGGGAAGATGGGGGCCTTCTCCAGAGAAGGTGACGGACACTCCGATCCTCAGAAGTCCATTGCATGGGAGGCTAATCTGGCATCAGGCGGGCTCCCGGAAATGACACGTGATCCAGGCCAGAGCAGCACCGGCCCCCAGCTCCCAGGGGCCCCAAAGGTGCTGGGATACGGCAGCAGGCTATGGGTTTGTCCAGTCCATATAAACCCAAGATTCACCGTCTATAAAACATGACCTATGGGCTTCGGGGTGGACTTTGGCCACCTGGAAAATCATCCTGCTTTTATTTTAATTTCCTGTTCCTGTCTTTGTCTCCTCCCCTGGGATCAGTTTTCTGTCCTTCTGAAATCATTTCTTCCTCCATTGCCTGCTCCGGTCTCCTTCTCCAGCCTGGGTTTTCTGAGGAGAAAAAGGTTTTCGCCGGAGAAAGCGTCCGGGCCCCTTGGGTCCCCAGGGCCAGTGCCTGGGCGTTTGGGTGGCCAGCAAGTGGAGAGAAGCTGCAGACCTGACGAGTCCAGCTGACTCTCTCAGATAAAGGCCCTGGGGCATCCTCAAGCTGGCCTGCCAGAGCTGGATTTCACCCCTCACAGATACAGGAGAGAGGTCCATGCTGCTGGCCTGGATAAAATGGTAAGATAACTTCTGCCTCTGAGGGGAAGGAGACGCCGCCGCTGGGGATCCCGTGGAGGACCGGGGGCAGGGGCCCAAGGGGGGTCTCCCTGGAAGCATGGATGGAGCTGAAAGGGGCCTTGATGTTTACAGCCATCAGCGTACTTCTATAGTCGGGAGGTACCTCAGAAGTGATTTAGTCTAAATCCCTTCTTTTTACAGATGGGGAAACTGAGGCCCAAGAAAGGTGAAGCATTTGTTAAATACTTACTATACACTGGACATTATGCTATGCACTGGGGACACAAAAACCCAGTTAGAACCATGCCTGCCTTTAAGGAGCTGGCGTTTAAATGGGGTGGGGGGGGGACACAACAGGAACACAGCTATCTACACAAGGTGAATACAAGGCAGTTTTTTTTTGTTTGTTTGGTTGGTTTTTTTTGAAGTTTTTTGTTTTTGTTTTTGTTTTTCTGAGGCTGGGGTTAAGTGACTTGCCCAGGGTCACACAGCTAGGAAGTGTTGTGTCTGAGACCAGATTTGAACTCAGGTCCTCCTGACTTCAGGGCTGGTGCTCTATCCATTGTGCTACCTAGCTGCCCCCATACAAGGCAGTTTTAAGGGGAGGAAAGGCTTCTGTAGAAGGGAACCTTTGAGCTGAGCCTTGAGGGCAAAGAGGGGCTCCAGAGAGGAGGAGGAGGCTACTTTCTCCTCTCTGGGTGATCATGCTGCTCTCTCTCTCTTGCCTTGCCTCCCTGCTCCTCAGTCTCCCTGGGGTCAGCATCTACATCACAGGCTCTGTTCTGGTTTCTCTCCTCCCTCTATTTCATCTCTTTCCTGGTAACCTCATTCGCTGAAGGGCTATCACTGTCATTTCTGTGCAAATCACTCAGCCAGTGTATCCATCCTCCCCCGCCGCCTTCACTCCGCCATCATCCATGGCCTACTGGACAGCTCCATGTGGATGTCTGGGAGTTATCCTCAACCCAGCACCCCCCGGACTGACTGTTCCTCCTGCGCTGTCTCCTTTCCCTCTTTCTGCGGCCTCCCAGGCTCTTTCCCTCCTCGGGATCCTCTCCAGCTCTCCTTTCCTTACCTCCTCTATGCTGTCAGTTGCCAAATCTTGTAAAAAATGAAACAAAACAAAACCGGGCAGGGCGGGGCAGGGGTTTGACTTGAGTGATGTCTGGGCTCCCTCTTTGCACTGAAGTCAGCCAGAAAGGATGAAGGGTGAGGGGGGAGAGAAGGAGCAGCCTGGGAACCAGGTCCAGAGGATCTCTCCTGGGGCCAAGCAGATGTTCACAATAGAGAGCGAGGTGGGGATACAGACAGGAGGAGAGAGCCCCCAGAACTTGGGGTGGGGAGGGAGAGGGGGGGTGCAGACGTGGAGGGGAGGTCAGAACACTCAGCTCTTCCTTGGCAGGGGTGAATTTTTGGAGAGTAGAAGTGGAAGAACTAAGTGCTATTAGTGGCCACCCAACTGCCGCCTGTCTCCCCAAGGGAGAGCCCTGAGCCAGAGGGGATAGCAGTCCCACCTCCTTGGTTACCTGAGGCTCACAGGGAGCAAGGGATGTGGCCAAGGTCACACAGCCAGCGGGGCTGCAGGGATCCTAAATTTAGCCAGACTCTTTCCCCTTTCCATGAGAAACTCAGGGCTGGGAAGCTCCAGAAGTGATTCTCACACCCTTTGCCAGGGGGGATTTCCCCTCCCTTGGACCACAGTCTGGGTCCTTTCTGTGAAAGGGGAAGGAAGAGCCCTTTGAGGGTGAAAATTTGGGAGAGGCTCCTCCAGAGGACACAGAGGGGGGTCTGGCTCAGTCACCAGGGAGGGCCCCCAAGAAGCTCCGCCCAGCCCTAGGAGCCAGGGCTGAGCCTGGAGGGAGGTGCTCAAAGCTCGGCTGGTCGAGGAGAGGAGCAGAGCAAGGGAGGCATCTTCCTGAGGAACTCGCCCTGCTCCTGGAGGTGAGGATTGTGGGTGTGGGCAGGGACGCGGGCTGGGGTTCTCAGGGGGGAGAGAAAGCGCACTCAGGGTGACCCTGTGGCTGCAGTAACCGTGATCACTCCCCTTTAACCTTGGGGGGAAGGGTCAGCTCCCAAAGGTCCCTTGCTGACCCTTTCCCCCAAAGATTAAAGGGGACCCAGGTTACATGGAGAGTGGCAGTAGTGGCTGGGGTGGAGGGGTCGCAGAGGGGAGAGGCAAATCGCAGCCTATCTTCCATTCTGAGAGAGGGGCTTGGAAGGGAAAGCCCGCTGGGGCTCTTTAAGGAGCTTGCCCATGGAGGCAGCTGGGGCTGACAGGCCCGGGCTCAGGGAGACACGAGTTCAAATCCTGCTGCAGACATTAGCCCAGGCAAGCCACTTAATTTCCTTCCTGTGCAAAGTGGACATAAGAACAGCAAGGCTGGGGTGAGCATCACACAGGGAGGCTGAAAGGCTCCTCCACAGTAGGGATGACTGGGAATTCCATAGCCCCTCGGCCTGGGGGAGTCTGGGAAAGCCAGACGTGAGGGACTGGAATCGCCGAGGAGCTCAGGTCTCTCGCAGCAGTCCGGGGAACACATTCCCAGCTGGGGAGCAGACGTTTTCTCTCTGGTGTCTGGAGTCTGAGAGGCCGGCGTGAATCCCGCCTCACTTTGTTCCTCTGGGAGATGCAGGGGTCCCTCCTGGCCCTGGGCTGTCACAGGGGACTCTGGTGCTCTGAGGAAGGCAGTGGGCGCAGGGCGCTGGAGGGAACACAACCCTGGGGGTCCCGGGACCTGCCTGACATTCTTCAGGATCAGTTTCCTTCTCTATGCAAGAAGGGGGGAAGATCATTCAGTCTCAGTGAGCCCCTTCAAGGTAGACCAATGGCCTTCTGACTCTAGTCTCCATCACAGAGGGAGCAGACGGAGAGGGGCCGTGTCGGGGACTTAATGTCGTTGTCCCACAGAATGAACCCTATTTGTGTGAGAGCCACAGTCCGTCCTGCTTGACACCTAGGACTGAAGCCCTGGGTGCTGCTCAGGGACAGCTGACATTTGACATCAGCTTTGACATTTGGGAGCTCCATAAATGCTTTTTTTTTTTTTTTTTTTTTTTAACACTTAAACCATGTGAACTTGTTTTCCTCCTCTGCACAGTGAAGATAATGCTATTTGTATTCAGTTCTCATTTGTTGCTTTAAAAGCAAGGGGATGTGTGTATGTGTATGTGTGTGTGTGTACTGGGAAAGCCAGTTGTTAAATTCTCAGAGTGAACATGTACTGGAAAAGACAATTGTTAGACTCTTAGTGTAAACATGTATTTTGAAAGCCAGTTGTTAAATTTTTTGTGTGAGCATATATTTGGAAAGCCAGTTGTTAAATTCCCAGTGTGAATATGTACTGGGAAAGCAGTTATTAAATTCTTAGTTTGAACCTGTACTGGGAAAGCCAGTTGTTGAGTTCTTAGTGTGAGCATATACATGGAAAGCCAGTTGTTAAACTCCCAGTGTGAGCATTTATGTTCTAATGATTGTCAAACACCATAAATAGGGCTTGATTTATTATTTTATTAATTGTCCAGACTTAAGAAAGTGATGGAGAAAATTTTAATAATGCAGATTAAATTGGAAAGTGGATTTTGGGTACATTTAGTTGTTTTCTTTTTCCCTAGACAGCCAGTTGTTGAACATTTACCAGCACACCCACTTTAGAAGTCAATCGAGCACTTGGGAAGGGCCTCCTTTGTACTTGGTACTTTTGGAGGTTCTGGGGAGACCGCCGCAGACATGAGACGCTCTGACATATGACAAAAGGTTTCGTCCTCATGGCCGTGTGACCCTGGCAAGTCAATGTACTCCGCTTGCCTTAGTTTCTTCTGTAAGTGAGCTAGAGAAGGAAATGGCAAACCACTTCAGTATTTTTACCCCCAAATGGGGCCATCAAGAGTCAGACACAACTGAAAAAAATTACACAAAAAGCTGTGAATTAAACAGGACAGATATTATTATCCCCATTTTAGAGCAGGGGAAACTGAGTCTCATAAAATACTAATTAGCCTGCCCTGAGCCGCACAGAGGGAGGTTCCAAGATCAGCACTCTTTCTATTTGGATTGAGTAGGATGGATTGGAGAAGAAGCAGCCAGGGAATTATTGTCCAAATCTGAAAGAGTTCAGTCTCTCCTCCGTCTCCTTTTGTGGGCACGGGGTGAGTCCCGGAGGGGCCCCTGCGTGTCACGGGTGTCCTCTGAGCTGAGCCCAGTGCTCTGCAGGAGTGGGAAGGGGATTACTCATCACGCTACAGCAATGGCAGCATGGGGGGAGGATGACTCCAGGACCTGGAATTAGGAGGTCATGCATGTTTATCTCCTTTTAAACATCCTCTTCTTACTAAATAATCTCTGATGGGCTTAGTTCCTGAAATCACTTCAGTCCCTTGCCAATCACCAGCCCTGCCTGCCATGGAGAATGACTTCAGGCTTACAATGGCACTGAGCAAATTGAACCAGCACGGGGGCCGTGGTGGGCAACCTATCTACACCCCATTGCATACCCAGAGTTCCCAGCTCTCTGCTCAGAGGTGACAGGTGTTGTACTTGGCCATCCTCCCCCCTTAAAAATGCCTTTTCCTCCCCACTTCCTCCTGAATGTCTGGTAAAAATCTCTTTTTGGGGGGGCCCCCCAGCCCGCTGGCTCTCGGCCCTGGCCAGGCCCATGTCCCCTTCTCTCCTCTAGGCCCCAGTTTCCAAGGGGATTGGGCTGGCTGACTTCGAAGGAAGTTTTGAATTGCACAGTAATAATTACTACCATATATAATTTTTTTATTATTACTGTATTTTTAACCCTCACCCCATGTGCTTTGAGGGAAATGGGTGAATACAAGATCTCCCCTCTCCCAGAGTCAGTGGGAGGACTGAGTGCTGAGTCTGGCCTCACGGGTCCTAGATTCCAGTTCCCTGCCTTGTTTGCCTCTTAACCTTCACAGGCCTCAGGTTTCATATCTGTATAATGAGGCAGTTGACTAGAGGTCCCTTTCAGCTCCACAGCTATGAGCCAATGACTCCAGAATCCTTTGGTCTTTTAGAAAACTGAAGGTCTCGGGGTGAGGAGGCTGGTGGCAAATGAGGCAGTTAGACATCAGAGCACAGAGCCTCAGGGAACCCGGGTTCAGAGTGGACCTCAGACACTTTCTAGCTATATAATCTTTGCACAGTACTGTCACTTCTGTTTGACTCAATTTCCCCTTCTGTAAAATTGGGAAATAATAGAACCTATCTTCCCAAGCTTGTGAGGATACTCTTTGTAAATGACTTTGCCAACCTGAAATAAAACCTGGCAGATGCTTGCTACTGTTATAAGCCCAGCCTTCCTGGGGAGTCCTGGGAACTGCTCTCCGGAGCTAGGAGAAAGGCTGGGCAGCCAAGAGCTGGTAAAGCAGGGTGGGCCCGAAGCTGGCCAGGGAGGAGGCAAGCACCAAAGAGAGACAGAAAGGGGAAGGGGATGCAAGGGGCAGGAGAGGAGAGGGTGACTCGGGCCTCCGGGGGCCCCGTCAGAGATGGGGCTACAAGGGACGGAATCTGCTCCAAACCCCGACCTCTGCCTGGGTCCTTAAGCTCAGTTCTGCCCTTCAGAAGGTCACTGATCAACTGGAGACCGCTCAGGCAGGGAGACCGGGCCATATAAGGGTTGGTTGAAGGATGCAGGCTGTTTAGTCTGGAGAAGGGCGGGCTTCCTGGGGCCATGCAAACTGGGAAAGAGGCAAAGAACGGTGCTAGAAGCAAGGAGGGCCGGAAGGGGACCTGGAAGGAGCCCAAACTTCCTGACCAGTAGCTCCTAGGGGAATGGACGCCTGGGGAGGGAGGGAGCTCCCCGCCCTTTGAGGTCTTGGAGCAGGGGATGAATGAGCACTACAGTGGGATTATGGGTCAGCCACAGGTGGGCCTTGAGCCCTGTGAGGTCCCTTCCCAAGAAGCTTTTTAGACCATCTAGTCCAATCCCTTCATTTTACAGTGGAGGAAACTGAGGCAGGGAGGCGTCAGAGGCAGGATTTGAAGTCAGTGCTCTCAGGAGCTGTGAGCCTGGCTGGAGATGGGAAGCTGCCCAGCCCTGCCTGCTGGCGTGGGTGACCTGCACGGGGTGACCGGTCCCTCTCTCCAGTCTTTGCCCAGCCCCCTCCACCTCTCCTCAGGCACCGTGAAAGCTTGATTTTGCCTTCTGTCCCATTAGACTACAAGCTTCCTGAGAATAGCCACTGGTCCGCTTATTCTTCTTATTCCTGAAGCTTCATGAATGTTTGCTGACTGACTTGTTGATTATAAGGCTTGAGATCCTTGGAGTTAGGCAGATCTGCCCCTGCTGTTTACTCAGCCCTTCCAGGCCCCCAAGCAACTCTGACAATATGGATTTCAGTGCAGGTCCTGCAGGGACGGACTTTCCTCACTGGGAGTTCCCTATGGCAGCAAGATGGCAGGTTTGGCTCTCAATGAAATGGGCTCAGTCCTGGGGACACAGAAATCAAAGCCCCAAAGTCTTTGGGGAGGAAGCTCCCATTCTCATAGTGGGGGCAGTGGGGGTGAGGGGCTCCACCCGAGGGAGGTGAGAATGGCCACACTGGAGAGGGATGGATAGAGCAGGGGATGTTGGGACTGAGCCTCCAGAAAGTGGCCATGGAAGTGTAGCCAGGCAGGGGCCCAGCTTGGTTGGGAGCATCCTGCTTGGCTGCTGCTGATCTCTGACCCTCTAGTCCCTCCTTTTCTCTGCATTATCCCGGGCCTGGACAGGAGAGAAGGATGTGGGGGAAGGTCCTCAATCTGATCCCGGATCTTCCACTTAAGGAGGAAATCTAGAATCTGAGCATTTGAATCTCGCATTTGAAGAGGACCCCAAGGAATAAATGGCTGTTTGGAGTAGTAGGAAGGGAATTCAGGAGCCCTGGGGTCAAATCCTGCCCCAGCCACTGGCTAATGTCCTTGGGCGCCATCCAGTGACTTGACTTAACTTCCTAGTGTCCAGGTCACTTTCTAAGATTCAATGAAGCTGAAGAAGTGCTTGGAGTGAAGTTCTTTCCTCTGACTTAAAGAAATCAGAAATATTTCCAAAGAAATAAACAAAAAATGAAGCTGAAGGAACTTGATGTGGCGTATCCCTATCTTTGCAAAACACTTGATAAAATATTTCATGCCATTTTTTTCTTGCTGAGGCAATTGGGGTTAAGTGACTTGCCCAGGGTCACACAGCCAGGAAGTGTTTGAGGCCAGATTTGAACTCAGGTCCTCCTGACTTCAGGGCTGGTGCTTTATCCACTGCACTACCTAGTTGCCCCTTTATGTTCTTCTTGTGAAAAAGATGGAGAAAATTGGTCTGGATTCGCCCTGCAGTCACAGAGATTGGATGTCAGCTGGAGTGGTCCAGAATCCAGCTCTGGTCCACGTTCTCTTTGGTACCGATGCCTCGGAAGGAGGAGTGGATGGGTGGTCTGCCCGTGTCTGACACGGAACTGCCACACCGCACACAGAGCCAGGGTCCAAAAAAGTCCCTGGGAGCTGCCTGCCATTGGGCTGCCCCGAAGAAGGTGACATTTAATAGGCTAAATATAAAGGCCTCCACTTCATCTGAAAAAAAATCCGTTTTACCCATACACGTCATAGGAAGTGAATTTAGATAACAGTTTGAGTGTCAACGTAGCAGGTTGAAAAAATCTGGGGTTTTCTAGAGATTCATTTGGGCTCAATATGAGTCAGCGGTGGGATGTGGTGGGTAGAAGCCCTGAATGAGCTGTAGTAAGGGAGGCTGAGCTTCCAGGAATGAGAAAGAGGCAATGCCCTGAGCTTCTGCCCCCACGGGTTCAGTTGGCCTCTGGTTGCAGTCAGTTCTGGCACTAGAGAAAGGAAGGATGGCAAGAAACCAAAAATTAGGCAGAGACGGTGGGCAGGGCAGAGAAGGGCCTCCTCCGTCTGTGCCACAGGAGCACTGGCTTTGAAAGAAGCCCAGAGAGGAGAGAATGAGGGGCAGGGAGGAAAAAGAGCTGTCTTCCAGCACAGAAAAGGTACTAGATATGTTCCACCTGGTCCCAGAGAGCAGAAGAGAACACTGGGGGCAATTGGCAGAACCCAATCCAGGGTTCTAGGACCTGAAGCTTGGAGCTGTCCAGCAGTGGAAGCACTGCCTCTCAATGGAGGTTCTCCAAGCCAAGGCTGGATGCCCCTTGTGATTAGAGGGTTCTGTTCCTTCCAGGTCCGAGATTCTGTGATTCTCTGACTTCTTGCTGATCTTCAGTTTCACATCTTGAATTAGATGCTCAGTAGACATCTTCAACTCAATATGTCCAGACCAGAACTCATTATCCTTCCCACTAAACCATCCCAAGCTCCCGCCTTCCCTAATACTGTGAAAGGCGACGCCATCTTTCCTGTCCCCCAGACTAACCCTAGATGTCATCCTGGATTCCTTACTCACACAGCTCCAGTGTTGTATCAATCTCACCTTGGTCACTTTTCTCTAACATGCCCCCTTCTCCCCTCCGATCACACTTCTACCCTGCTACAACCTCATCACCTCATGGCTGGACTATTGCAACAGCTGCTGGGGGGGGGGGGTCTGCTGCTCAAGTGTCTCCCCCCTCCAGTTCACCCTCCATTCAGACACTAAAGTGATTTTCCTAAAAGGTGGTCAGATCACGTCACTCCCGTGGCTTCCTATGACCTCCAGAACAAATATAAAATACTTTGACATTCAAGGTCTTTCAAAACCCAGGCCTTGAATGTCAAAGTATTTTATACTTTCAAAACCCAACTTCCTCCTACGTGTACAGTCTTTTTATACCATGTTTCCTAACATGATTTCTTCAATCTAGTGGCATTGACTTCCTGGCTGGTCCATGAACAGGACCTTCTACCTCTTGGCTCCAGGAATTCTTTCTGGCTGTTCCACATGCCTAATCTGCTCTCTCTCCTCTGCTCTGGACTTCCTTCCTGCCTTCCTTCAAGTCCCAACTAAAATCCCACATTCTCCAAAAAGCCTTCTGAAGCTCTTCATCCTTCCAATGTTTGTCCTCTGGTAATTAGCCCCTACTTATCCTGTGTGGAATTTGTGGCATGTCAAATATAATCACTCAACCGAAACAGGGTCAGTCATTTTTAAAACACATGAAGCTCCAAAGCAGACCCCTCCTTTGACCCCTCCTTTTTTTAAGTCAGGGGATATACATCTTAAATTATAGCAAAAAAACAAAACAAAACAAAACCAAAAAAAAACCCAAAAAAACAAGCAAACAACAGAAAAGGTGAAAATACCAATCTCCATACCTCTTCCTCTGGATGTGAATGCTACTCTATCCCAAGTCCATTGGAATTGCCCTGAAATCACTTCATTGTTGAAAGGAGCCACATTGATCACAATTGTTCATCGCATAATCCTGTTACTATGCAGAATGTCCTCTTGGTTCTGCTCACTTCACTCAGCACTGGTTCATCTAAGTCTTTCCAGGCCTTTCTGAAATCAGTCTGCTGCTCATTTCTTTTTAAAAATTTATTTTATTAAAAAAAAAACAGAATAAGAAAAAAGAAAAATAAAAGGAATACAAAACAAAATAAAACAAAACAAAAGAGAACATTGACATGTGCCCAACAGAACATCAAGGAGGACTCAAAATATATAACAACAAATTACCGGTTCAAGAAAGTATATTTACATTAGTAGAAGTAATTATATTCTTGACTGTCCATCTTTTCTTTACTTCCTTTGTCCTCTGCTGCTCACCTTATTTACTTTATTCTTTTCCTCCCATTACCCCCAAGAAAGCTTTAGTTTATGTATATATATATATATGTAGATATATACATACATACATATGTCTTTCCTATTCCTGCCTACTCTTTGCTTTAATTCTGTCCCTAACTTGCCTTACTATTATAGTTTTTAATTAATTTTATAATTATAATTTTTTTGACAGTACATATGCATGGGTAATTTTTTTTCTACAACATTATCCCTTGTATTCACTTTTCCTAATTTTCCCCTCCCTCCTTCTACTCCCTCCCTTAGATGACAGGCAATCCCATACATATTAAATGTGTTACAGTATATCCTAGATACAATATATGTGTGTAAAACCAAATTTCTTGTTGCATGCTAAGAATTGGATTCTGAAGGTATAAGAAACCTGGGTAGAAAGACAATAGTACAAATAGTTTACACTCAATTCCCAGTGTTCCTTCTCTGGGTGTAGTTGTTTCTGTCCATCATTGATCAACTGGAAGTGAGTTGGATCTTCTTTATGTTGAAGATTTCCACCTCCATCAGAATACATCCTCATACAGCATTGTTGTTGAAGTGTGCTGTGATCTTCTAGTTCTGCTCCAGGCCTCTCTGTATTCCTCCTGTTGGTCATTTCTTACAGAACAATAATATTCCATAACCTTCATATACCATAATTTACCCAACCATTCTCCAGTTGATGGGCATCCATTCATCTTCCAGTTTTTAGCCACTACAAAAAGAGCTGCCACAAACATTTTTTGCCTTGCTATTATTTAACCTTAATGGATCCCATTCTTGTCTTCTTCCTTCACTCTCTGCCTATTCCTCCCCCTTTATTTATTTATAGATTTTGAAAGGTGCCATACCCTTCATGGTATAGTGTACTGTGGCCTATTTAACCCATTCCTGATGTGAGTAGGTTTTCAGAACTATGAGCCCTCCTCCCCCCTCTAATGCTGCTCTATCTATTATTCTTTCTCTGCACTTCATTTGTATAACACAATTACTATTTTTACCTTAACTCTGCCCTAATCTTTCTTTTGAGCTGCCCTATTGGTGCATAAACATATGGTATATATTTCCCATGTAAAATAAAACAATTTGTAAATGTTGATTTCTTTGAAATTTACTTTTGATATTGACTCTTATCTGTTAAAATTTCTATTAAGTTTGGGTTTGGTTGATAGAAAGTCCAGAAAACCAACCAAATTTTGTTCAAATTCTTCAGTTTCTAGATGAGGAAATTGAAGCTAGGGAACTTAAGTGACTTAGAATCATGATTTAGAGCTTCAAGTAACTTTGAAGGCCGTCCAACCCCAGCCCTTCATTATACAAACCAGGAAACTGAGGCTCAGAGAAATGAATTTGTTCAGATTCAAGTCAATTCAGTGAGCATTTAATAAGTATCTATTACGTGTCATGGGCTGGCTTCTGGGAATACCAAGACAAAGAATCATCAGGGAGGTTTCCTTTTAATGGAGATCATCAAGGAAGAGATTAAAGAAGGCAGAAAAGGGCTGAAACTGAGCTTTGGAGGATACGTGAACAGGGCTGAGAAAGAAACCGTTGGCCAAAAAGGAAAAAGCTCAGAAGAGAGCAGGCACACTTTAATTCAGCTAAGCACCTACTATGTTCCAGGCAATGTGCCAAGGAGTAGGGAGACCATCTGTCTGAGGCATGTGCTTGGGGAACTTCCATCTCTAGCCATGATTTATGAGGTAGGAGGTTCTCTCTCTCTCTCTCTCTCTTTTTCTGTGTGTGTGTGTGTGTGTGTGTGTGTGTGTTGGGGGGGGGGGGACTGGGACGTCCCTGAAGGTCAGACACTTCCACTTTCTGCACCACAGGAGACTTTCTTTCTAACTTCCCTCTGATGACAGAATTCTCACTTGGAACATTGATGAGAATGAAACCAGACAGCCCACTCATCACCAACAAAAAACGTCATACAAACTTAAAAAGACTTACATCCTCTGGAAAAGAACTCCTTTCTTATACAAACTTAAATGCCCAATTCCATATCCTCTGGAAACAGGAAAACCTTTTCAGATACAAACTTAAGTAGTCTTGTCTATTCTGTTCTATTATTCTGTTTCTGTATAAAGTAAAGTTTTCAGATTATGTTTCTTTGTAATAGTACTTCTCTCTTGAAGCAGATATTGCCCACCAAGACATTATTTACTATTACTATTAATTATTATAGATAATATATAATAACATATTAATATTATATCTTAATAATATTAATACACTATATTATATATAATAATTATTAGTAGTAATATAAATATTATTATTTATTTCTAATCAATAAAGCCTTTCTTATTATAGCTTTGAGTAGGCGAATTTCTTTTGCTATGGACCTGCCCATAGAACTTTGGAGAAAGAGGACCACAGACCTGCCCTAGATCATACCCTCATCAACATGACCAAGAAAAGCTCCTAAATCTCTCATTTATTCCTTTCTTTTCTCTTCTTTTTCTTCCTCCCTTCCTTCTGCCTTGGTCCAACTACATATCCGGTACTGTGTCCAGATCCCGGTGTCATGGTTTAAATAAGTCACTGGTAGGCTAGACAGAATCAGGAGGATAATGAGTGCAGGTCATATAAATAAATGAATACAAAAGGATCTATGAAACACCTACTGTGTGCCAAAAACTGTTAAGGGCTGTGTGGATGCAAATGGAAAAGCAGAGACAGGTCTGACTCTCAAAGTCCTCATGCTCTAACACAGTTAGGAGGCTCAGGTATAGGGCAGATGGAAAGTGCCTGGGATCCTTATGGTGCATTGGAAGGACAGATGGAGAGACTCAAGAATCTGGATGACAAGCCATGCAGTTCTTGGCCGGAATATAGCAGGGAGAGAGGAGGCTGATGTACAACTTAATTTCATTTCAATTAATGAAGCCACGTCCATTGCTAAGATGGAACCATTTGACAGGGCCACGGACTCGGGTGTTGGGATCTATCTTGCATGTGCAGAGACCCTTTCCAGGTCAAGGGCAGCCCGGTGGTATAGTGGATAGAGCGTTGAGCTTGGAAGTGGGAAGATCTACTTTCAAATGTGGCCTTAGACATTTACTAATTGTGTGACCCTGGGAAAGTCACTTCACCCTGTTTGCCTCAGTTTCCTCATCTATAAAATGAACTGGAGAAGGAAAAGAACTCTAGTATTTTTGCCAAGAAAATCCCAAAATGGGTCATGGAGAGTTAGTCACAACTGAATAGCAACAGCAAAGGTTGCTGCCTGGATGTTGGCTGGAGACAAGGCTGGTGATTTGATTGGGGGAGTTGCTGCTCCTTATGGAGTTCTTGGGCAAGGAGTGTGATGGGAGATGGTGCTGGTAGTTTTGATCTTGTCCATATTGTCTCCTGTGTTTCCCATGAGGCAGCAGGCTAGTAGCCCTGCATCATCCCAGTTGGTGTGGTCCATGATGGTGGGACTGTGTCTCCACAGATACATAGATGAGAAGCAATTGGGTAACCAAGGCTATTTAGACAGAATTGAGGAGTCTCCAGAAGTCCATGAGAGACTGCTTCAAGTATTTGGAGGAGGGATTCACCTTGACCCCAAAGGGGAGACTAAGGAGTAGTAGGAGATGAAACATTCAAGTAAAAGGATCTGGCTTCCCCTTAAAAGATACTAATCCAAACCACCCGGTTTGTGGGCATCCACGAATGCCTTGGGGTTGTCCTGTTGTCCCCACTTGCCCGTTCATTTCATTTCTGTGCCCCATAATACTTTTTATGGATGATCCCTTTTCCTCCCTCCCTTGCTAAGAGACCCTTCTGACCCTCTGAGTTTTCCTCTTCTCAGAAAGTCCTCTGCCCCAGGCCTTTTGCCACTTTGGACAGGAACCATGAAATATGACTATATCTCCCCTGAATAAAACAGAAGCTCAGGCAGAACTGCTCAGGACTTACTTTCCGAACTGTACAAGAGTAAGGTGCACCTGGGGGAGGGGGCTTTTTTGTCTAGCAGATGATCACCTCCCCTCCTTGGTCCCTGAGAAGACAAGGGACTCTGGATGTGGTTAAACAAAGGATATTTCTTTCCTGAAATCAGTTCTGGGCCCAGCTCAGCGGCCATCTTCAGTGCTTAGCTAAGAGAGACTCCTTGTGGATGGACTGGGCTAGATGGCCACTGAAGTCAATCAATTAATCAACAAGCATTTATTAGGCACCCACTAGTGCCAAATACTGGGGATATCAAACCAAGACTTTGCAAGGGTCTTACATTCAAATGCGGGACAAGCAGGGCTTATCTCTATATCTATTTCTATATCATCTCTATTAGATATATTATATCTAGTGAGCAATTATATCTATGTCTACAGATAGATCTCTGTCTATATTAAACCTGTCTGCATTCACGGATATCAATCTTTATATTATGTCTATACTGATCCACGTATTAGTATATACATAACAAATGAATACAATAAATGAGAAGGAATCAAATATAAGACTGTTTTAGAGGGTAAACTCCGATATTTAGGGAGCTTCATTGGGAAAGTTTGAATGAAATGTTTGAATTCCATCTTGTTATTTAGTCATGTCTGACTTTCCGTGACCCCATTTGGGGTTTTCTTGGCAGAGATACTGGCATGGTGGCCATTTCCTTTTCCAGCCTATTTAACAGTTGAGGAAACCGAGGCAAACAGAGTCACACAGTGTCTGAGACTGGATTTGATACATTTGGGGAAGATGAGTCTTCCTGATTTAGGCTTGGTACTCTATCCACTGTGTCACCTAGCTGCCCTGGCTTAAAGAATCAGAAAGAGTCTCTGAAGTGAAAATAAGAAGGAGGGCATTTCAGGTAGTGGGAATAGACACTGGAAGGATAAAGAGGTGGGAAAGGAAAGGTCTCATGTGAGGAGCAGAGGGAGAATCAATTTGGTTGGAACACTAGGGTAGAAGGTTATGAAGGTTATGAAGAATTTAAGAGCTAAATAGAGGGGGAAGGACTCACTGTTTGACAAAAACTGTTGGGAAAAATGGGTAGCTATCTAACAGAAATTGGGGTTAGACCAATATTTCCTTCTATGGCTATGATAACATATAAATGGATGTATGACCTAGACATAAAAGGTCACACTGTAAGTAAAGAAAAAATGATATCTGACATCTCTGGGTAGGGAAAGAGGTTGTGGCTAAACAAACAATAGAGAGAATCACACGAGAGAAAATGGGTAATTAAAATTAATAAGTTTTGCCCAAACAAATCAATTTTATTAAAGATCAAAAGGGAAATAGGTAAATGGCAAGCAAAAAATCTTTGCAGAATTTCTCTGATAAAGATCATTTCAAGATACTTAAGAAGCTGATTCAAATATATAAAAGAGCCATTTGACCATTAATGGACAAAAAGTGAAAGGGGCAGTTTTAAAAGAGAAAAATTTAAGTTGTCAATAAGCGTGGGGGGGAAATGTTCTGATTCACCGTCCATGAGAGAAATGAAAGAGAAAGGAGCTCGGAAGTTCCAGCTCACAGACGTGAGGTTGGCAAAGATGACAAAAAGTGGAAGATAACAAGTATGGGTGGAGCTGCAGGAAAACAGGCAGACGCATGAGCCATCCAGGAACTGGGAACTGGTCCAGCCTTTCTGGAAAGCAATATGGAACTGTGCCCGTGAGCTTACTCGGCTGGCCAGAATCTTTGAGTCAGCTGTACCATTCCTGCCCCTGCTTCCCAAAGAGAGCAAGGACAGACAGAAAGGATTCATAGGTAGAGGCATCTAGGAGGTGCAATGGAGTCAGGAAAACTTGTTCAAATCCAGCCTCAAAAACCTACTATCGAGACTGGAAAAGAATAAAGGTTGCTATAATAATAAGATGAATCTAGGATAAGGAGTATCTCCTAACATCAACAAAGGAAAAGCCTTTTAGTTGAAAAACAAAATCTAAATTACAGACAATGTCATGAATAAACTTCTGGGATTATTCCATTTTAAACATTCTTTTCTATTTATGTTACAATAAATTAAAGGCCAAATGAAATAAAACCCATCACACGTGTCCCTTCTTTCTGATGGCACATTTTCCTCATCTGTGAAATGGGGATAGGACATTGTACCAATCAAATGAGATCATATTTAGAAAGAGCTCAGCACAGTGTTTGGTATAACATAGGCACTATATGCAGCTAGGTGGCACAGTGAATAGAGCCCCAGCCTTGAATTCAGGAGGACCTGAGCTCAAATCTGGTCTCAGACACTTAACACTTCCTGGCTGTGTGACTCTGGGCAAGTCACTTAACTCCAATTGCCTCAGCAAATACACACACACACACACACACACACACACACATACACACACACACACATATATGTAAGCACTATATCAGGGCAGTTGGGTGATGCAGGAAAGAGAGTGCCAGGTCTGGAGTCAGAAAGTCTCCTTTTCTTCAGGTCAAATTTTATCTTGGACATTTAATAGCTATGTGACCCTGAGCAAGTCACTTTTCCCTATTTGCCTCAGTTTCCTCATCTGTCAAATAGCTGAAGAAGGAAATGGCAAACCAAACCAATATCTCTGCCAAGAAAATCCCCAGTGGGGTCATGGGAAGTTAGACACAATTGAACAAGGTGCTATGTAGATATTAACTATTACTATTATGCACAAAATATTTGCAGCAGCTCTTTTCACATGAGCCAAAATTGGAAACCAGGAGCCTCTCCTATTTGGGAATGATTCAATACATTAATGCTTTGTGCTGTAACTAGTACTTAGTGAGCATTTAATAAATGCTTGTTGATTTGACTGCATGAATATAATGGAACACTATTTTGCAATAAGAAATTATGAAATCGTTTCAGAGGAAATAGGGAAGATCTTTATGAGCAGATAACAGTGAAAAGAGCAGGACCAGGAAAAGAGTGGGTTTGTGTAATGACCACAATATTGAGAACAATAACTTCCAAAGACTTTCGTATTCTTATTAGTATCCAGAGTCACACAACTCCCAACTGTCTGAGACTGGATTTAAACTCAGAGCAGGTAGGAAACAACCAGGTCATCTCCTTTCCTGATTTGATCCTTGAGGAGATAATGGGCTCCCGGATGTTCCGGGAGCCTCCCAACTCCAGGCCTAGACTTTATCCACTGCCCCACCTAGCTGAGCCATTCAGGTCTCAGACCTTTTCTTAAGGTGTGGAGTGCTTTCTTTATAGCCAAAATGACTTCCTTCCTTTTTATATTTTCAACCTTATATGTCTTTTGTCTCATCTGACCTCTCATTTTTTAAAAAATTAATTTTATAATTATAACATTTTTTGACAGTACATATGCATAGGTAATTTTTTTTTACATTATCCCTTGCACTCCCTTCTTTTCTGAATTTTTCCCCTCCTTCCCTCCACCTCCTCCCCTAGATGGCAGGCATTCCCATACATATTAAATATCTTATAGTATTCCTAGATACAATATATATGTGCAGAACCGAATTTTGTTGTTGTTGTTGTTGTTGCAAAGGAAGGATTGTATTTGGAAGGTAAAAATAACCTGGGAAGAAAAACAAAAAATGCTTACAGTTTACACTCATTTCCCAGTGTTCCTTTTCTGGGTGTAGCTGATTCTGTCCATCATTGATCAATTGGAATTGGATTAGCTCTTCTCTGTGTTGAAGATATCCACTTCCATCAGAATCCATCCTCATACAGTATTGTTGTTGAAGTGTATAATGATCTCCTAGTTCTGCTCATTTCACTCAGATTAATTGATGTCTCTCCAAGCCTCCCTGTATTCATCCTGCTCTGACCTCTCATTTTAATGAAGGACAAATGGGCATCTCCTTGCAGATTCTGATAAAAATTTTATTGAAACGAAAAATGATTCATAAGTGATATTTAGTTACCACTGATAAAGTACACAAAGTGGTGTAGCTCCTTATTGACCAGAAGGCTGAGAAAATAGAATTCTCCACTGTAATGAGGTTTTGAGGAATCATGGGAGAGGAGGGAGAAACTGTTGAAGGGGAACCCAGGAGCTTTTGAGCTCTATGGGAGGTGAAGAGGCTGGGAATGAAAATAAGAACCCGTGGCAAAAATCATTGTAAATAAAAAGTGGTGCTACCTTGAACAGTTATGAGCCCCATGTAAGGGCTGATCTGCCTGGACAGAACCTTACTGTTTCTTCTTCAACTTTACTCACACTCCTGAGCCCTGGTGAATTTATTCATGCTTTTCTCCTCATTGTTGCTTTAGTGAAATAGCACTGCTCACCTTTTGGGAGGTTCCCGCTTTCTTAAAAACAAACAAACAAACAAACAAACAAACAAACAAAACCCAAACAAACCTTTTATTTTGTTTTGTTTTGTTTTGTTATCTGTACTTCTGGGTCTTGTTTCTAGAGAAAGATAAACAGATTTTTATTGCAAACCAAGCACATGTTTAGTAAGGAAGAGTAAACCACAAAGGGAATGGGAGGAAAAAATGGAACCATGAGCACCATGGGTCTCAACTTAGCTCTGAACTTCTACAGAAGCTCTCTTTGGAGCCAGTTGGAAGCACAGAAAGCCTCAGTGGCTTTGCTTCATTTTTAAAGGTATTCATCTTTTATTTTTGCATTATCTCCGTATTCAGCTATATTCCCTCCTGAGGAGACCCAGGGTTTGTAAAAAAAAAAAAAAAAAAAAAAAAAAATTGAGAACAAAGACACATGCCAGCTGAGTTGGATGGTAACCATAGGAAATGTTCTGCCATCAGTCGCTCTGGAGAGCTCTCCTTCAGGTTCGATTAGGGTATGAGGCTCATTGTTTTTTCACATCTACATTTCTTGTAACCTGGGCTCAGCTCCACTATCCCAGAGTGCTCTGTACCCGTCACACATATCATTTCTTTCTGATCACATTCATGTGCCACAATTTGTTTGTCCCTTCCCTTAGCCAAGGGTATCTATTGGTTCCTAGTTCTTTGTTGTTACACAAGTGCTGCCATAAATATGTGGGTGTTTCCAGGGACCTTCTTTTTGTACCCAAGCTCCTTGGGGGTCTGTACTAGCCGTGGGGTCTTTGTGTCAAGGAGGATGGATATTTTCATCTCTGTCTTAGCAGTATTCCAACATCTTTGGCAGAAGGATGGACTGATTCACAGCTCCACCAATCATGCATTAGGGTACCTGTCTTTGCATAATTCCCCTTTACATACAATATTCCCAACTTTGGCAATCTTTGCCAATTTGCTATGTGTAAGCTGAAACCTCAGAGTTGTTTTGATTTCTCAGTCATTTGTTGTTCATTTGTGTTCTTCCCATTTGGGGTTTTCCTGACAAAGATACTGGAATGACTTGCTATTTCCTTTATAGTTCATCTTACAGATGAGGAAACTGAGGCAAACAGGGTGAAGTGAGAATCACTGAGCTAGGAATTATACAAGGTTGGATTTGAACTCAAGTCTTCCTGATTCCAGACCCTGGTGCTCTATCCACTGCAACCATCTTGCTGCCAAACAAAGGGGTTCCGTATGTTTAATTAACTCATGAGATACCTAGTCACAGTGGGGAATGTGTGACCAGGGCCTAGTCCAGGCCCTCAGAGTTAGACACACCAAGGATTTTACTTGGGAAAATGCTCTTGGATTAACATGCTGGTTGTTACAAGCTGATTTTAGAAAATCCTAGAAAGATTTACATGAACTGATGCTGAGTGAAACAAGCAGAACCAGGAATACATTGAATACAGTAACAGCAAAAATGTTGTGATGACCAACTATGAAAAACTCGGTTCTTCTCAACGGTTCAGTGATCCAAGGCAATCCCAATAGACTTTGGACAGAAAATGTATCTGCATCCAGAAAAAGAGCCAAGGAAACTGAGTGTAAATCAACACATACTATGTTCATTTCTTTTTTCCATTTTTTTAAAAATCTTTCCCATGGTTTTTCTCCTTTTGCTCTGATTTTTCTCTTCCAACATGATTCATAAATCAATGTGTGTTAAAAATAAATTTTAAAAATGAAAGAAAAAAATAAAAAAGGTTGGTTATCAAACAAAATAAACTTCCAACATTAGATCAGATCAGAGCCAAAATAGTTTGCCAGCTCTGTGTATCCTGGGATCTCTGTGTGCCTCAGTTTCCTCACCTGTCAATTGATGGTAAGATACCCTCTCAGGTCTGTGCTCACCTGGCCCAGATCTGAACCCCTGGAGATGCCTCCTTGTGACCTTCCAGCTCTTTTGTCCACCTTTCCCCTCCAACATGTGTCTTTTTTGCAATCTGTACAATCTGCTGAGTGAGAGCAAGAACCACAGAACTGTTTGGCAATCTGAATAACCTCTCCCTTATCTCTGAGGCGAAGCAGGATGGGGTCTGGCTGGTCCCTGCGTGAGAGAAAGAGCCTTGGCATTTCGCACATGAGTGCTGAGCAGCTCACAGCCTCCCCGTCCAAATTCAGTCATTTCCCAATGTTCACCTGAATCTGACTCCTCCGTTTTACAGAACTGATTACTGAAGGTCAGCAGGGTGAGTGACAGCTAATACCACTGGACATTCAAACTCAAATTCTGGGCCTCCAACCTTGGGTTGAACCTTTCCCCCATCCTGGCTGCTTCTGCTCTGGCTGAGTATTTCCAGAACCCCAGGCTTTCCTGCAGACCAGCCTGCAAACAGAGTATGCCATGGGAATTTCTAATGGAGGAAATGACCTGGAAAGTGAATTAGCCTCTTCTGACTCACGCAGTGTAGATGCCGCCCGGCTCACGAAAGCACCCGGAGTAGCAGCCATTCTGGCCTCCCAAGGAGGTGGGATGAAACCTTGCTAGTTCTTCTGCAGAGAAACAGACTTAGTCTAAATTGGGAGATTGTCCTACCTTTCGTGAGTAGCCCCAACTTCTGGCCCTCTGACCCCATGTCCTTTCCTGACTTTGACAGTAACAGGTCTTTCTGTAGTCACCCTAGACTTCCAGAGCACTTAGGACCAGACTGAATCCAGCCTGAGAGCTGGGAGGGACTTTGGAGTCCAACCCCTCCCCCTCATTTTACAGAGGGGGAAACTGAGGCTGAGAGAGTTCATAGGTGTACAGCCCTTAGAGCAACCTCAGAAGCCAAATACTATCTTTTTACTTTACAATGAGGAAGATCCCTTTCCTACCAAAAGAAACAAGGAAGGGTGCTAGAAAACTGGCTCTGGGGTCAGGGAGCCCTGAGTTCAAATTTCACCTCAGATAATTACGAGCTATGTGATCCTAGCCAACCATCTCTGTGCTAGAATTTGTTTTGTTATTTTTTTAATCTGTAAAATGACTCTCTGGATACTAAATACCCTTCCAGCTTTAAAACTAAGCCTTTATTCATAGATAATTTCAGGGGAGAAGACATAGGAGGTGACAGGCAGAAGGGACAGCTAAGAGCAAAGGTGTGGAGGCAGGACATAGATTGTCATGTATGTGGAACAACAAGTGGCTAGTTTAGTCATGCTGTAGAGTGGTTGTGTGTCTAATGGAACAGGTGACAAAGGACTGCAGGTGTCAAACACAGGAGACTGCCTAAGGGCAGCAGGGAGCAATGGTAGGCTGTTGAACTGGGGAGTGACTGGGGAATCAGGATAAATTGAAGAGAGGGAGACTCGAAGCATGGGGGTCAATGAGGAGACTTACTATAGGCCAGACGAGAAAGAGGTGGCAAAATCCTAAACTTAGCTCCTGTCTAGATGGTGCAGAGAAGGTGACAAGCAAGCTAGCTACCTCTGTGGGCCTCAGTTTCCTTATCTGTAAAGTGAGGAGGTATGACCAGATAATCTTTTTCCAGAACTAAGTATGGTCATCAGATTCACCAGTGCCTTGTGGGGAGGGCCCTGTGCACTCCTGCCTCCCTCTGTTATCTTCTTCTCCTCCCCGTGCTTCTCTAGACAGACTTTGTGGCCAGAGGGAAAGAGGAAGAGAAGTGACCTCAGAGACTAATCATTTGGGGAGATGCATGACTAATGAAAAGGATTGATTTTAGAGCTGGAATGGCAGGCTGCTGAAATCTTCAGGCTGTGGCCACAGAGGGCCATCCTTTTGGGAAATTGAACCCAGTCCCACTACCGCAAGATTATGACAGAACAGAAACCGCTTTGTCATCCCCTCCAAGGAAATACAAGAAGGAGTCAGGGAGAATGGAAGAAGGGATAGGAAGAAAGGCCCCCCACTCCCCTAGCATTGGCCCCCTCCCCAAGGGCACTAAGGACCACTGGAATGCCAACATTTCCTGCTCTAATGCTGAATGTTGAAAACCCCCTTTCAGAGCCTGGGGTCCTGAATCCAGGAAAGAAAGCAATGGAGTCATTTTTTAAAAAATTAATTTTATAATTATAATTTTTTTGACAGTACCTATGCATGGTAATTTTTTTTTTTACAACATTATCCCTTGTACTCACTTCTTTTCTGAATTCCCCCCCTCCCTCTACCCACTCCCCTAGATGGCAGGCAATCCCATACATGTTAAATGTGTTACAGTATATCCTAGATACAATATATGTGTGTAGAACCGAATTTCTTGTTGCACACTAAGAATTGGATTCCGAAGGGATAAGTAATCTGGGTAGAAAGACAAGAGTGCAAACAGTTTACACTCAATTCCCAGTGTTCCTTCTCTGGTGTAGCTGATTTTGTCCATCATTGATCAAATGGAACTGAATTAGATCTTCTCTATGTTGAAGATAGCAATGGAGTCATTTTAAGGTCAGGTTACATCTCTCTCTGGACAGCCCTGCCTCATAATGCTCTCCCATACTCAGCTGGGTAGGTCCTAATGCTCAATAAAACTCCATTAGGCTCAATGTTGGAAAAATTACCCATGCATGTGCTTTGTAAATAAAAAGCTTTAATTAAAAAAACAAAAAACAAAAAACTCCAGTAGGCAAGTCCAGTGATTTTTTTTAACTTCTTGGATCCTTAACTTCTTCATTGCTTAAAAAGGAAAGGGTGACTTTTCAGGTTATGACTAGCATAAAAGCATGAATTTAGGACTGGATGGGGCCTTGGAGGTTATGGAGTTCAAGTGCTCATCCCAGATTAGGAAACAGGTTAGTTAGGTGACTTGCTCAGTATGAATTTATATTTAGCAAAAGTCTGGGTGAAATTTGCTCCCACTTAATGCCCTACCCACTAAGCCATGCTGCCTAGTTTTTTTTTTTTTTGTTTGTTTTTTTGTTTTTTGTTTTTTGTTTTTTTGCGCTCAGAACAAGCTTCACAAAAAAACATGTCAAGGATATATAGCAAAAAGAATATCCTCACCAACTTTCTAAAAATAAAATCCATTTTTGCAGCAGATGTGATGGTGAAGAGAAACAGGAAAAACCTGATCCTGGGACCAGTGAGTTCTTTAAGCACAGGAGTGAGATGGAAAGAGAGAGTGCGTCAATTTTTCTTGGTAATCAAGTGCTATACTAAAATGTTTTTATGGCTGGCTGTAAGTGCTGACTAAATTTTGACACCTTGAGACAAAGCCCTGGCTGTACTGGCTTAGTTATAGCTCTTTCTAAGAATTCTTTTAGCTCTTAATCGTATGAACTTTCAGCTAAGAGTTATTGCTCATTGCCTGAAATACAGCCAATTCAAACATGAAGAGGAGATCACAGTATCAAAGAAAAAATATTCCTACTTTAACCTATGTTGAAAGGACAAGTCTGCCAGAAACAATTTTTTTCATTTATTAATCATTATTCTAGATCCAAATACCACTTTTTTTTTTTGAGACAGACATGGTCAAATTGGCATTTTCCTTGGTTCCATCAGACATGTCTTTCTAATACACGACTATTTTGAAGTAACATTAAAAGACATTTTGAACAAAATTTTCATGTCACAATGAAACAATTACACAGGTCCAAGTTAACTTCATCAAGAAGAAGAATAATCTCTTACTCTTTGGGGCCCAACTCTGAAGAATCATTTCCCTAAAACCACTCAATCCCTTTATGACCAAGATAGCTCCTCAAAAGATCTTTTTCTTTTCTTAGGTACATCACAGTTCTACTCCCTTTAGGCTATCGGGAAGAAGGTTACTACTCTTCCTTGTCCTTGAAAAGCTATCACTTAATTATATCAAGAGAGGAATCTTTTCCGGGTTGATTTGAGAGAGGGAAACCAGACATTGTTTTAGAAATGATAAAGGCTGGCAAAATTCCTCTGAAATGAGAACCAGGAGCCGCAGGCAGAAGCGGTGGAGAGGAAGCTCTAGGCTGGCTATCAGGAGAACCATCCTGACAACGGGAGCTCCCCTCAAGTGGAGTAGGGATTCTCTACCTCACCTACAGAATGCAGCCTACCCCCTCCTACAGTCTTTGGGGAAAGGTTTCTGCCCATCCAGGACATCCATCTCTTGGCCTATGGGTTGCACATCAGAATGGGGAGAATACCAAGAAACTTCCAGACTTCTAACAAATGCTTTGGATGGTTTTTCTTCACCGCCACCACATTTTAGGTCTGGGCCCGAGCTGAGGGCCACAGGCATTGCTTAAGCCAAGCTACTGCTAAAGGAGGCTTGACAACTCTTTTTGTGGAAGCAAAGAATTGGAAACTGAGCGAATGTCCATCCATCGGGTAATGGTTGAACAAGTGGTAGTATACAAATGTAAGGGAATACTATTGTGTTGTAAGAAACAAAGAGGGGGATGCTTTCAGAAGAATCTGGGAAGATTTATATGAAATGATGTAAAAAAGAAGTGAGTAGGACCAGGAGAACATTGTATTCAGCAACAGCAATATGGTAATGACAATGCTAATAATATCCAGATGTGAGTTAGCTCCTCTAATCAATAGAAGAATTCACAAAAATTCCAGAGGATTTATGATGAAAAATGCTCTCCATCTCCAGAGAGAGAACTAATACTCAGAAGGCATATTGATGCATTTTCCCTTTATTTTTCTTGGTTTCCCTTCCCCCTTCCCCCGCAACGTGGCTAATGTGGAATTGTTTTGGATGACTTCATATGTATAATGGAGATCGTATTTCTTGCCTTCTCTATGGATGGGGGTGGTTAGAGAGAAAGAGAGAATTTGGACCTGAAAATAATTTTTTTTCTGGTTTCCTCCTAGGTATCATGTCTTTCTTTTTTAATTTTTTAAAATTTTTAAATTAATTTTATAATTATAATTTTTGACAGTACATATGCATGGGTAATTTTTATTTTTTACAACATTATCCCTTGTATTCACTTCTTTTTCAAATTTTCCCCTCCCTCCCTCTATTCCCTCCCCTATTTGACAGGCAATCCCATACATGTTAAATGTATTACCGTGTATCCTAGATACAATATATGTGTGTCAAACTAAATTTCTTGTTGCATGGTAAGAATTGGATTCCAAAGGTAA
Source organism: Sminthopsis crassicaudata (assembly GCF_048593235.1). Taxonomy (NCBI): domain Eukaryota; kingdom Metazoa; phylum Chordata; class Mammalia; order Dasyuromorphia; family Dasyuridae; genus Sminthopsis; species Sminthopsis crassicaudata. The sequence continues at coordinate 469,585,218 of NC_133620.1, read as the reverse complement.
AAATAACCTGGGTAGAACGACAATAGTGCAAACAGTTTACACTCAATTCCCAGTGTTCCTTCTCTGGGTGTAATTTTTAAAAATAATTTTAATAATTTTTAAGAAGAGTACTTAGGATGAAATCTTCTTCTCCCTTCTCCAACTGTCTCCTAGCTCAAGGCCCACCATAGTAAGAATTTACCAAGTATTTATGGTTGATGAAACTACAATGATTTGGGCAAAATAAGCAGACAGGGACAAGGGAGTTTCCTGGCTTGCTTGGGAGACCGGAAGAGATTCCTCCAAACCAAAAGATTTGACGATGCACAAAAGCGTCTGTTTGATGAATGGTCTGGTGTCAATTGTAGGGATGGAGAGGATCCAGGAGTCCATGTTCTCAGTTTTGTGGGCAGTTGCGGGCAGAACACTAGACTAGTTGCTGAGATGTCCTGAAATCATTACCGAAGGTTGTAGGCTGGCTGCTAGCTCTTAGATCCAGAAAGGTGAATTGAAATGCAGCTGATGGGAGACGTCCGGGCTCAAAGGAGAAACCCCATTTTGGCTTTTTCTGTCTGATCCAGGCTAAGAGGAGAAAGGATTAGCTGTACCTAGAGTTCATAGTACATCCAGAACTCTGAATGTCAACAACAGAGACCTGACAGGAAAGGGGGAATTCAGAGTGATTTAAATCAGATCAGAATTTAATCTCTCATTTTCCTAATTGTTCAGCATAGAAAATATTCCCAAAGGGAAGTAATGGACCTGGTTTTATGGAATTAGAGAGTTCAGAATCTCCACTAATAGCAGCTAATTGGTTCCATCTAAACGGAAAGTCTGTTTGTTTCTTCTTCTGTTCCTTTGGATTTTTGTCCTCCAGTTTTAATGGCTGGGCAGTAACTTCAGTATATGCAGAGCGAAGGGACCAAAAAGAACCAAACAGGGCATCTTTCTCCCCTTTTTGTTTGTATTTTTTTCATGGCCACCTGGCAAAGAAAGGAAGATGCCCTGAAATGTTTTTTTTTATATTTTTAAATATAATTATAACTTTTTTTGACAGTATATATGCATGGGTAATTTTTTACATTATCCCTTGCACTCACATCTGTTCCAATTTTTCCCTTCCTTCCCTCCACCCCTTCCCCTAGATGGCAGGCAGTCTTATACATGTTAGATAAGATGCCTTGAAATGAAGCTGCTCAGGGGTCCTGGACGTGTATTCCAGAGCAGCCTGATGGAAACTGGAGACTTGGCCCACAATCCAACTGTTGGAATCACCTAGAAAGTTTCTGGGGAGGCTGTGAGACAAATGAAATACATCAGGATGGGTTTGAAGTTCAGGGGGAGTGGAAGCATAATCCTTAGCCTTTTTATCAAATGTTAACATGATATGTTGGGCCTTATTGGATCAAAACAAGAAGAGGATTCCAGCTCTATAGAGTCTGTCTTTTTGATCTTTCCGAGGCTCTGGCAGTGTTCTGGACATCCCTGGATGGGTGTCCATTCAGTGTTGGTGGAGTGAACATGGGATTTGGTCAAGATCCCCTTCCAAGTCAACCCTAGAACTGAATTTGGAATTCAGTTCTGACCTAGAAGGACCCCTGAAATCTTCCTGATGCCTTTTTCTTAGGATGCAATCTTCTTCTCCCTTCTCCAACTGTCTCCTAGATCAAGGCCCACCATAATAAGAACTTACTAAGTATTTATGGTTGATGAAACAACAATGATTTTGAGCCTCAGGCTCAAGACATGATCTGGACTTGGGGTTCCCCATGCCTGTCTGATCACGCTTTCTTGGAGACCTTTGTTAGAGCTTTAGCCATCTCGTGCTCACCATTGATGGTGAACTTGCCCAAGGTGATGTGGATTGTAAATAACTGGACTGGGAATGGAAGCCAAGACGTCTCACTCAAATATGGCAATCTTTTTACATAGTCGTTGCTTAATCAACGCTTGTTCACTGACTGACTCAACTGCACAACTCTGGAAAGCTTGCTATCTTCTGGACAGCTGAGGAGGACTGGCCAGAGAATTTTCAGGCCATCAATTAACATACAAATGTATTGAGTACTTAGTATGTACCAGTTACTGTGTTGCATACTGGGGTTACAAAGACAAAAGGGAGACCATTCTTGCCCTCAGGGAGCTTACATTCTAATAGGGCAGAAAACATACTTATAAATAGGGAGACCCATGATACATGTAAAATAAAACAAATACAATTCATCACCAATCTGCTTACTATATGATTGGTAACATCATTCTTCGAGATTAAGTGCCCCCCAACTTTGTTTTTAGTAACACTGTGCTTCCATAAGATCATGGAACTATGGGAAGCCAGATATGCTTATATTTCAGAAGAGACCTCAAAGACTGAGCCCTAGAACAATCAAAGAAGTAAAAGCTCTCTTCTAGCCTTTTGCCCCAGCCCCGTCCTCCATCTTGGAGCCATAATTCATCTAAGAACCAGATAATTGTGCCCTTTATGATAAAACTACAAAAATAAATACAACCGTTAATGCCTGAGATCATTCTAGAATTCCATTTGGGCTAGTTCCCTCTGAAATGAACATTTTTTTTGTTTGCTTTGTTTATTCTTGGTGAAAAGCTCTATAAAATACAATAAATAATCAGGATGGGGTTTCAAAAGTATACAATGTAGCTTTGTCAGGGAAGAAGCAGGAAGAGAAGTTTTGAGGGAAAAAAGGAATCCAAGAGGAAAGGGATTAAATGGGAAGCATTTCAAGCATGAGGAATATCCAGAGCAAAGGCAGATGGGAAAGAGAGTTGTGTATGAGAAGCCACTGGTAAGGATGCTTGTGTGGCTGTACCTTTGAGAATTTTGAGCAGAGACTGGAGAATTAGGAAGAGGTGAGAAGACATTTTTTCCCCCCTGAGGCTGGGGTTAAGTGACTTGCCCAGGGTCACACAGCTAGGAAGTCTTAAGTGTCTGAGACCAGATTTGAACTCAGGTCCTCCTGAATTCAAAGCTGGTGCTCTATCCACTGCACCACCTAGCTGCCCCGAGAAGACATTTATAATTAATCCTGGAAGTAATAAGAAACCACTGAGGGTTATTGAAGAAGAGGAATGACTTTGTCAGATCTGTGCTTTGGAAAAGTCACTTTGTATAGAAGGGGGAAAGACTTGAGGCAGGAAGGCTGGCTAGGAGGCTACCGCAATCATCCAGGCAGAAAGTGAGGATGATCTGGATCAGGGGATGGTGTTGTGAGGATGGGATATAAATCAGAGGGGTTGAGTGGGTAGACAAGATTTGGCAACTAATTGGATCTGTGGGATGAGGGAGTAAGAGTAACTGACTATGATGCAGATGGTGGATCAAGGAAATGGGAAAATGGTGGTACCCTGGGTATCAGTTAAAAAGAGGGTTAAATTAAAGGAGGGAAAGGGACCCATATATGCAAAAACGTATGTAGCAGCCCTTTTTGTAGTGGCAAGGAACTGGAAACTGAGTGGCTGCCCATCAGTGGGGAATGGCTGAATAAGTGATGGGATATGAATGTTATGGAATACTATTGTTCTATAAAAAATGATCAGCAGGAGGATTTCAGAGAGATCTGGAGACATTTACATGAATTGACACTGAATGAAGTGAGTAGAACTAGGAGATCATTATCATAGCAATTATACGATGATCATTCTGATGGACGGGGCTCTTCTCAACAATGAGATGACGGATGCCAGTTCCAATGATCTTGTGATGGAGAGAGCCATCTGCACCCAGAGAGAGGACTGTGGGAACTGAGGGTGGACCACAACATAGCATCTTCACTCTTTCTGTTGTTGTTCACTTGCATTTTTGTTTTCTTTCTCATTTTTTCTCTTTTTGATCTGATTTTTCTTGTGCAGCAAAATAATTGTATAAAAATGCATACCTATATTGGATTTAACATAATTTTTTACCACGTACAACATATATTAGATTACTAGCCATCTAGGGGAGGGGGTGGAGGGAAGGAGGGAAAATTTGGAACACAAGGTTTTGCAAGGGTCAATGGTGAAAAATTATCCATGCATATACTTTGTAAATAAAAGCTTTAATTTTAAAAACAGAGGATTCAATTTCAGGGAAAGCTCATGGGCTCTGTTTGGAGTTTAAGTACTACTTAGCTGTCCAGTTAAGAAAGGCCAATAGGAATTCAATAGGAAATTGATGACAAATAACTGAAGAAATGGAATTGAGCAAGTCAGGAAAGCTGAGTATGATTTAGCCTTGCTGGAGGTGCCCCCAGGGAAAGGGAGTGGTGGAAAGTGGGGGGGAAGTGTAGAGCTGGAGCAGAAGCAAGGAGGGTGGGAGAGAAGGCAGAAGCAGCTGTGCACACTGGAAGGCATCCCATCTGAGGAGCTCAGAGACTAAGGAGCAGATCCCCTCGGCCAGACGAGGAGGGACATCCGGGGCCCAGCCACAGGTGAGACCCCCAGGCTCGAACTTTCCCTTTGAGCCAGAGCTCAGGGGCCAGGCCAGTTGGCAGTACCCACACAGATCTGCAGATAACTAAGCTGTCAGCCTAGTGACCCCCCGCTCTCAACCAAGAAGCTGACAGCTTGCTCTCAAGGTGGGCCTCCTGCTCAGGATAGGATGAAACTGGAGAGGGAAGATAGGATTGAAGAGGGAGCAGGGGGAATGAGGTTAGAGGAAGTGGGCACTGAGTCCAGGCTAAGGAGAAGATCTCAAGGGTGTCTTATCTTTATGGCCCCGGCCTGTGAGATTTCTGGGTCATTTGGAATTCCCTGTGTGGAAGCTCCTTCTGCTAATGGGCAAGTCTTCTCTAAGATCTAATCTTAGAGACTGCCTAGGGTCCTGAGAAGGTATGTGACTAGGCCAGAGTCACACAACCAATATGTGTCAGAAGTAACAATCTTCCTCCCGTTACTATATTATCCTTTAAGTGATTTTTCCTTGGAGATGGTGGTGGGAGGTAAAGGAGTCAAACATCACAATAGAAAGTGTAGAGGCAGGACTAGTTTTCAGGGGACCTGGGTTCAAATCCTTGCTCATGTGATTCTGGGTAAGTCACTTAACTCCTCAATTTCTTCCCCTGTAAAGGACGGAGTTTAGCCCAGGTGACCCATGTGGTCCTTCCAACATAAAAGTAATGATCCCAGATGGGAATCTCCAAGAAATTCACATCCCAGGAGAAGCTGGATAGAACATCTGAGGTTCAGGGATCTTTGGGCTAGAGAGGAGAGGGGAGGAAGCAGTTTGCTGTATCCAGAGTCCCCTCCCAGACAGGGGGTTCACACTCAGATACAACCTGGTATTAGGAAGGTCTTTTTGTTCTCTTGGGGGACTCCAGACTGCCCTGATCTCACTTCCCATCAAGGAAAGTCCTGGGCATTTCTGTGAGCATCAGGAAGGGCCCTGTTGAGGAGGGGGAGGGCCATCCTTTGCCAACTTCTCCTCTTCTCTGCATGAGTTAGAAGGGGAGGAGCCCTTTGGCCTGATGTATGATATTTTCTGGAAACTGACTCAGGGATGTGTTAAACTAGAACCCTGCATCCAAAGCCAGGGGACTCAAAGTCAAGTCCCAGCTCTGTGACTTTGGGTGGAGCACATAACTGAGACCTAATTTCCTCATCTGTAAAATTAATACATTTTTACTATATAATCTCCATGGACTAGAGATGGTTAGTAAAAGGATTATAAAGTGGCTAAATGGTTGGATTCTAAGAGTATTTTTAATAGCTCAGAATCAGTTTGGTGAGAGGTGGACAGGGCAGGGCTCTTTGTTTGGACCTTGGAGGTCCCTTTCAGCTTCAGAGCCATGACTCTAGTTAAGATCCTTGTCCCCTTTGGCAGTGTGGGAAAATGGAAAGGATAGAGTCCTGTGTAGACACAGAAGTCAGTAGAACAGAATTATGGGATGGAAGGGAACCAATGATGTATCAAAGGAACAATTGACTCAGTGTTAGGCACTTTCTGGAAAAGGACCCACTTTGGCTGGAGTTAGAGGGCTTGACCCTCTCTGGGCACCCTTGCAAGGCAGCTGTCATCCTTCTCAATCTCTTCCCAGACATAATGATCATGGTGGTCTATGGACCACCATTTCCTCCTGCATACTTTCTCCTCTCTGGGTTCTAATGTATCCTGGCTGGGGAGGAGGATATCTCAGGACTCAGAAGTAAATACCCAGCACTTCCATCCTGGAAACTACTCCTTTGAGTTTCCTTGTCTGTAAAACAGATGATAGAGCAAAAGAGACAAAGAAAGCCTCTTCCTGGAGGCAGTTATACTTGCTATACTTGAAGTAGAGATCAGCTCAAGGGCCTTACTGGAAGAGAAAGTATGGCTCCGGCTGGGGGTCTGGTTATTGATCTGAAAGTAGAGTTTATATACTCTGTAGCAATAACCCAGACGTCTCTAAGTTACTTAGTATATCCCATGGTTACATTCTAGCTAGATATTAACCTGAAACAGTTACTAGCAGTAACAATGTTTATCCCCCAGGGAGTCACAAAGTATCTGGTCCCTGATACTTTGTTCCTGTTCCCTGCATCCATCGGCAAGGTGATGTGAATTTCTATTAAACACATTTTCCTGATGCTCCATGTCCCCCTAGGTGGCTTCCAGATTTATTGCATCTTGTGGTAGTAGCATTTCTTAGATCCCACTAAGGTCAGTGAGAGGTCAATACGTCCTGTTCTCAAGCTTGGTTATGAGGGAGTGGTGAGCCTGCATCTCTGAGCAAGCCGGGATCCCAAAGTAATTAATCCTTGCGAAGCTCTGGACTGTTACTTATGTCACTTACTGCCAGGAAGTCAGGTAAGAGCTGAGTTTAAGGCCTCCATTAGACATTGTCCATGCGTATGATCTAGGGAAATCTCTCTCCTTCACTTAATTTCTTCATGCACAATCACAATAAGAGCTACTTCACAGAGCTCTCTAGCAAATGAAATATCTGTCAAGTGTTTCGGGGCTCCATAAATTCTAGAAATGGGAGGAGGGGGTTAGCCCTGTGATTTAATTGGTGCAGGAAACTCCCCCCACCAAAGCAGATTGGCATCTTCAGGTTTTAGAAGTCAGAGAGTGTCAGAAGTAAGATTTGAACCCAATTTCTTCTCGCTCTGAGGCCATGAGATTTGCCGTTCTAATGCTCAGTAATATTCCATTACATTCAGTTTGCTTAGCCATTCCCTAACTGATGGGCTTTTCCAGTTCTCTTCTACCCCAAAGAGCGCTGTGATATAGGTTCCAGTATTTGTGGACCTATTCTTTCTGTCAATGACCTTGTTGATATGTGCATGTTTACATACATACATACATAGGGTATTTACATATGTGTACATTTATATCTGCTTAGCAATAGATGGAATCTCTGGGACAAAGGGGGTGGCTATTAGGGGTGAGTTTATTTGTTTATTTAATTCCAGATTCCTGTCACATTTGTCTATTTGCTGGGCAGGAGTTGAGGTCCCAAGGATGTTTAGATTTTCATTTCTCTTACTAGTGATTTGGAGGATTTTTTCAAATGGTTGTTCATGGTTTACTGCTCTTTTGAGAACTTTGTTCAAACCCTCAGACCATCAATTTCTTAAATTTTTCATTCTGATTTTAACGAATGGCAAGTAAAGAGAGCATTTTTACATACAAAGTAGAACAGAAACATGAGGATTGTACATTCACCCACAAATTTCTTTAATGCCCTGCCTCCATTTCCTTTCAAGTTTATAAGCAGCACAATATGTAACACTCAAACTCAATATTCAGTCACGTAATTCATGTTCAGCAGAAACTACCCTGCTTGTCTTTGATTCTTTCTGGCTTTTCAAAAATCTTTCAATGACTCTCTTTTGTTTCTTTGCTTTTTTTCTTTTTGGGGGTGGGGCATATCACCCTACTGCTATCCCACTATTCCCTCCCATCTCATTCACCAAAACAGAACCATTGTAACAAATATGATCAAGTAAGACAGACTCCCACATTGGCTGTATCCAAAAATATATCTGTCTCTGTCTCTCTGTCTCTGTTTGTCTCTCTCTATCTCTTTCTGTCTCTCTCTGTCTCTCTCTCTCTCTCTCTCTCTCTCTCTCTCTCTCTCTCTCTCTCTCTCTCTCTCTCTCTCTCTCTCTCTCGTTTAGTCCCTCCTTGAATGCCTGGAGCTCATCTATCAGTCAGAGGAAAAGGATTGTGTAGATGGGCCTTGACTTGTCCTGCTCAGATTCAGGAGGCAGAACTAGGAGTGGGGGAGGAAAGGGAGTTACAAAGAATACAATTTCGGTTGACTAGGAGGCACTGCCTGGGAAGGTGGCGGGAGCCCCCACCTCCAGGAGAGATTACTTGTCAGGGATATTAGAGACAGGATTCATTTGGTCAATGGGTTGGACAAGATGGCTGCCAAGGTCTCTTCTAGCTCGAAATTCTGTGATGCTCAATGTGAGTGGGGTGATATTCTCCATTTTGTCTTTGCCCCAGTTTTGGAGGATGAGGCAGCTTTTGAGCCAATAGCCCTCCAGGCCTCTTGATTCCTTTTCCTCCAGTCTTCTCCATGAGCCTGCCCTTGCCATTATCCTTCCTCTCTCTCTAATTCCCTCTTTTTTTTTAATTTAATTTTTTATTAATTTTTATAATTATAAATTTTTGACAGTGTATATGCATGAGTAATTTTTTTATAACATTATCCCTTGTATTCGTTTTTCCAAAATTTCCCCTCCCTCCCTGTACTCCCTCCCCTAGATGACAGGCAATCCCATACATTTTACATGTGTTACAGTATAAGCTAGATACGATATATGTGTGTAAATCCAATTTTCTTGTTACACGTTAACTGAAGGTATAAGTAACCTGGGTAGATAGACAGTAGTGCTAACAGTTTACAGTCAATTCCCAGTGTTCCTTCTCTGGGTGTAGTTGTTTCTGTTCATCATTGATCAATTGGAATTGGATTAGCTCTTCTCTATGTTGAAGATATCCACTTCCCTCAGAATACATCCTCATATAATATCATTGTTGAAGTGTATAATGATCTCCTGGTTCTGCTCATTTCACTCAGCATCAGTTGATGTCTCTCCAAGCCTCTCTGTATTCCTCCTGCTGGTCATTTCTTACAGAACAATAATATTCCATAACCTTCATATACCACAATTTACCCAACCATTCTCCAATTGATGGACATCCATTCATCTTCCAGTTTCTAGCTACAACAAAAAGAGCTGCCACAAACATTTTGGCACATACAGGTCTCTTTCTGCTCTTTAGTATTTCTTTGGGATATAAGCCCAGTAGTAACGCTGCTGGATCAAAGGGTATGCACAGTTTGATAACTTTTTGGGCATAATTCCAGATTGCTCTCCAGAATGGTTGGATTTTTTCACAACTCCACCAACAATGTATCAGTGTCCCAGTTTTCCCACATCCCCTCCAACATTCATCATTATTTGTTCCTGTCATCTTAGCCAATCTGACAGGTGTGTAGTGGTATCTCAGAGTGGTCTTAATTTGCATTTCTCTGATCAGTAGTGATTTGGAACACTTTCATATGACTGGATATAGTTTCAATTTCATCATCTGAGAATTGTCTGTTCATATCCTTTGACCATTTATCAATTGGAGAATGGTTTGATTTCTTATAAATTAGGGTCAGTTCTCTATATATTTTGGAAATGAGACCTTTATCAGAACCTTTAACTGTAAAATTTTTTCCCAATTTGTTACTTCCCTTCTAATCTTGTTTGCATTAGTTTTGTTTGTGCAGAAACTTTTTAGTTTGATGTAATGAAAATCTTCTATTTTGTGATCAATAATGATCTCTAGTTCTCCTCTGGTCATAAATTCCTTCCTCCTCCACAGGTCTGAGAGGTAGCCTATCCTCTGTTCCTCTAATCTATTTCTTCTCTCCCTAATTCTCAATAGCTCCTTGCTCTTCTTATCCTATTGCCCCAAACCACTTTTTTTTTTTTGGGGGGGGGGTTAAGTGCCCAGGTCACCCAGTTAGTAAGTGCTAAGTGTCTGAGGCTGGATTTGAATCCAGTCCTCATGACTCCAGGGCTGGTACTATACCCACTGTGCCATCCTTGGCAGCATTGTTCTCAAGTAACTTAAATATCAACCACTCTTTATCCTCCCCTCTCCGAGCCACACTCTCAGACAAAGCCGTCTTCACCGCCCTTCTCCATAGGCACTTGCTACCTGGCTACCCGGCTGGCCCCACCACTCCCTGACCTTCAAAGAGAAACCCCAGTGCACCTTGGTCAGTTCCCCTTGGTCTCTCTGTGGCATTTGGTATTAGGAATCACCCTCTCCTTTTGCATTCTTCTCTTCTCAGGTTTTTATGGCCTGGTCTTGTCCTGGCTCCCCTGCCTACCCCTCTGATCATTCCTTCTCAGTCTCTTTTGCAAAAATCATTATTTACTTCCTGCTTCCTCTGTAGAGGTCACTCAGGGCTCTGTCCTGGACTCTCTCTTATAAGGATTTCATCAGCTCCATGGGTGGCTGATCAGCTCCATGCAAGTGGAGATACCCACCCCGGTGTCTCCCAGGAGCTCTCACCTGAGCTCCAGGCTCCCCTCAACTGGGCTGGCTGGACCTTTCCATCTGGAGGTCCCATGTACTCTCAGAACTAGACTCTCCCATATTAACCCTTCTCCTACCTTCCCAAGGTCTATCCAGGTACCCAGGCTTGTGACCTGGGAGACGGCTGGGTGCCGGTGGGCCTGGGAGTGGGAAGAAGAGTTTCCATCTAGTCTCAGACATTTATTAGGTGTGTGATCCTGAGCAAGTCACTTCTCCTCTGTTTTCCTGTTTCCTCATCCTTTCAATGGTGATAAGAACAGCATCCAGGGGTTTTGTGAGGATTAAATGAGATAATTGTAAAATACTTAGCCCAGTGTCTGGGATACCGTGTGGGCTAGATAAGTATGAGCCCTTTTATAGCTTTTCCTCTCAACTCCTCTCTCATTCATCCTCTTCCCCTCCCCATATCTCAGGTTCCCTTCTCACCATCTTTTTTCTTCTGCCCACATGACATTAAATCATTCTTCACTGGGACTATTACAGTGACTCCTAATTGGTCTCTGATTCACCCTTCTCACACTCTTAATAACACAGCTGCCCGAGTCAGATTAAGGCTAGTAAGTCATAGTAAGGCTCTCCTGCTGAAGAAGACTTGGGGGCTCCCCACTCCTGTCCAGCTCCAGCAGATTTTTTCTTCACAATTTGGCTCTTACCGACCTTTCCAAGGCATCCGTACAGGATCGACACCCTCACACACAACGAACTTTAAACTCTAGATAAATGAGGCCCCTTGCTGCTGCTCAAATATATCTCCATGCCTTTGCCCAGACTTCTCCCCCATCCTCATCTCTCCCCTTTGCCTTTCTTTAGAGATAGCTCCAACTTGCACCCAGCACCCCGGAAAGTATCCAGTACATGGTAGCCCCCCAACAATTGCTCACTTGATTATGACTGAAGTCAATTAAGGTAAATGAAGTCATTTTGATTCAAGAGGAGCACGTGCTGGGAGTTTTGCCTTCCGTGTGGCCAATGAGCTGGATGAAGGAGGGGAGGCAGGAAGGGATGGGCTGGGAGCGACAAATCTCAGGAACAAATGAGTTTTGGCAATCAGGTAGCGACCCCTTCTTCACAGAGTATTGACTGAATTGTTCTTCCTCACAGAAACGGTTTAGGATGAATGACACTGAGAAATGTCCCCATGATGACAACAGCCATTTACAGAAGATAAAGACTGTATACATGATCATCCTGCTGATACTGGGCATCGTGTTCAATTCCTTGGCCCTGTGGGTGTTCTGCTGCCGCATGAGAAAAAAATGGACGGAGACAGTCATTTACATGACCAACCTGGCCGTGGCGGATCTCTGCCTGCTGTGTGCCCTTCCCATCATGCTCTACTCCCAAAGAGACATCAAGGAAAAGGACACCATCCTGTGCCAGGTGTCCCAGAGCATCTACCTGATGAACAGGTACATGAGCATCAGCATCATCACCATAATCGCCATGGACCGCTACGTGGCCATCCGCTTCCCCATGCAGGCCAAGAGGCTGAGGTCCCCGGGCCGCTCCGTCGGCATCTGCGCCTTGCTCTGGGTTCTGGTCATCATCTTCACGGTCACCCGCGGGGCCAAGGAGATCCACGAGGGCAACTTCTGTTTTTACAACGAGAAGCACAAACCGTCCAACCTGGCCATATTCTCCGTGCTCGCCTTCTTCATCCCCATGAGCATCCTCATTTTCTGTTCGATCCAGGTGATCGTGAACCTGGTGAGGAAGAAGAAGACGGATGCCCACGAGAAGAAGGTCATCCAGAAGGTCATCTGGATCATCAGTACCAACCTGCTGGTCTTCCTGGCCTGCTTCCTGCCCTTGTATGTGACCTTGAGCGTCCGGTACGTGTTGCCAATGGAGACTTGTTCCAGCAAACGGATCTGGAGGACTGCTGTCTTTATAACATCCCAGATGGCCAATGCCAACTGCTGCCTGGACGCCGTCTGCTATTACTTTGTGGCAAAGGAATTCCAGGAGGCGTCCGTTCAGACTATCTCCTCTTTGTCTAAATCCTACAAGCTCCAAGATTCAGTACAGACATCCAATGCTTAGCAAGTGTAGATGGCAGAGCTGCCGCAGCCACCAACCCTGAGGTGAACTGGAGAGGGAGGAGCATCTGATCTTAGAGGACCACATGCTGTGCTGGAGCTTCCAGCTTTACCATCCAGCACCCCCCACCCCCACCTTCAGGGTCCTGAGGCTGGGATTCCTAAGACCCAGAGTCTAATCAATCTAGATCTCCTCTGTAGCTCCTTGTATGATTTGGGGCAAACAATCTAGCTTCCCTGGGTTTCTATGTCCTCATCTGTAAAATGGGCTGAAGCCTCCCAGGATTGTCCCAGGGATGGAAGGAGATGATAGATGTGTGAAAATGCTTTGGTAAGGCGGCCTTGTGTAATAGGGGAAAGTCTGTCAGATACGAATTCGAACTAGACCATGACATTGTTCAAAGTAAGAAGCTTTTCTGACTCCCTATCACCTCTTAGATAAAATAGCCCTTTGCCTGGGATTAAGTCCTTCCCAAAATAACCAGCTATCTGCCCAGGCGAACCACACTTTCCTCCCTTTCTTGGACAATGCATTCCAGGCAGATGGGTCTTCTTGCCAGGCCCCAGCCATCACTCATCTCTGGACTCCGGGCCTTTGCCCAGGCTGTGGCTACTTCTGTCTCCGGCTTCCTTTCCCGATGCCTCCTCGTCAATGTCTGAGGCCTGCGATCCCTTGGACTACTGGATTTGAACATTGTACACACCGGGAACAACCATGACGCTGCCTGGTTTTAACCAGAGTCCTCAGGGCCCAGCTCAGTGCTCAGCGCCCAGCGCCTAGCTGGGTTTTGCTATACGCTCTCTCCCCTTGTCCCTATGTAGCAGAAATGCCTCGGTGAGAGGAGCTATGAGATTCTGTCCCTTGGGAGCTGCCCCGAGCCAGACAAGTCCTCGAGGCTCTTTGGGCACTGTTAGTGTCCTTTGTCCCCTATTCTTGACCTTGACCTCGGGGAGGTGTGGGCCTCGATTGCAAGTTGGAGTGGGGGCAGGGCAAAGACCCCAGTCTTACTTTCAGGGCCCACACAGAGAGCAGGCTGTCTGGGTGGTTAATAAACGCTCTTTGAATTGAGCTGGAATTGGAGCAGCCTCGGCCCTTTGGGGTCTTTAATTCCCTTCTTCCCTTGATGTACTCACACAATGTGAGGCATGCTCACACGCACAACACACGAGACACAGCCACACGTTTTCACATGGACGCACCTGCTCACAATATACAGACACACTGTGCGCAAATACAGAACTCGTACACGTGAACATCAGTGCACACATGCGTGTAACACACATACGTGTTCATTGCACAAGCACTCTGCCTGGGTATGTGTACACACGTTTCCCCCTTTCCCTGCGCTGTCCCCCCAGCTGTTTGGGGCTCGCACTTGCAGCGGGGCTGCCAGAGTGAGGTCTGGGCCTGGGTGTTCCTGAGGGATGGAGCCTGAGAGAACATGTGTGACTCTGAATCTCTCCAGGGGAAAGGGGGATGGGCTAGAAAGAAGTCTGACATCTAGAGATGTCCTGTCCAATCTGCCTTTGGGCAGACAAACTGGGCTCCGGGGAGTGGAGAGAGGGCTGAAACTGGATGCTCCGGGTGCAAATCCTGCCTCAGACATTAACTGTTTGGATGACTCTGGACAAGTCACTTTCAGTATCCGGAGCAGTTTCTTCATTTTACAAATGAGGAAATTAGATTCTCATTTGATCCATAAACATATCTGAAGTGCCTACTGTGTGCTAGGCACCGTGCTATGTGCCGAACAAAGAGGTGGGAGATGAACCTAAAAGCCCACTGGAGCTTCCGGGCATCTGGTCTAGGCTCAGTGACTGAAAGCATCAGCCAGAATTCTGGAGGACCAGGCGGGCCGAGCTGGGCTGGCAGTACAGGGGGTTTCACTCAACTTGTCCTGCTCCTTCCCTCCTCTGTTGCTGGTGGAGAGGAGAGGGGCCTGAATGCTGCCTGGAGCTCAGCAGGGGCAGTGGGTAGGGCCTCTGGGATTGTCAGCTCAGGGATGCAAGAGACCTTGGACCTTGTCCTTCAGGTGTTCAACAAGCCCCTCGATTCCCCAGAGGGCAAAGCTGGAACGCAGACCTGGCTCCAGCTTGCAAACAGTTACTTGTTCACCTTCCAGGCTGGTCATCCATGACTCTCCTCCTTTACCTGCCTAACCTTGCAGCCAAAGTGGCCTCTCTGAGGGGACTTCTGCAGGATAAATGCTTCTTTAATTACATGCTGTGTCATCTCCAGCCTCCTTGCCTTTGTACTGGCCATCCCTCCTGCCTGGAATGCCCTTCTAACATCCACATCTTGCATCTCCAGCTCCCTTCAACGTTCCACTAGTGCCACTGCCTCCTTTCCTAATTATTTAGTACTTACCTCGTCTAGGAGGCACTCGAGATTTGGAGCCGGAAAGCCCTGGCTTCAATTTCTGCCTCAGACATTAACTAGCTGTATGACTCTGCGTGAATCACTCAACTTTTAGCCTCTGTTTCCTTGTCTGTAAAACTCCCACCAAACAGGGTTGTTGCCAGGATCCACGAGATGGCCTAAAAAAAATTTGCAAAACCTTAAAATACTGGCTGTCTATCTAATGGTAGCAGTAACAGCAGCAGCAGTTGTAGCAGTAGTAATAGTATAGCAATAGCAGCAGCAACAGCAGCAGCAGTAGCAGTAATAATAGCAACAGCAGCACTAGCAGTAGTATTAATAGCAGCAGCAGCAGTAGCAGTAGTACACCAGTAGTAGGAGTAGTAATAATAGCAACAGCAGTACTAGCAGTAGTATTAGTAGCAGCAGCAGCAGTAGCAGTAGTAATAGTATAGCAATAGCAGCAGCAGCAGTAGTAGTAATAATAGCAACAGCAGCACTAGCAGTAGTATTAGTAGTAGTAACAGCAGCAGCAGCAGCAGCAGCAGCAGCAGCAGCAGCAGCAGCAGCAGCAGTAGCACACCAGTAGTAGGAGTAGTAATAACAGCAACAGCTGCACTAGCAGTAGTAATAGTAGTAACAACACACCCACATCCATACTTTGTAGATACAGAGAAGCAATGTGACAGCTGTAGAGGGTCTCAAAGTGAGAAACGTGTGGCTTCTGGGTGATTGAGAACAATCTTCTGCTGCTCCCAGGCGACTCTATAAGATCGAGTTATATGGACGATGTCATTCCACATCAGCAGAGGACCTCTCACTCAGAACATTGATTCACTAAATGCTGTATTTATTTATTGTTTTGTATGTGTATGAACATGTCACTTCTTCCCGTCTTTATATGACAGCTGCCTAGCAGTGTCTGGCACCTGGAAAGGACTCAGTAAATGCTCATCAACTAACTGATCTAATCTGAACCCTTCATTTTATGGATGAGATGGTTGGGTCCGGAGACAAAAGGGTCCAGAGCCCAAAGTCACACAGTGGGTCCCCGAGATCCGATCCCAAGCTTGAAATTTATCATCTTTTCTACTTATCTATCACCTAAAGTACTAGGCTAACCTATCTTTTTTTCTTCCTGTGTATTTAACTTCAGGCAAGCCTCTTCCTGTTTCCGTAGTTTGGGTCCTTTCTCTTTCAAGGTCCTTTGTAACTCAAGATACTGTTTTAGTAGAGAGTTTGAATTGGTCTCTGGAGGCCATCCTAGGGAATTTATTCCCAGAGTTTCCCTGGAAAAGTCTGGGGATTCCAGTCTCTTCACAGATTGTGATACTAGTTATAAGCCAAGTTTGTTTTGTCAAGTGTATGTCTATGTGTATTCTATTTAGGGTTCCTTTGGTGTATGTGAAAAATAAATAGTTGTCTCATGCTTGATTCATATGGTATGTTATTTATTTTTCTATCTCTTCCTTTTGGGGACATCCTAGATATGGATCTAAACCTAAACTTTAAAAAATTTGTCCTTGGGCCATCAGGTTTGGGGTTTAATGAGCTAAAAAGTATAAGAGTATAGTCTCACTCTCAGTGGAGGCTGGGCTCCCCTCAGAAATGAACTAGGGCCAGCTCATGTGTTGGTCCACAGGAGAGGGATTTCTGAGGGAGAGCGACAGGAGTCAGCATTCCCAATCTGTAGACCCAGAGCTGTTCTTTCACTCCTATACCCATCTGGGAAATGCCAGCCCTGGCCAACCGTGTCATTATTTTGCTCTAATTCATTTAAAAATTAGATTTCCTACTCAAGGGAGGCACAATAAAAGAACCTGCCCTGCTCTCAGAAAAGAACAAAGATATCTCCTAGGCCTTAAGTCCCAATTCTGGTTCTGGTACTGCTTCCTCCAAGAAGCCCTCCCTGATTTGACCATTTACTCTCCCTTCTTTGAAATGACTTTCCTCTTTAAGATGCTCTCAAAACACCTGTGAATGGAAAGGAATACTGGATTTGGAGTCAGGGATCCTGAATTCAAATTTTGCCTTTGTAATTTGTTCCCTGACCTTGGACAAATTCATTCCTTTCTCTGAGCCTCCAGTTTCATTTATTTAATAAGAGGTTGGATGAGAGCCTTTGAGGCTGCCCAGCTTTAGTGGCCCTTCCTCAAGATTCCTCTCCAAGACTTGAGCTTGGTTGTAATTTGGAACTTTATTAAGCACATACTATATAACAGGCAGGAGGGGGCTAGGTGTCTGCCTTGGAACTGTTCTGAAAATGGAGATTCCAGAAGGAAGCGGCTGATTCTAAAAAACTGCACCGGGAGAGCACTTCCTGTGTGAAAAGTCCAAGGTGTCCAGGGTGAGGGGGCTTTGCAATGTGAAAGTGATGCCATCTGAGGGCTTTGAGAGACCGTGCAGTGGTTCCATGAAGCTAACTGTATTTGGGGCAGAACTAACCTTGTTTTGTTTTTTTTTTTTTTGTTTTGTTTTTTTTTTTTATCCACAACCTGAGTGGCCATCTGGTTGAACAGTCATAACCACTGGGATGAATTTATTTTTATTTTTATTTTTATTTTTTTTTTTGCTGAGGCAATTGGGGTTAAGTGACTTGCCCAGGGTCACACAGCTAGGTAGTGTTAAGTTTTGAGATCAGATTTGAACTCGGGTCTTCCTGAATTCAGGGCCGGTGCTCTATCCACTGCGCCACCTAGCTGCCCTCCTGCTATTTCCTTTGGCCCACTTTGGCCTTTGCCTCTGTTTGTTGCTCCTGCTTGGGATGTTGTTCCATCTCATCTCAGCCTCCTCAGTCCCCTAAGCCCCTTCAAGGCTCAGTTTCAAGAGGTAGATCCGGATCCCCTGGTTGTTCAAGGTTCTCCCCCAGCCCTTCCAGTCACTTTATACTTCCTTTCTATAGGTCCTGTAATTGTTTATCCACCACATGTGCATTGTCAGCTCTTTGGGAGTAGGAGTGACCTTCTTGTGTATCTCTGTAACAAGGACTTAGTGCAGCACCTGGGAACAAAATGTGGTATGTCCTTGGTTTTTGAAAACCAGTGGCATCATGGGTGATGTCCTGGTGTGTGTGTAAATAGGATGCAAGTGAGACAGAAACGCACAAAATTGTTACCCTCACTCATTCTTCCCGAGTCAGCAGAGTCCAATGGCAGGACAAAAGTCAGGCTAACTAGCAATGGCCCAGGAGACAGTGAATGACCTTGGGGTCTCTGATGCTGGACAAAGATTTCCACAAATCCAGATCCAGACACCATCGTGGCTATTGGAATGATTTGTTCTCATCTGCACATTTCTGGGGGAGAGGGGTAGACATCCACCTACCTCATGATGGATTTGGGGCCTGGTGGTGACCCTCAGCCTGGTTTAGCCCATCCATTGAGATGATCTATTGGCCAACAAACCTGCCACGGCCTCTTAGAGCCACAGGTGAGAGTTGGGTGAGTCTGCCGGATACTGAAGATGGATGAGCAATCCTGAAAAGAGCTCAGCAGCCCTCCCAGGAGGTGCTAGTCCTCCCTGAACACCCCTTAAGGCCCCTGGGAAAGTACTAGATCCTTAGTGCTTATTTAGTGAAGAATTAATTAATCTGGAAAGTGCTATTCTATCAGAAGTCACGCCCAAGCAGCAGCAACAGCAGCAACTTCAGGGGAGGTGGTTAGCGCGGGACCATTTCCCAAAGGGCCACGGGGCCAGAGGGCTCCCAGTTCCACTGGAGAATAGCCTCTGAGCTTACTTCTTTCCATCTTCCCATCTTATTTTTGCCTTCCCCTCTCTAGGTGCTCTGTGCTACAGTCCTTCCTTTCTTTCCAAGCTACCCCAGATGCTATTTTCTTCCTGGGCCCTTCTGGTCCTTCCACTCTGCATTTTGTTTACCTGGAAATCATTTTCCCTTTGAGAGAAAGCTTGGGATAGTGGAAGAGCTGTCCTGGAATCCTGACACTTACAGGCTGTGTGAACTCAGGCAGGTCAGGGAATAGTAAACAAGCATTTATTAAGCTCTTACTGTGTACCTTTTGTGCTAAAGGCTGAGGATAAGAAGCAAGGCAAAATATGGTTCTTGTCCTCAGGGGCTTACATCCTAAAAGGGAAGACAGATGAGTAACTAGAAACATACAAGGGAGAGGACAAGAAGATGGGGGGTAATCTCAAAAGGGACACAGTGGGAGGACCAGGCCAGGGGGCCTGCAGACAGCATGCTTGAAGGAAAATAGGAAAACTGAGAGACCCAGGAGAGTGGGCAGGGCATTCTGAGAGGCTAATATAAGGGGACAGGGTGTTCCGAGAGCCCCAGGAGAGCAGACAGGGTGTTTTGAGAGGCTGAGGTGAGGGGACAGGGTGCTCTAAGAGGCCCAGGTGATGACATGTACCTTCAGTACAGAGTAAGCTCTTACAGGGCAGGAATTGGTCATTTATTATCCTTGGATTCCCAGCCCTTCACACTGTGCCAGTCATTTAAAGCATGCTGACCTGAATTGAATAATGACTTGGTTTCCCTGCCTGTAGACTCTGTGCATTGCCCCAGGCTGAAAATGTTTTCCTTTCTAAAATTCCACCCTGTGCCTCACCAACTAACTCAGAATCTTCTTTTCTCAAGTCAGACCCCAAAGAGCCCAGCCAATTACCACACAGCATTAATGGCAGGTGAAGCTATAACACTGCCGTGATATTTTGCTTATAAAATCTTTTAAGATACATTTTAAAATTTTCAAACGTTTATCAAATACTTTTCTTCTTTCTATCCTACTCAAACTCCCAGAACCTTTGTAACAAACGCTCTGGGTCAAGCAAAATCAGATTCTCCTCTGGGCCCTGCTCACAAAAGGTTTGTCTCATTCTGCAGATGAATGTGTTCCTTCTCTGTCAGGAGTGGGAGCGTGGGCTGCTTCACTGGTCCTCTAGAATATCCGAATTATTGTCTTTAAAACTGCCCTCCTGGTATACAAATTGTTCTCCTGGATCCACTCACTTTCCTCTACATCAGTTCATACAAATTCTCCCAGATTTCTCCCTGTTATTCTTTACAACACAAGAGAATTCCATGGCATTTATATGCCATGATCTCTTCAATCATCCCCAAATGGAGCCAGGCCTCCTTCAGCCATCCCCTAAGGGGGCCATGCCTTCTTCAGCCATCCCCTAAGGGGGCCATGATCTCTTCAGTCATCCCCAAATGGAGCCAGGCCCCCTTCAGCCATCCCCTAAGGGAGCCATGCCCTCTTCAGCCATCCCCTAATAGATGGGCAACACCTTAATTTCTACTTCTTTATCAACTACAGCAAAAAGAAAGAAAAGAAAAGAAAAGAAAAGAAAAGAAAAGAAAAGAAAGAAAGAAAGAAAGAAAGAAAGAAAGAAAGAAAGAAAGAAAGAAAGAAAGAAAGAAAGAAAGAAAGAAAGAAAGAAAGAAAGAAAGAAAGAAAGAAAGAAAGAAAGAAAGAAAGAAAGAAAGAAAGAAAGAAAGAAAGAAAGAAAGAAAGAAAGAAAGAAAGAAAGAAAGAAAGAAAGAAAGAAAGAAAGAAAGAAAGAAAGAAAGAAAGAAAGAAAGAAAGAAAGAAAGAAAGAAAGAAAGAAAGAAAGAAAGAAAAGAAAGAAAGAAAGAGAAGGAAGGAAGGAAGGAAGGAAGGAAGGAAGGAAGGAAGGAAGGAAGGAAGGAAGGAAGGAAGGAAGGAAGGAAGGAAGGAAGGAAGAAAAAAGATCTGCTCTAAATGTTTTTGGACACATAGGACCCCCCCCTTGTCCTTTTTTCTTTGACCTTCTTGGGCTAAAAAGGCGGCAAGATGCTGGCAAATGTCAAACAATCACTTTCTGTGGGAAAAATGTATGTATAATTTAGTGTTAGCTTTTTCTCCACCTCTTTCTTAAATCCAGATAAGCAACAAGACACTAAATCAAGCCCTGATTTGTAGCATTTGCTGATTTCTGAGGTGAAAATGCTCACACTGAGCACCGAATCATCATCCATCAGTATGAGCTGGCTCCCTGGGTATAGGCCTGGCAGGCGTAGGGGGCGTATATTCTAGTTCAGTGACCTCTCTCCATCTGCAGACCAGACAAGGAAGGGAAGGCTTGGGCACCATGAACTAAAGCAGGTGGAAGAAAGGACTCACTCCCCCACTTTTGGCCCTGTGGCCCCCTGAGGCTGGGATTTGGGTCTGTTTCATTTGTCCTTTTCAGTTCTAGGTCCAGGCAGTAGAACTCCATGACTTCCAGAGTTCAAGCCAATGCAATTTTGGAGGGAAGATTCCAGGCCTGATGTTGCTGCCAGATGGGCCGGGAAGCTCGAGAAGCCAGCATCCTGGAAGGGAGAGAAGGCACGTTGGACCCGGAGCTCAGTGGGACTGGGCTCTGCAGGCCCTGAGTGAAGCTGGGAACTTAATTCCTCTCCTTTCCCCGGAGAAAAAGGAACCCCCCCGACTGTTATTGGGAGGAAATGCTGTATGTATGTGAAATAAACATTTTTTTTTGTAAAAACTACTTTGACTGTTAAATGGTTAACTGGAACGGGGACACATGGAACCCCTAAATTAGGATACACAACTGCTGGGAGCTGGAGTCAATGAGAGAGAGACTAGACACTCCCCAACCCCTTTAAGGATACCAGAGTACTCAAGGGAAGGGTGAAATGTAACCTCCCTGGTCTTGGCGAGAGGGGCTACCATAGTCACTGGTACTTAGTCATCAATATATTTTTTTAAAGTTCCCAGGCTCCTAGTTAAGAGGCCCTGAAGGCCATCCTTTGTTAATTCTATGAAATTTATCAACAAGTACAATCTGATTTGATTCTTCAGAAGAGACCGTGCTATTTGTGAACCTTTTTCTCTTTTGAAATAGTTGAAAATCTCTATCTTGAAATTATTCATCATCTTAGTTTCCTTCTCTGTAAAGTGTGAGTGGGGGATGGGGGCAATGGGTAGAGAAAGGGAGTGTAGGAGATGTTCTCTAGGGAAATTTCCAGCTTTTAATCAATGATTCTACAATCAGAGTCTCTTCACTCTGGGCATCAACTTTTTCCCATGTAAATTAAAGGGTTAAGTTGAATGAAGTTCCTGACAGCTTCCCTCTGATCTCATGATCTGAGTCACTCTGTGTTTAAGGGCCTCAGTTTCTCCATCTATAAAGTCAACAGCTCAGAGAAATCAATCTCTAAAGTCTCTTCCAGCTTTAAAATGTGGGATCCTGGACCTCACCTCCAGCATTGATCAAAACTCCCATTGCATTCTACCAGGTGAGGGCAGTAAAAGGTAAAGTTCAGTGACCTGCTGTACTCCCAGAAGGCCTGGCGGCTGCCATCCAACAAACGACTGGCCCATACACACACCCTCACTCGTTTGTCACCTTTCTGATTAGTACTCAAAAAGACAATGTTCATCTACTCGCTTTTTATTTTTAGTCTCGCTTTTTAGAAATGGCTTCTGCAAAGAACTTTCTATTTATTAGGGAGCTAAAGTTAAAGCAACAACAACAACCAAAAAAAAAAAAAAAAAAAAACCTTTCACTTGCTCCTGCAGGTCCGGAAGCTATCACTTTGTATCTTTCCTCTTCTTCACAAACTCTTAGAATTAGGGAGAAAAAAGGACTCATTTCATATGTTGCTTCCACTTCCATTTCCCCTTTTTTCACTTATCAGCCTCTTACCATCTGGCTTCTAGTCACACATCCCACAGCAAGCCCCCCTCCTCCTCCACCCCCTCCTTAGGACTATCAGTGATCACATGGTGAGTAGATTTTATGGCTTTCTTCAAGCCTCAGACTTTCTGACTCTTCACTATCTTGGATTCTGTCCCCTAATTTTCTTCTAGATGTTCTTTTCTCCCTCCTTTCCTCCCTCCTTCCTTCCTTTTCTTTCTCTCTCCCCCCCTCTCTCTCTGTCTTTCTCTGAATCTCTGTCTCTATGTCTATCTCTGCCTCTGTCTCTCTCTTTTTTCCTCATTCCTTTCCTCTTTTCCTCCCTCTCTGTCTCTGTCTCTATATGTGTCTGTCTCTCTGTGTTTGTGCCTCTGTCTCTGCCTCTCTGTCTCTCTCTTTTCTTCTCTCCATTCCTCCCTCTCTCTCTCTCTCTCTATCTCTCTCTCCCTCCCCTTTGTCCCCCTCTCCCCCTCTCTTTATGTTTATGATGCTAGGACACATTGGGGCACAGAGGAAAGACCCCAATTTGGAATCAAATTATTCTTCTTATATCTATTTCCTCATACCTGGGCATCTGTTTCTTTATCTACAGTCTGAGGTCCCTTTTCAGTCCAAGATCCTGTCCTTTCTCATGGTTCTCCCCTTACCCCTCTGATCATTCTTTCTCAGCCCCTTGTATTGGATCATTCTTATACTGCTAACCATCTACTGCTTGGTTCTCAGCTTTCTTCTCTCTTCTATACTATAACATAAGTTTTTTTTTAACTATGAAGAGATTTCAGGGCTATCCATGAATTTTGACGGGAAGAAAAATGACAACTTTATTTTCACTGATTTCTCACTGAAATTGAACATTTCCTTCAATTACTTTTTTAATTGGAAAAAAAAACTGGAATAGTTTAATACAACCTTTGGGAGATGAGGAAGAGAAGGAACAGAAGGAAAATCTCATTTCAACAGAAAACTTTGTTGTTTTAAAATGTCTTGTAAAAAGAAAATCATTTACATGATCTAAACAGAAACTATAGTGGTAAGATAACATCATCAGAAACAGCAGCTCTGCAAGATCGAAGTGTGAGTTGCTCTTCCATGCTACTTTCTGCTTATACACTTTCTTGTGGATAAACTGTCTCTGGATGGATGCTCTTGTCCTCATGTGTGAATGCCCCGTGTTTGGATGCTCAGTGATTTACTATTACCTTTAATGGAATATGAGAATGTGGGAAATAAGTTCAAGGTTTATAGTGGAAAAAAAATCTCTTATAGGGATCTGATTCTCTTTATTTATTTTTTTCTTATTAAAGCTTTTTATTTACAAAATGTATGCATGAGTAATTTTTCAACATTGACCCTTATAAAACCTTCTGTTCCAAATTTTCCTCCCCACCCCTTCCCTAGATGGCAGGTAGTCCAATCCATGTTAAATATGTTAAAATACATGTTAAATCCAATATATGTATACATATAGGGATCTGATTCTTTAGGTCAATCTATTCTTGGGCATTCACTTCCCCTATTAGGCAACAAACTTAGAGGACATTTGGGTTCCATCAATCCAGCTGTCATTTCAACTCCTCCATTTAGGGTGTCAACTAAACAGCATTCTGAGAATCAATTGGTAAGTGATTCTGAGATTATGAAGATAATTCTTTTCATTTTCAAACATTGCATCATCATGGGAACTATTTTAATGAATATCCCTACTAAGTTTCTTTGCATTCTGGAATTGTACATCCCAAGGATCCAAATCACCACTAGGAAATAGGATTTTTCTGCCAGTCTTGAATAAGAGCCTGTAGAACTATTTGTTGGTATCCTTAACAGATTCAAGCCACAAATTAACATCAAATCCCAACTCAAATATTTTTTTTACATTTGTCAATATTATAATTCATAGGTTATCTTTAGAAAGGATGATGTTTTGAATCAGTGGTCTGAAATAATCCATATTCTGTGCAAGTCAGATAAAACCATTGCCTTGATCCTTTTGCATCTTCTCCATCTCGTTTAGGGCTTCTCAGTATGTGATATGATTATTATAGTTTACATCAAGGCAAAGAGTTCATTTATTTTAAGATCCTCATATAAAAATGAATATATTTCTCATATGGTATCCCAACTGATTCAGCAGTCATTTATTTCTCCGCAGAAATAATTAAGAGTGATCATGGATTTTGTCACCTGTAACGTGCTCTCCTGGCAGTTACAATTACTAGTCTGTCCTAGACCCACCAGAGTACCTTTGACCACTGTCCTTAGCAGTGTGAACTCTACCCTGCTCGCCTCCTCTGAGGCCTTCAAAGGTCTCTGGCCACGCTCTCTTGAATCTATAGCTTAATAACCGGTAGCACACTCAAGAACAGCCACGTGTAATCTTAAAAGCCTTTATTATACCTACTCACATAATGCCCTTACTGATGCCCTGACTTGTTGGTTCCCGAGTGAACACCTGGTCAGAAGACCCACGTGTTCACTACCAAAACCCTTACCTCTTTTGGCTATCCATCTCGGCTTGGCCACCCAGGCTAGGGAGCCAGGGTGAAGAGCGCCAGGTTAAAGAGAGCGACTGCTGCCTGCAGTGGGCTTACATAGGGCCTGTGAGGTCACACACACAGCCAATCAGCGAGAGTCACCCATTACGAAGCTATCTCAAAATGGACAGGATCCCACCTACAAGGCAGTCCTAATATCCACAGAAATTACTTCCGGGCCTCAATGATGCGCTGTGGCGCAGCCCATTTAAAGGGCCCTTACAGTCACCTTTGGTCAAAATTGTAATTCATTTGCTTCCGATTCAAAGATGTATTGGACAAGAAAACCAATTTTGTCTATTAAAACCTTCAAGAAATAGGATATTTTCTCTTCTGTGGCAATCCAGAAATCTTCACATAATCTAAAATCACTTGAAATGTTAGAGTGGTATTCCTCTTGTTTAAGTATATACATCAGAACTTGTGAAGCATTTCACATTGCATCTACACATCCAAAATGACCATATCTAACCAAAGAATTTTGGATGACTTCCAGATATTTAAAAAAAATAGCCTTTACATAAATAGATATACTGTTGGCTACTGCTCAATGAAACCTCCTAGGATGTTTGAGTCAAATCCAGGCAGTAAGGGATCCTATATATGAACCACCAAAAACAATCTATGTTTAAAGAGTCTTAATTTATTTATAAGAAATTTCCAAAAGTGAATAGCATCTTTTAAGGCTTGCCTGTTGCTAAGAAAGCAAAGGTTGTTTACAGAAATACCTTTGGTTGGTTGGTTTTTACCATAATATCTATGTTCCAGCAAAAACATATAAGATTCTCATTCTTTTAGAGTATCTTAACATGGAAGTTCTAATGGTCCATAACTGAATGACAGAACTTTCTTCTCCAAATAGAAAGAAAATGGGGTTGCCCAATCTATAGATCCTATCATTGATTAAAAAAATTCACCCTCTCCAGAATTCCTTGGACTCCAGATCAAAATGATCCAGTTTTTGCAAAAAGTATTTCTGGTCATCATGATCTATTGTTTGGAGAAAGGTCCCACATTAGAAACTCCAGAGCATGTCCTCTGCATAGGTACCACAGAGCAAGAGCACCACCAGCAGCAGCCATCAACTCCAGGAAAGCCCTAGAGCTCCTCAAGGATACTTCTGAGGTCCTGAGACCTGTCAATTCTGGCCAATTATTTTTTAATGATAATTCTTAGAAGAAAGATGGGAAAGTCCATAAGCATTACCAGACTGCCCCAAGAGTCCATGGCCCCAAAAAGTGAAAATCTCTTAATTTTCACTCTTCCCAATCTGGCCCCAATTTACTGTCCTTCCCACCATCTTTTAGCAAATAGTGTTTTCTGAATCCCCAGTAATCTTAGTCCTTCCCTCTAACATTATCTTTAATAAATTAAGCATCTATTCATTTTGCTTTTACAGAATTCTTTACATGTCACTTCCATTAGACTGGAAACTCCCTGAAGAGAAGGAACTATCTTTTGCCTTTTATATCCCTAGAGTTTAAGCACAGTGCTTGGCACATATAAATAAACGCTCATTAGCTGAGTGGCTATAATCATGGTTCATGGATCACATTCTAGAGCTAAAGGACCCAGAAGCTTCATTGGATCAGAGGGGATCTAGGTAGAATCTCAGATGAAAGAAGAAAGACACAGATCTCCCTATAAATATTCTCAGTAGGAGAAGCAAGAGAGGGTTGAGCCTAGAGATCTACAAATTGACCCCCCATGTATGTTGTTCATTGATTTCCATAGTCTAAGGCAGTCCCTATGGATTTCAGACTCTTTACAGTTAACAGGCAGGCTTAATCTTATTAAGCACCTAATAGGTACCAAGACACTATACTAAATGTTAGATATCCAAATACAGTACATTCATTTTTTAAAACATGTTTCCTTATGAATCATGTTGGGAGAGAAAAATCAGAGCAAAAGAGAAAAATCATGAGAGAAAAAAAAACAGAATAAAGGGGAAAAAATGAACATAACATGTTGTTAATTTGCATTCAATCTCCATAGTTCTTTGTGAATAGCATTTTCCATTCAAAATGTATTGGGATTGTCTTGGATCACTGAATTGCTGAGAACTAAGTGTGTCATAGTTGTTCATCACATAATCTTGTTTTCCTGGCTTTGCTTGTTTCGCTCGGCATCAGTTCGGTAAATGTTCCCAGGTCTTTCTAAAATCAATCTGTTCATCATTTTTTATAGAACAATAATATTCCATTACTTTCCTATAGCATAACTTATTCAGCCATTCCCCAATCAAAGAACATTTACTTATTTTCCAAGTTTTTGCCACCAGAAAAAAAAAAAGCTGCTACAAACATTTTTGCACATGTGGGTCCCTTCCCTCTTTTATGATCTCGTTGGGATACAAACCCAATAGCATCTGTAACAGATCCCAGTATCTGGATTGAAGGGGATGCATAGCCTTTTGAGTATAGTTCCAAATTGTTCTCTAGAATTCATGCCCTCTTAATGATAGGAAAAAGTGAATGTTGGGCAGTTCCCCCTGATGAATTCATGAGAAGACATGGACAGAGGTTGGTGACATGGATCTAAAATGCATCGGGAAGAAGAACGCCCCATTTATATCAGAGATCCATTAGAGAATTGAGACCCACCAACCTTTCCCTACATTTGACATGTAGAGAAGTAACAGATGGATGTGGGAGATTAATGTTTATTCAGTTCACATCATATCTGCTTACTCAAATAGATAGACCACTTGCAAAGACTTCTAGGATATGGAAGAGTAGGGGTCCAAAGGTCCAAGTCTAATATTCTAAGGCTATAACTCCTCCCACACACTTTCATACCCAAATGGAATTTCCCAGCAGCAACATTTCAAGGAAAGTATTTCCTACCAATTATCAAAGTTTATACTCTCCAGAGTGATTTCCTAGTAATTCTTGCCAAAATTCTCAAAGATATCTTATAAAGAATCATGAGTCACTGATTACCACAAGCCTCAAACCTAATTGGGGGGCAGGTAGGGCTGTGCTAACTTCTGTATCATTTCTAGCTTCTACCTCTTTCTACCATAATATGCCACCTTGGAATTGGTAATCTGCATGCCATGCCACACTAACCCCATTTTCCTTTTTGGAGAGGGTTAGTAGAGGATTTGGCAAAGTCTTTGCACACTTTGCTCTTATGCAAGATGGAGATATATGATTGGATGAAAGAAGTTTGCCAGCTTCAAGATTGCAGAACTAGGTAGAAGGAGAGAACCACAGGTGACTCATGAATTAGCTTGATGGAGGAAGATCCCTCCTGGAGACTTACTGGATGCTTACATGGTTAATCAAGCTTTCCTATGACATCATACTGGGAGAGGTGGCTCACACTAAGCTGGGTTCCAATTCTGCTTACTACCTATGTGACCTTCAGCATTTTTTTCTATTCCCAGATGGAATTTCCCCAGCAACCCAAAAGCAACATTTCAAGTAAAATATGTCCTTCCAATTACTAGTTTTCTAAACTTTATACTTTCCAGAGAGACTTCCTCTAAAATGAATGTCCTCTAAGGGCTTTTCCAGCTCTGATTCTATAATCCAAGTCTCTTTTTCTTCTTTGGGCCACAATTTCTCTTTATGTAAAATGAAGAGGTCAGAATAAATCTCCCATGGGACCTTTTTTCCATTTTAAATCTATGGTCTATGTTATCTCTCCTCTCAGAGGCTCAATTTAATCATCTCTTGAAATGAAAATTGATAAAAATACACTGAGTGATGCATGTCTTTTGATCGATCATGATTAGGTTGAATATCATAATTAGATTGAAACCCCAAAAGACTAAAGAAAGAAAAAAAGACTTAAATATGCAAAAATATCTAGCAGCTCTTTTGATAGTAGAAAAAAAAAAACTGGAAAGGGACGGGACACAGTGGATAGAGTGCCAGTTCTGAAATCAGGAAAACTTTTCTCCCTGAGCTCAAATCTGGACATTTACCTCAGTTTTCTCATCTGTAAAATGAGCTGGGGAAGGAAATGGCAAATCACTCCAGTATCTGCCAAGAAAATCTCAAATTGGGTCCCAAGGAATAGACATGACTAAAAAATGCCTTAACAACAACAAAAGGGGATGTGCATTTATTTAATGGCTAAATAAATTTTAATATGTGGATATAATGTATATTACTGGGTTGTAAGAACTGCTGAAAGGAATAATTTTAGAAAAATCTGAGAAGTCTTGGATGAATGGATGCAGAGTGGAGTAAACAGAATTAGGAGAACAATGATGCAATAACAACAGCCTTGGAACACAAACAAGACTTTGAATGACTTTGAAACTGATCAACACAATGACCAACTGTGATTCCAAAGGACCCAGGACGAAGTCTCTCCCCCCTCCTGACAGGGGATGGGCTCATGGACAGATGTAGACATATTTTTAGATAGGGGTAATGTGAAAATTTGTTTCACTTGATGATGAACATTTATTATGTTGGGCTTTCTTCACAATAAAGGAGGAAACAGGAGAAAAGGAAGATAGATTTTTATTAAATTAAAAAAATAAATGTAAAGATTTGGACTAGATGGCCTTTGGCCCTTTTTGTTCCAGGCCAATGGTCCAAATCATCTCTCCTCATTGGGGGTCAGTTTACCTGCCTATGAAATGAAAAGTTTGGACTGAATAACTTCAGAGGCACCTTGGGGGTACAATGGATAGAGTTCTGGACCTGAGTTCAATTTCAGCCTCAGACATTGACTAGTTCTATGACTCTGATCAAGCCACTTAACCTCTGTCTGCCTCAGTTTATTCAAATATACAAGTGAAGGTGACAATAATATCCACTTCTTGGGGTTATTCTGATGATTAAACAAGTCAATAATTGTAAAACACTTAGCACAGTGTCTGGTACTTAGTAGGTGCTCATCAATGTTTATTCTTTTCCTTTCCCTTCTTCTCAGCTCTAGATCCTATGAAAATACTCTTATTATTTCAGGGTGGCAATATTTGTGTTTATAGTGTACATTTAATGGATTTTGAACTTGTAGCTGATCTTTCTTTTTTTTTTTTTTTTAATTATATATATATATATATATATATATATATATATATATTTTATAATATTATCCCTTGTATTCATTTTTCCAAATTACCCCCCCTCCCTCTATTCCCTCCCCCCGACGACAGGCAATACCATACATTTTACATGTGTTACAATATAGTCTAGGTACAATACATGTGTGCGAATATCATTTTCTTGTTGCACAACAAACATCAGAATCCGAAGGTACATGCAACCTGGGCAGACAGATATTAGTGCTAACAATTTTCATTCCCCTCCCAGTGTTTCTTCTCTGGGTGCAGCTACCCCTGTCCATCATTGATCAACTGGAAGTGAGTTGGATCTTCTTTATGTTGAAGATTTCCACTTCCATCAGAATACATCCTCATACAGTATTGTTGAAGTGTACAGTGATCTTCTGGTTCTGCTCATTTCACTCAGCATCAGTTGATTTAAGTCTCTCCAGGCCTCTCTATATTCCTCCTGCTGGTCATTTCTTACCGAGCAATAATATTCCATAACCTTCATATACCACAATTTACCCAACCATTCTCCAACTGATGGACATCCATTCATCTTCCAGTTTCTAGTAGCTGATCTTTCTTTACAAGAGACTGAAAAGAAGCTCAGCCCAGGGGAAGAATGGAACCCAAGCCCCACAACCCATTGTTGTGAGGCTCTCCTCGTTGAGGACATCAATGCCCGGAGCCTGCAGAAGTGATTTCCCAGAACAGGGTGTGGGTGGTCAATGGATGGTATTGTGGCTTGGGCATTGACTTCTGCATCAGAGGGCCCAGGTTCCTCTGCTATCTACTCGCTGTGTGACCTTGCAGAATTCATTTCTCCCTCTCTGGGCTTATTTTCTCATTTTTAAAATGAAATGACTGGACTAGATATTTCTAAGGTCCCATTTGGGAAGGGTTATTTTTAGGGATGTGTGGTTTCAGACTTAATCTTGCTTGTAGGTAGAAAGGAAGGAAACTTTGAAGACCTATGAAAAAGAAGAGAAGCTGCAAGGGGAGGCAGGATCTGGTGGAGATTGCCAGTGGGACAGGAGGGCAGCAAATACATGATGAGATGGCCTGGCTGGGTAGCTCAATGGAAGGTGGAGCTGAAATGTGTCTTGGGATCTATGATCAGCTAGGAGATAGGGCTGATTGTTGAATATTCTTTCAGCCCCTAATCAGTTGGGTTGGGTCCTGGGAAGTGGGTAGAGAAGTAGTCCAACAGCTGTGAGTTTCATATTGAACAAATTAGTAAATCCACCATTAATGTGTTCTCTGCCTTCTTCTAGATTCTAGAGATGCTAGAGTATTATTCCCACCTTCCAGGGTTCTTGGTCTACTAGGATACATGTGCGTTCACATCAACACATTCAGAGCATCCCAAGAGCTCTTTGGGGATCCCTCATCATTTGCAAATCCCTTCTGGTCCCTAGTGATCTGTACCCCTTTAGCACTGATGGTGCCCACAAGCAGATCCTTCCTTCACATTTAGGTGTGCACAACTGATAACAGAAGAAAGCATGGCCCGGAAAGCTTAAGATTGAGGACAGATTAAAGTTTGCTGCAGAATGTACAAAGTCTAAGTGGGAGATAAAAGTGATTTGTCGCAGGGCACTCAGATTGCATCACAGCCAGACTTTAGCCCAACACAATCTACCCAACAGTTGATTCAATTCAACAAAGTGTTAGTTAAGAATATAGTCTGCAGTTAGTCATGGTTCTGGCTTCTTGGGATTATAAAAGTAGTCCCTGCCCTCCTGGGATCAGGATCAGGAAAGGCTTCTTATAAATGGCAGTGTTGGGCGGCAAGAGGGGTGGGCTATGGGTAAGGGAGGAGGTATGGATGGTCCTGAATCTATGCCCTTAAAGTGAATCTTCAGTGGGTTGGGTGTGGATGTGCCCATGGGCGTGTGTGCATGTGAGAATGGGTGTGGGTCCCTTCCATTTCACTCCAGTGTCTAACCTAGGCTCTGCTCAGGGCATCTGGGCAGCCTGGCAGGAAGCGGTGCTGGGGACGCAGCTGTCAGAGCAGCAGGGGGAGGGGATGGGAAGGGGGAAAGGGGCAGAGGCTTTGGCTGTGGCTAGCATCCAGTCCAGAAAGGAGCTTGCAGGCGGAGCTGGGCAGGATGTTTGAAACCTTCACTCTCACCTAGCAGCTCACTGATTCCCGGTGCAGGGGAGAGCACAGCTGGCCAGCACAGGGGCCATCTGGGGGAGACAAGGCCCCCGAGCTGGTGATCCCTGCCTGAAGAGAACCTCATTCTTCTCAGTTGGAAACTTCAGCAGTTTAAGGTAAAGGGGCCCCTTCCTTTAGAGGCATGAAGGTGTGAAAATCTCAGGAACCGCCCTGATTCCTGAGGAAGAAGGCGCTGCTGAGGCAGTGCAGCAGGTCAGGGAGAGCCAGGAGCCTGCTCTGGGGAGGGCCCAGCTTGGGGAGCCAGGAAAACTGACTTGTGGTGCGGTTCTGTGAATCACAAGCTATGAGCTATTGGGTAAGCTCCTTCACAAGACTGCACTTCTGTTCCCTTACCTGCATAGTAAGGAGGTTGAGCTCGGCTACCTTCACGGACCCTGCCAGCTCTAGATTCTGTGATCTCGCTGCTGCCGGGGAGATCTTGGCCAAATCCCTTCATCTGCATGAGCCTCAGTTTCTTCATCTGGAAAACAGAAGTGGGGTGGGCTAGGGGCTACAGATTGGCTCTGACTTTCTATGACTCCAACTCTGACCAAGCAGGGCTGGTTTCTCCACTGCTGACTCAGGTCTTCCTCTTCCTTCTGCCTGCCTTGTCCCTTCTCTCTGAGTAACTTTCCTTGCTAATTGGTCAAAAAGAAATTCTGCTATCACTTTTACTATACCAGATATTTCTCTTGAGAAATAAGAAGAAACAGGAAGAAGGAAGGGAATAAGTGGGTAAAAATGACGAGTCATAAGCAAAACAAACTCTGATCTTGGAAGGACGATCTAGAAGAGAGATTTAAAAGGAAAGAAAGAAAAGGTAAGAATCTGTCATTGATCACTGGAGAAAATATAGATTGAATCAAGCATAGAACACAGAAGCTAAGAACAATCTTCTCTTATCACCTTCTTCTTTGTAAAAATGGGGCAAAGAACAAAGAGAAGAAGACGTTAAGGAGAATAAGATGGGAGGAAATACACAGTTAATAATCATAATTGAAAATGTGAATGGGATGAACTCACCCATAAAACAGAAGAGGAGATCATCTTGAATTTCAAAGCAAAATCCAACATTTACAAGGAACATTTATAAGGAACAGAGTTAAAACAAGAGGCTAGAGCAAACTTTCATATTTCAGCCAAAGTAAAAAAATTTGGATATATATATATATATATATAGTATTGATAGTCTATAGTACCTCTTAGCAAGATGTAGTTTTCTTCCTTATTTCCTTTAATGAGATTTATTTTTACTTTTGTTTTGTATGTGATCATGATTGCTACTTCTGTTTTTTTTTTCTTACTTCAACTGAAACTTAATAGATTCTGCTCTACCTCCTTACCTTTAGTATTTGTGTATTTCTCTGCTTCAAATGCGTTTCTTGGAAACAACACATTGTAGAAGTCTATTTTTAAAATTCATTCTATTATCTGCTTTTATTTTCTGGGTAAGTTCAGCTCATTCACATCGACACTTCTGACTACTAATTGTATTTCCCTTCATTTTATTTTCCCCTTGTTTATCCTTCTCTATATCTCTTCTAACCCTGTCCCTCTGAGTGTTTTGCTTCTGATCACAATTCTATTAGTAAAATAAAAAACAGAGAATTTGAATAACTCAAGGTCAGAAGAATAAATTGAACAAGCTATATATAAATTACCAAAGAGGGAAAACCGTCACAAGCAGATAAATTTATTAGTGAACTTCTTCAAACACTGAAAGAACAATTAAGTACAGTATCACATAGATTGTTTGCAAAAATAATCAAAGGGGTCCTACTAAATTTCTTCTATAAGAAAAATATGGTCTTAATATTTGATATTTGAATATTGAATATCTTTAATATTTAAAACTGGGGAGAGACATAGAGAAAGAAAATTATAGAACAATCTCTCAACTGAAAATGGATGCAAAATTTTAAGTCAAACATTAGTAAATAAGCTACAACATATAACAAAAATTATATGTTATCCCAAAGATGGATTTTTTTAAACCAGGAATACAGGCTTGGTTCAATATTAGGAAAACTATAAACATAATGGATGATATTAATAATAAAAAATAACAAAAATCATGTATTAACAAATGCATAAAAATTTTGACATTGCAATATCTATTTCTGTCAAAACATTAGAAAACAGGAATAGATTAATCTTTCTTTAATATGGTAAGTGGTATCTATATATAATCTGGAGCTAGCTTTATATATAATAAAGATAAATAATAGGGCTTCCTAATAATTAGATTGGGGTGAAAACAGGGATATCCATTATCACCATTACTATTTAACATAGTTATATCAACGCTTTAAAAAAAAACAAGAAAAAGAATGAAAGGAATAACCATAAAAAAACTAACAAATTTATCACTTGTTTAGATAACATGATGATATGGTAAGAGATCACTAAAGAGTTAAATTAAAAAATTAAACTGATAACTTCATTAAAATTGAAAGAAAAAATTCACTTAATTTGTCAGCATTTCTGCAAACAAAACCTAGCAGGAAAACAAAAAAAGACAAATTCCATTTAAAAGAATTATAAAATATATAAAATACATGAGAGTCTATTTACCATGATACACACATTTCTCACACTATATAATAATTAAGTTCCAAGGGAATACATGACTAAACATAAAGTTCACATTATAAATTAGAGAAGTGAGAAAGGAATTGCTTTTTTGATTTATGGATGGAGGGAAAGTTTATGACTAAATGAAAATACAGAACATAAAATGGGCAATCTAGATTATATAAAATTTAAATGTTTTTGAAAAAAATAAAACCATTGTACCTAAAAATCAGGAGAAAAAGACTTAACTGGGAAAAAAAGGTTTCATTGTTTCTGTGATAAAGATTTCTTTTCCAAAATACCTATGTACCTGATATGTATTTATAAGCACAAGAGCTACTCCCCAACTGATAAGAGTTCAAAGGATATAAGCAAGTAGTTTTAGAAGGAAGAAATATAAGTTAACAACATATGAAAAAGATACTCCAAATCAATGATAATCAAAATCAAATAAAAAGAGGGGCCACTAAACTATACATAAAGATTCTTGCAGGCTACATGTTAATGTAGAAGGCCTTATATTAACATTATCTATGTTCTCATGTATTTTTATTTATTTATTAAACATTTTCTCAATACATTTTAATCTGGTTCAAACTCAATGAGCTGCTGGGTGCAGGCTCATGTGTTTAATACTTCTGCTCAGGAAACGGGGCATTAACCCACATCTAACACCATTTTCCAAGGTAAGGTCGAAATAGTCATGATTTAGACTTAAAGAGCAGTATTAGAGCAAATTAGAAGAATAAAGGATAGCTTCCTTCTCAGATCTGTGGGCAAAGAAGGAATTTATGTCCAAAGAAGAACTAGAATTCATTACTGAACACAAAAGAGAAAATTTTGATTATATTAAGTTAAAAAGATTTTGTACAAACAAAACCAATGTGGACAAGATTAGAAGGGAAGCAATAAACTGGGGGGAAATTACATTCAAGGGTTCTGATAAAGGGCTCATTTCTAAAATACATAGAGATTGACTCAAATTTATAAGAATTCAAACCATTCTCTAATTGATAAATGGTCAAAGGATATGAACAGACAATTTTCAGATGAAGAAATTAAAACCATTTTTAGCCATATGAAAAGATGCTCTAAATTTCCCTCCCTTCTCCCCACCCCCTCCCTTAGATGGCAAGTAATTCAATATATATTAAACATGTACAATTTGTCTATTCATACTTCTACAAATATGCTGCACAAGAGAAATCAGATCAAAAAGGAAAAAAAATGAGAACGAAAACAAACAAACAAAAAGCAAACAACAAAAAATTGAAAATACACACTCAGTTCCCACAGTCTCTCTCTGGGTACAGATGGCTCTCTTCATCACAAGACCATTGGAATTGGCCTGAACCATCTTAGTGCTGAAAAGAGTCACATCCATCAGAACTGATCCTTGTATAATCTTCCTGTTGCTGTGTACAATGCTGTCTATTCACTTCCCTCAGCATCATTTCATGCACATCTCTTCAGGCCTTCTCTGAAATCATCCTGCTGATCGTTTATTATAGAACAATAATATTCCATAACATTCATATACCATAATTTATTCAGCCATTCCCCAACTGATGGTCATCCACTAAGTTTCCAGTTTCTTGCCACTACAAAAAGGGCTGCCACAAACATTTTTGCATATATGGGCCCCTTTCCATCCTTTAAGATCTCTTTGGGTTACAGGTCCAATAGAGACACTGCTGGATCAAAGGGCATACACAATTTGATAGCACTTTGGACATAGTTCCATATTGCTCTCCAGAATGGTTGGATCAGTCCACAACTCCACCAATGTGTCCCAGTTTTCCCACATTTCTTTCAATACTCATCATTATATTTTCCTGTCATCTTAGCCACTTGTATAGTGATATCTCAGAGTTATCTTTATCTGTGTAAGAATGATAATTGAAAGTGGCAGAATATAGGCGTCAAAAAGGGGAGAATAAATCATGGTATGTGTATGGGATGAAATACTACTGTGCTTTAAGAAGTGATAAAGGGGATGGTTTCAATGTAACTTTGGAAGAGTTACTTGAACTGATGCGGAGTGAAGTAAACAGATCCGAGAGAACAATTTATATAATAATAACACATTGTAAAGGCAAATAACACTAAATGACTTTAAAATTCCGATCAAAACCAAACAAGTTCCCAGGGAACTATATGATGAAGCATATTATCCCTTTCCTGACAGAGAAGTGATGGGTTGAGCGGTGTAGAATGATATAGATCTCCAGAAATGGACAATATGGGAAGTTGTGTTGATTATGTGGGTTTGTTACAAGGGTTTTGGATTTATTTTTTCCTTCTTACATTGATAATGGTCTTAGATTGTAATGGGAGTAGAGAGAGATGTGGAGGGCAGGGAGAGAGTTACAAAGGAGACACATGCTATGGAAAGCAAAGCTCTTCTGAAGAAGAGTTAAATAAATACTACAAGGCGGAAGGCAATTAGGAAAGAGAATCTGTGATCTGTGGGCACTTGTTTGTTCCCTTACATTGTATCCTACTCTAGGGTATGCTTTTTCTTCCTTAATTGTTTTCTGGGTATAGGGATGGGTTCTTTTAGCTCCCTGAGTACTTTAACTCCTATCTCCCCATAGTTATTCAATCCCTAAGGGCAGAGAGTTTAGTGGATTGGATCAGACTAGAGGCTTTTAGGAAACCTCTGCCATTAAGGGTTGAAGCAACTCAACCCTGAATTTGTAACAGAAAAAGATTCTGAGATTGAATCTGAAGGAAGAAAGGGAAGTCAGAAGACTGAGGTGAGGGAAAGCTTTCCAGGCTTGGAAGTCAGTGCAAAGGCATGGAGACTGGAAATGATGGGTAGTATTTAACAAGTATAACTAGTATATATAATACTTTAACAAGTATTAACTAGTATAGTTGTATCACAGAATGCTATGTCTGTGTAATCTAAGGGATCTGGCTATAAACAACAAGAACAACAGATTTTAAGGTGAGAAGTCCCTGAAGGTTGTTGAGTAGGATGTGACCTGGCAAGACCTGTATTTGAAGATTCCTTTGGCACCTGAGTGGGCAGGGAGACCCAGCATCAAGTGAGAAAGGGTGTTAAGATGTTGAGGGTGTCAGAGGAGAGAAGAGGACAATGGGAGGACAATGATATTTGTCAATAGATTGGTTATTGGAGGGGCAAGAGGAGGAAGAGGCAAGGATGAAACTGAGGTTGTGAGCTGAGGAAAAAGGGGAAGAAAGTTTGAAAGTGTGGGGAACTCCCGGGAAAGATGGTGAATTCTTTCCCCCAGGCAGTAGACTCGGACACCCCTCTCCCAAATCCTCAGTCTCCACCCTATGACCTTTCTGTCCTGGTGACCAACCGCCTTTAATCAGTCTCTGGCTGGAGAGGATCTGCTCATGCATACATTACTCAGAGGGTGAGGATAGATTTTAAGCAGAAGGACCAATAAGCATAACTGAAGTCCCTCCTCTGTAGCAGGGGCTTACAAACACAAAACTCTCAATGAGCTAATCTCTCCCAGGCTTAATTAGCCAGAAAAGGCTCTAGGAGAGGGAAGAACATGTGACTCCTGGAAGTCTTTACTAGGGGACAGAGATGTCTTAAAGAGAGGCCCATGATCCATAAGACTAAGAAGACAGATGAAGCCCTGATGGTACGAACCAACCTGGGACTTCCTCAATTGGATTTTTAAGACACAGTGCTTTGCTCAGTGTAGACCTTTAACAATATCTGTTGAATCCGGGGTAATCAAATTTGCTGCTGTCCAGGGTCCTAGTCACCCAAGTTCCTAAGCTAGATGCCATCCAAGGCTCCTCACTCTCTTTCTTGCTCTGTGTCCCATCAGTTTCTATTCTTTTCTCACCTTGGTCCATCCACTCAGATGACAAATGCTCCTTCCAAAAGGGCAGATTTGATCAGGTCACACCACTAGCCAATAAATGGATTTCTTGAAGGCAGACTGTGTTTTTGCCTTTCTTTGCTTGTCCAATAGATGCTATTATATTTGTTGACTGACTGATCAGTGGAGAGTCTGGATAACTTGAAGGAGAGGAATTTCGCTCTATCTGTGGGAATATACCCCCTTTTTCTTTTCTCCCAGTCTCCATGAGTCCCGGGCTAAGGCTGCAGCCAATGGGATTTGGGATCCATCTTTGCACTTCATCAGTGAGTTTTTCACTTAAGTAGAGTCACTGAGGACCTTCTTCCACTGGTGGCTCCAATCAATCTATCAGGCAAGCAAGTATTAACTGAACACCCACTATGTGCCAGGCAGTAGAGTGACCAAGACAGTCTTGACTCTCAGAACTGACCTTCTATAAATCAATCAAATGATCCATTGACAAGCATTTGAGGCTTATTGTGGGTTGACAATGAAACTGTAAAATCTATTGGCTTTGGGGGGGAGCAGACCATTCAGCCTTCCAGAAGGTCTGATTTGCCCATGAACACATGGTAAGTCTCTTAAGAAGAGGATCTACAATGGATTTATCTTTGTATCCCCATTCCTTGAACATAATAGAAACAGCATTTTGAGAAAAAAAAAACTGTTATTGCAAAATTTTAAAATCACTTTCATTTCCTGATATGTCTATCCCCTATGCCATGTAGAAAACAATTTTATAACAAATAAAAAAAGGAATAGAGAAAAAAAGCATTTCAACAAAACTAACCAACGTATCAACCAAATTGGACACTGTAGGCAGCGCTCCACAGCCATGATCCCACTCTTCTGACTGGAAGGTATGGAGGCTTAGTAGTTACTCCTGGGCAAATGCCCACTTACGCAATTGAGTAGAACAATAAGAATGTATGGCATAAAGGTGGCTTGGTAGGACAGTGGATAAAGCCTTGAACATGAAGTTCAGAAAACTTTGGGTCAAATCTGGATGCAGACAACTGTGACCCTAGTCATTTTATCCCTGCCTTCTTTAGTTTTCTCATCTGTAAAACTGGGATAATAATAGCATCTGTTCTCCCAGATTGCTGAGTGAGCATGTGTAAAGTATTTTGAAAATCTTACAACATTTGGTATTGTTATTATTAAGCACACTGGGTCTGGAATCAGAGGACCTGAGTTCAAATCTCTCATGTGCTCTTACTACATGTGTCATTTTGGAAAACTCACTTAACTTTCATTGTTCTTAGTTTTCTCAACTGGAAAATGAAGGTGTGGTGCTAGATAACCTACTGGAGCCTTTCCTGATTTAGATTCATGATGTAAAGGAATCGTGGGACCCCTGGGCAAGTCACTTCATCTTTTTCAGCCTCA
The DNA here is from genome assembly GCF_048593235.1 of Sminthopsis crassicaudata. NCBI lineage: Eukaryota > Metazoa > Chordata > Mammalia > Dasyuromorphia > Dasyuridae > Sminthopsis > Sminthopsis crassicaudata. Next base: position 469,545,158 of record NC_133620.1, on the reverse strand, counting down.
GTTTCCTCACCATTTAAATAAAGTTTTAGTAAATCTTCTTGAGCCCTGCGCCCAGGGGCAGGGGAGACCAAGGGAAGATAAGAGTTAGGGAACAGATGCATTCCCTTTTGAGCTCAGGGTCTGATCAAAGAATCCAGGCTCACCTTCAGGAAATAATGAATAAAATTTTTAAAAGCCTAATTTGAGGTTGCAGGCAGTGGTCATACACCTCAAGTGGCCTTCCCCTTTTCCAAATGGCTTCTGACTCCTCAGCCCTTAGTCCAGACACTGTCTTTGGACTCTTCATAGTAGTAGTAGTAGTATGTACTCATGGCTTTTTTCCACTCCCACTACCTTCCCTCATGGTCACACAGATCAGAGGATCAGAGGGTTAGACTGGAGCAGTACATTATTATCATCCTCACCATCCTCATCTTCCTCCTCCTCCTCCTCATCTCTCATAACTAGCATTTATCTACTACTTTTAGGTTTACAAAGTACTTTAGAAGCACTTATTCCTAGATATAGTATACGAATATTATGGATTATTATTGTTCTGTAAGAAATGACCAGCAGGATGATTTCAGAAAGGGCTGGAGAGACTGACAGGAAGTGATGCTGAGTGAAATGAGCAGAACCCGGAGATCATGGTACACAGCAACAAGATTATGTGATAATCAATTCTGATGGACGTGGCTCTCTTCAACAATGAGATGATTCAGGCCAGTTCCAAAGAGCTTGTGATGAAAAGAGCTGCACACACAGAGAGGAGTATGAGACTTGAGTGTGGATCACAACATAGAACTTTCACATTTTTGTTGTTTGCATTTTGTTTTTTTTTCTCATTTTTCCCCTTTTTGATCTGATTTTTCTTGTGCAGCATGATAAATGTGGAAATATGTATAGGAGAATTGTACATATTTAACATATATTGGATTACTTGCCATCTAAGGGAGGGGGAGCAAATTTAGAGCACAAGGTTTTGTAAGGGTGGATGATGAAAATAATTCATGTATATATTTTGAAAGTAAAAAGCTGTAATTGAAAAAAAATACTTGTTCCTTTTATTCTCACAACAATACTGGGAAGCATATGCTATTATTATCCTCTTTTGAATAGATAAGGAAAGTGAGTTAGACAGAGGCAAAGTGACTTTCCAAGGGTCAGATGCTAAGTGTCTGAGACTGGATTTGTATTCACAGCTTTCCTGACTCCAGATCCGTGCCAGCATGTAAACAACTAGGCAAATCCAGGTGTATGCAAGGTAGATGCAGAGCATTCTGGGGAAGGAGGGCACTAGCAGGGATGGGGCTGGTGTTTTGAGGATAAAGGCCTCTCAGAGGAGCTGAGTCTTGAAGGAAGCCCAAGCATGAAGGACAGCTAGGACAAAGACCCACAGGAGAGATGGAAGAGCCTCCTTCAAGTCACTGCAAGTGGGCCAATGTCACTGAAATAATTTTGTGGGGAGGAAAGTGCAATAAAACTAGAAAAATGAAATGGGGCCAAGTTGTGAAAAGCTTTAGATACCAAATGTCTAAGGAAACTGAGGGCTGCATCATCATCAATCATCCTCATTCTCAATGTTATCATCATCATCAATGTTATCACCATCAGCATCATCAGTGTCATCATCACTATCGTCATCACCAATGTTATTATCATCATCATCAGTGTTAGCACCATCATCAGTTAGCATTACCAATATTATCATAAATATCATCATAATCAATGTCACCATCACCAATATCACCATCAGCAGCAGCATCGTCATTACCAATGTTATCATCATCATCGTCATCATCACCATCAATATCATTATTATGAATATCATCATGATCAATGTCACCATCATCAATATCATCATCATCATCAATGTTATCACCATCAGCATCATCAGGGTCATCATCATCATCATCATTATCACCATCATCATCAGTGTTAGCACCACCATCATCATCAGGATCAATATCATCATAAATAACATCATGATCAATGTCACCATCATCAATATCATCATCATCATCAATGTTATCACCATCAGCATCATCAGTGACATCATCATCATCATCAATATCACCATCATCATCATCATTATCACCATCATCATCAGTGTTAGCACCACCATCATCATCAGGATCAATATCATCATAAATAACATCATGATCAATGTCACCATCATCAATATCATCATCATCATCAATTTTATCACCATCAGCATCATCAGTGACATCATCATCATCAATATCATCATGATCAATGTCACCATCATCAATGTTATCATCACCATCATCATCAGTGTTATCATCATCATCGATGTCATCATTGCAGCCATGAGCTCCATAGTGGAAATTTTACAAAGCATTTATAGACACGAGCTCAGTGTCTCTGGGAGTCTTATTATACCCAGTTTTTCAGATACAAAGGCACTAAGAGGGACGGTAACTTGTCCATGATCACACACTTAGTCCATATGGGAGGTAGGATTCAAACTGAGGTCCCTGCTGACATGAAGCTCGAAGTCACTTTGTCCCCCACCTCTGCCTCTGTCTCTGTTTCTGTCTTTCTTTATCTCCCTGTCCTTATTTATCTAAGTCTCTGTGTCTCTATCTCTCTTTCTCTGGTGTCTCTTGATCTATCTCTGTGTCTCTAACTTTATGCCTCTGTCTCTCTCTTTCTTCTCTCTCTCTTTCTTTCTCTGTCTCTGTCTCTCTCTCTCTTTCTCTTTCTCTCTCTCTCTCTCTCTCTCTCTCTCTCTCTCTCTCTCTCTCTCTCTCTCTCTCTCTCTCTCTCTCTCTCTCTCTCTCTTTCACACACACACATAGAGTTCAGGACAGCACTAAGTCTAAGTCTCCCGGTTCATTCTTGATGCTCCTGCTGATAACAGCTTTCTCATGTTCTCTACGTCTGTACAGGAACCTTTCCTACCTGGGTTACTGTGGATCCCTGGTAGTCCAGATGACTCCGCCCAACTGCAGCACCACAAGGAGTGACCTCTCCCCAGACTGTCACCATGGTGTACTTGTCCACCATCCTGATCATAGGGACTGTCCTCAATGCCCTGGCCCCTGTGGATATTCTGCTGCCGGATGAGGAGGTGGACAGAGACCCGGGTGTACATGGCCAACCTGGCCGGGGCTGACTGCTGCCTGCTGCTGAGCCTGCCCATGGTCCTGTACACAATGGGCAAAGAACAGTCCGAGGGCTTCCTGTGTACGGTTTCCCAGAGCATTTACCTGATCAACAATTACATGAGCATCTGCATCACCACCGCCATTGCTGTGGACCGATTTGTGGCCATCCAGTACCCTCTGCGGGCCAGAATGTGGCGCTGCCCACGTCAGGCGGCTGGGACCTGTGCCCTTCTCTGGCTGCTGGTCATATGCCTGGTCTCTTTAACTGCTTGGAAGCAAAATGGCCAGAACTTTTGCTTTGGCAAGAGTAAGACGCGAGGCTTCTGGGCCATTGTTTTTTCCTTGACCCTATTTTTCATCCCTCTTGTGATCCTTGTTTTCTGTTCCATGTGGGTACTTCAGAAACTGATCAGGAAAAAGGCCCAGGTCCCAGCCCAGGACAGGAGTCTGATCCACAAAGCAATCTGCGTGGTCTCAGCTAACCTGGTCATCTTCCTAGTCTGTTTCCTGCCCCAGCACGCGGCTCTGCTGGCCAAGCTCATAACTGACTATGTGGGGGCCTCCTGCCCTGTTGTCCAGCGCGTGGTCACTTCCATCAGGGTGGCCTCCCGCCTTGCCAATGCCAACTGCTGCTTGGATGCCATGGGCTATTATTTTGTGACCCAGGAGATCCAGGAAGAAGTGGGGGTGATTTTAGGTCTGCCCAAGATCTTCCAGAACCAAGGCAGCCCAGGAGCTGACCAGCCAAACCTCCTTGGGGGAAGAAAAGTGGAGATGGCATTAGAGAGTTCCAAAGCATTGTGTTCCTCTTAAGGAGACCTTCGGGGGAACTTGGCACACAAGACAATCATCTGAATTTGATGAGCCCAGCCCGGTGATCCCTGGCTCTCTACCTCAGTGGGTCTTCTGGGCCAGTGGTGAGAACTCAGAGATTTGGCCAGGATATGAGGGGTGGAGGTCCAACTCCTCCTCCATACATAATTCCTTCTGGGGAGCCCCCCACACATCTGGGACTCAACTGAGTTCATTCCATTTCTTTCTGAACTAGCTTGCTTGTTCTGGGGGGAGTGACTTCGGACATCCTTTTTGGAGTCTCTCATGCCCAGTGGTAAGAGTATGTCCATGAAAGCAGGAGAAATCATTGGACTTCTCTGGGACTGGGTTTCCTGCTCTGAGGGGCTGGACTAAATGACCTTAAATCAATTATTCTTTGAAGGTTTGATGGGGAAGGGGGAGCATAATGAGTCTTTACTGGTAGAGCAAGAGCCTTAGGGTGGGGAGGTAAGGGAGAGGAAACATGCCCTCTTCCTCTTCTCAGAATTACTGTGAATTGGGAAAATTATTTAATTGAATTGACCAAGGCATTAGAACTTAATGTAATAATGAGGACAATCAGAACAGATTTCTGGGGCAGCTGGGTAATACAGTGGATAGAGCACCAGTCCTGAAGTCAGGAGGAGCTGAGTTCAAATCTGTCCTCAGACACAATACTTCCTGGCTGTGTGACTCTGGTCAAGTCACTTAACCCCAATTGCCTCAGCAAAATAAAACAACTAAGATTTCTTTGAAGTGTTATAGACTTCCCCTGTCTAATCCTCACAGTGGCCCTGGGAGGCAGGTGCCCTAGAGCAGTACAACTGGAAGTGTCAAAGACAATAGTCAAACCCAGTTCTTTCCTAACACCAAGTCAGTTAAGTAAGGATAACTGAGATGCAGAGTGTCTGCCGCCATGTTCATGTTTGTATTCTGTCAGGGCAGTTCCCCCAACAGACCCAAATGAAGGCATAAAATGACTGAGGCCCTGGGAGGGTTTCCAGGGGCCTCTGAAGCATACAGGGATAGAGGTACCGATGGGAACTAGAATTTGTCATTGGAACACACAGCTTTCAGGTGAGGAAGCTCCCTCTCTTAGGTCAGGTTTTCCTTCAACTTGGAGCCTTAGGAGGTTGCTGGGGCAGGAAGCTAGTGAGTGATTTGTCCAGTCAGTATGTGTCAGAGGCAGCCTGCAATTTCCTTAGTGGATTCCCGTAAAATGTAGGATGATCGAAAGAGAAACCTGAAATTGCCCCAAGATACAACAGGCAGCATCGCTGGGGCTCCCGAAATGGGATTAAACAAGTATTTGATCTATATTGGAACTATACCCTCACATCCTGGACAAGGCTCCAAGATATCACCAGTCGTACAGGGGGACCCATCAAGAGAGGAAATTGGGCTGAAGTGAGGCTCCCAGTGGGTTCTTTCTTTGCCTCTACACTGCCTGAATTCTTCTAGGGAAATCCCTAAACGTCAAGCTCAGGCATAATTAATGTCAAGAATCTACCCAAAATGAGGGCAAGAAACTCCCCTTTAAAAGAGATGCTGATTGTACAATACGGGCATATGCATAGAAAAACTATTTATTTTCCCTCCCTACCACAAAAACTGTGTAAGAAGCAAAGGACCTACAACCAAGGATGATTAAACATAGGGAATACCTGTCATTATGCCCAGAAACTCAAGATCTTCTTTGGGACATCTGAATCAATATTTTGTAATTATTTTAGACCTGTAATATCTTTGATTTAGGGTGTCTTAGCTGTGTGACATGCAGCAATTCCTTTGACCTCTCTAGGTCTCAGTTTCTGTAAATGGATAAGGGATTGGATAAATTCCCTTTTGAATAGTTTATCTATCAGATTTATAGGAAAGGAATAGAGAAGATACAGAGAACATTACAAAATGCAAAATAGATTATTTTGATTATTAAAAAATTAAAATATTTTTGAACAAGCAAAATCAATGCAACCAAAATTATAAGGCAAGCAAAAACTGGGAGAAACTTTTTTTGCAACAAATATCTGTGATAAAGGCCTTATTTTTCAAATATATAGAGTACTGTCAAGTTTATAAAAATACAAGTCAGTCCTCAATTGATAAATGGTCAAAGGATATGAACGGCCAGTTTTCAAGCAAAGAAATCAAAGCTATCTATAGTCATCTTAAAAAAATGTTCTAAATCACCATTGATCAGAGAAATGCAAATTAAAACAACTCTAAGGTACTAGCTCACACCTGTCAGAGTGGCTAATATGACAAAAAAAGCAAGATGTTGGATGTTGGAGGGGATGTGGAAAAACTGGGACAGTAATGCTCTGTTGGTAGAGTTGTGAACTGATCCAGCTATTCTGGAGAACAATTTGGAACTATGACCAAAGTAAAACTGTGCATACCCTTTGATCTAGCAATATCACTGCTAGGTCTATATCCCAGAGACATCAAAAAGGGGAGAAAGTACATATTTGTACAAAAATATTTATAGCAGTTCTTTTTGTGGTGGCTAAGGATTGGAAACCAAAGCAGTACCCATCAACTGGAGAACGACTAAACAAACTGTGGTATATGATTGTAATGGAATATTATTGCACTATAAGAAATGACAAACAGGATGATCTCAGAAAAACCTGGAAAGACTTGTGTGATATACTTTCCTGATGTGATGTGAAGTGAATAGAACCAAGAGAATGTGACCCACGATAATAGCAATATTCTTCGATGAAAGAACTAGGAATGACTTAGCCAATCTCAGCAATACAATGATAACAATCCCAAAGGACTAATGATGAAGTATCGTATCCGCTCCCAGAATTGCCTCAATATTGATGGAATATAAATGGAAGCATGCGAGACTTCCGGCCAAGATGGCGGCGTGGAGGCAGACAGCTGCTTGAGCTCCTCGTTTTCTCTCAGAACTTACTTCATGACAAGCCTCTGACTTAATGCTTGAACCAGAAAGAAATCCACAAATTATCACCAAGAGAAGACATCCTTGAAAGTCACCAGAAAAGGTCTGTGTTTGTTCGGGGGATGGTCAATCAGACTGGGCGCAGACTGAGGGCAGACAGCCAGAGCAAGACAGGCAGCTCACACAGCTCAGACCTGACGGGGAGGGGTGTGATCTCTGCCGTTTCTGTGAAAGGGCTTTTGCCCCAGTGTGGATGCTCCGTCTTGGCAGCAAGCCAGGAGCGGTGGAGAGGGTGTAAACACCGGAGGTGAAGATTAAAACCCCAGAAAGCCAGCATCTCTCAGAGCCCGGCCACCCCCAACCCCCACCTGGACTGACTCGGTGCGTTCTCAGAGCCTCAGAGCGCAGACTCAGTACAGTCATTGCTGTTCTGTTAGTGGCTCTCTGCTGCCCTACCCCCAGTCTGTAGAGGAAGCCCATTAATACCATCCAGCCCTATCCCCCGCAAAACAGACCAATTGTTTCTCTTGTCAGTTTGTTTTCTTTGATTCCTACTCTGACAAAATGAACAAAAAATTCAAAAGGGCTCTAACCATTGACAGCTTCTGTGTGGAGAGGGAGCAGACTTCAAATGCTGAGGAGACTAGGAACAGACTGTCCCCAGATGTATCCCCTGGGAGGGATATAAGCTGCTCCTCAATACAAAAGAACCTCATAGAGGAAATCAAAAAGGCTCTCACAAGAGAGCTGGAAGAGAAATGGGAAAAGGTAAGGGAAGCTTGGCAAGAGAGCCTGGAGAAGTCATCCCATGCATTCAAAGACAGAGTGGATAAAGAAATCAAATCATTGAGAAACAAGATTAGTGAGCTGGAAAAGGTAAACAACTCCAAGGAAAACAGGATTAGTGAGCTGGAAAAGGTAAACAACTCCAAGGAAAACAGGATTAGAGAGCTGGAAAAAGAAATCAGCTCTCTAAAAAATAAAATGGATAAAATGGAAAAAAAAATTCCATAGAAGATAAAAAGTCAATTGGACAATTACAAAGAGATATAAAAAAAGTGAGTGAAGAAAATACATCATTGAAAATTAGACTGGAACAAGTAGAAATGAATGACTCAAGGAGAAACCAAGAGGGAGTCAAGCAAAACCAGAGAAATGAAACAATTGAAAAGACTGTCAAGTACCTTACCAGAAAGACAACAGACCTGGAAAACAGATCCAGGAGAGACAATTTGAGAATAATCGGACTCCCTGAAAAATGGGAGGAAAAAAAGAGCTTGGACACCATTTTCGAGGAAATTATCAAAGAGAACTGCCCAGACGTTTTGGAAACAGAGGGTAAAATAGACATTGAAAAAATTCATCGATCACCTACTGAAAGGGACCCTAAAATCAAAACGCCAAGAAATATAGTGGCCAAGTTCAAGAACCATCAGACAAAGGAAAAGATATTGGAAGCTGCTAGAAAAAAACAATTCAGATATAGAGGATCCACAATAAGGATAACACAGGATCTAGCAGCGTCCACATTAAAAGAACGCAGGGCCTGGAACATGATATTCCGAAAGGCTAAGAAACTTGGTATGCAGCCAAGAATAACTTACCCAGCAAGAATGAGCATCGTTTTCCAGGGAAGAAGATGGACATTTAATGAAATAAATGAATTCCATCTATTTTTGATGAAAAAACCAGACCTACATAAAAGGTTTGATCTTCAAATACAGAACTCAAGAGACTTCTAAAAAAGGTAAAAAGAAATCTTGAGAACTATACTTCTGTCAAAAAAAATATGTAAAGAACATATGTACAATTTGTCTTAGAAACTAGAGGTGGAAAGGAGATTATATCATAAAAAAGTATAAAGTGGTGGTACTACATCTCATGAAGAGGCAAAGGTAACCTATTATATCTGAGAGAAAGAAAGGAGGGAGATGAACATAGCGTGTATCAATAGACATATTCGATTTATGGTGAAACTTCTTCCACTTCATTGAAAAGTGAAAGGGAAGGAGTAAGCTAAGGGGAAGGGAATACAGTAATTTCGAGGAAAAGGGGTAAAATAAGGGGAGGATCTTTAAGGTGGGGGAGGGATCCTAAAAAGGGAGGGCTGTGAAAAGCAAGTGGTGTTTACCAGTTTAATACTGGATAGGAGGGTAAAAGGGAAGGAAAGGGGAAAAGCATAAGCAGGGGTTAATAGGATGGCAAGCAATATAGAATTAGTCCTTCTAACCATAAATGTGAATGGGGCAAACTGCCTCATAAAGAGGAAGCAGTTAGCAGACTGGATTAAAAGTCAGAATCCTACTATATGTTGTTTACAGGAAACACACCTGAAACAGGATGAGACATTCAAACTAAAAGTAAAAGGGTGGAGCAGAATCTATTATACTTCAGGCAAAACCAAAAAAGCAGGAGTAGCCATCCTCATCTCAGATCAAGCAAAAACAAAAATTGATCTAATTAAAAGAGATAAGGAAGGGCATTATATCCTGCTAAAGGGAAGCATCAATAGTGAAGCAGTATCAATATTAAACATGTATGCACCAAGTGGTGCAGCATCTAAATTCTTAAAAGAGAAATTAAGAGAGCTGCAAGAGGAAATAGATAGCAAAACTATAATAGCGGGAGATTTCAACCTTGCACTATCAGAATTAGATAAATCAAACCACAAAATAAATAAGAAAGAAGTCAAAGAGGTAAATAGAATACTAGAAAAGTTTGATATGATAGATCTTTGGCGAAAGCTAAATGGAGACAGAAAGGAATATACTTTCTTCTCAGCAGTTCATGGAACCTATACAAAAATTGATCATATACTAGGGCATAAAAACCTCAAAATCAAATGCAGTAAGGCAGAAATAGTAAATGCATCCTTTTCAGACCATAATGCAATCAAAATAACATTTAATAAAAAGCCAGGGGAAAATAGACCAAAAAATAATTGGAAACTAAATAATCTTATACTAAAGAATGATTGGGTAAAACAGCAAATCATAGACATAATTAATAACTTCACCCAAGAAAATGACAATAATGAGACATCATACCAAAATGTGTGGGATACAACCAAAGCAGTAATTAGGGGAAGTTTTATATCTCTACAGGCCTACTTGCATAAAATAGAGAAGGAGAGGGCCAACGAATTGGGTTTACAACTAAAATTGCTAGAAAAGGAACAAATTAAAAACCCCCAGACAAACACAAAACTTGAAATTCAAAAAATAAAAGGTGAGATTAATAAAATTGAAAGTAAAAAAACTATTGAATTAATTAATAAAACTAAGAGTTGGTTTTATGAAAAAACCAACAAAATAGACAAACCCTTAGTAAACCTGATTAAAAAAAGGAAAGAGAAAAAGCAAATTGATAGTCTTGAAAATGAAAAGGGTGAACTCACCACTAATGAAGAGGAAATTAGAACAATAGTTAGGAGCTACTTTGCTCAACTTTATGCCGATAAATTCGATAACTTAAATGAAATGGAAGAATACCTTCAAAAATATAGCTTGCCCAGATTAACAGAGGAAGAAGTAAGTAGTCTAAATAGTCCCATCTCAGAAAAAGAAATAGACCAAGCTATTAACCAACTTCCTAAGAAAAAGTCCCCAGGACCAGATGGATTTACAGGTGAATTCTACCAAACATTTAAAGAACAACTAACTCCAATGCTATGTAAACTATTTGAAAAAATAGGGATTGAAGGAGTCCTACCAAATTCCTTCTATGACACAGACATGGTACTGATACCTAAACCAGGTAGATCGAAAACTGAGAAAGAAAACTATAGACCAATTTCCTTAATGAATATTGATGCTAAAATCTTAAATAAGATATTAGCAAATAGACTTCAGAAAATCATCCCCAGGATAATACACTATGACCAAGTGGGATTTATATCAGGAATGCAGGGCTGGTTTAATATTAGGAAAACTATTAGTATAATTGACCATATTAATAATCAAATTAATAAAAACCATATGATCATCTCAATAGATGCAGAAAAGGCATTTGATAAAATCCAACATCCATTCCTACTAAAAACGCTTGAGAGTATAGGAATAAATGGACTATTCCTTAAAATAATAAGGAGCATATATTTAAAACCTTCAGTAAACATCATATGTAATGGTGATAAACTAGAACCTTTCCCTGTAAGATCAGGAGTGAAACAAGGTTGCCCACTATCACCATTACTATTCAATATAGTACTAGAAACTCTAGCCTTGGCAATAAGAGCCGAGAAAGAGATCCAAGGAATTAGAGTAGGAAATGAAGAAATCAAATTGTCACTTTTCGCAGATGACATGATGGTATACTTAGAGAACCCCAAAGACTCTGCTAAAAAGCTATTAGAAATAATTCAGAATTTTAGCAAAGTCACAGGATACAAAATAAATCCACATAAATCCTCAGGATTTTTATACATTACCAACACAATCCAACAGCAAGAGATACAAAGAGAAATTCCATTCAAAATAACAGTCGATAGTATCAAATATTTGGGAATATATCTACCAAAGGAGAGTCAGGAATTACATGAGCAAAATTACAAAACACTTGCCACAAAAATAAAGTCAGATTTAAATAATTGGAAAGACATTCAGTGTTCTTGGATAGGCCGAGCGAATATAATAAAGATGACAATACTCCCCAAACTAATCTATTTATTTAGTGCTATACCAATCAGACTCCCAAGAAACTATTTTAATGACCTAGAAAAAATAACAACAAAATTCATATGGAAGAATAAAAGGTCGAGAATTGCAAGGGAACTAATGAAAAAAAAAGTCAGAGGAAGGTGGTCTAAGTGTACCTGATTTAAAGCTATATTATAAAGCAACAGTCACCAAAACCATTTGGTATTGGCTAAGAAATAGACTAGTTGATCAGTGGCATAGGTTAGGTTCACAGGGCAAGATAGTGAATAAAAATAGCAATCTAATCTTTGAAAAACCCAAAGATCCCAAATTTTGGGATAAGAATTCATTATTTGACAAAAACTGCTGGGAAAACTGGAAATTAGTATGGCAGAAACTAGGCATGGACCCACATTTAACACCACATACTAAGATTAGATCAAAATGGGTCCAAGATTTAGGCATAAAGAACGAAATCATAAATAAATTGGAGGAACATGGGATGGTTTACCTCTCAGACTTGTGGAGGAGGAAGGAGTTTGTGTCCAAGGGAGAACTAGAGACCATTATTGATCACAAAATAGAACATTTTGATTACACCAAATTAAAAAGTTTCTGCACAAACAAAACTAATGCAAACAAGATTAGAAGGGAAGTAACAAATTGGGAAAAAAATTTTACAGTTAAAGGTTCTGATAAAGGCCTCATCTCCAAAATATACAGAGAATTTACTTTAATTTATAAGAAATCAAGCCATTCTCCAATTGATAAATGGTCAAAGGATATGAACAGACAATTTTCAGATGATGAAATTAAAACTATTTCCACTCATATGAAAGAGTGTTCCAAATCACTATTGATCAGAGAAATGCAAATTAAGACAACTCTGAGGTATCATTACACACCTGTCAGATTGGCTAAGATGACAGGAACAAATAACGATGAATGTTGGAGGGGCTGTGGGAAAACTGGGACACTGATGCATTGTTGGTGGAGTTGTGAAAGAATCCAACCATTCTGGAGAGCAATCTGGAATTATGCCCAAAAAGTTATCAAAATGTGCATACCCTTTGACCCAGCCATACTACTACTGGGCTTATACCCCAAGGAACTACTAGAGAAGGGAAAGGGTCCTGTATGTGCCAAAATGTTTGTGGCAGCCCTTTTCATAGTGGCTAGAAGCTGGAAGATGAATGGATGTCCATCAATTGGAGAATAGTTGGGTAAACTATGGTATATGAATGTTATGGAATATTATTGTTCTATAAGAAATGACCAACAGGAGAAATACAGAGAGGCTTGGAGAGACTTACAGAGTGAAACGAGCAGAACTAGGAGATCATTATACACTTCAACAATGATACTGTACGAGGATGTATGCTGATGGAAGTGGATTTCTTCAACATAGAGAAGAGCTAATCCAATTCCAATTGATTAATGATGGACAGAACCAGCTACATCCAGAAAAGGAACACTGGGAAATGAATGTAAACTGTTATTTTTACCTTCTGAATCCAATTCTTCCTGTGCAACAAAAAATTCGGTTCTACACACATATATTGTATCTAAATTATACTTTAATATATTTAACATATATAAGATTGCTTGCCATCTGGGGGAGGGGGTTGGGGGGAGGAAGGGAAAAAATCTGAATAGAAGTACGTGCAAGGGATAATGTTGTAAAAAATTACCCATGCATATGTACTGTCAAAAAATGTTATAATTATAAAATAAAATAAAAAATTTTAAAAATAAATAAATAAATAAATGGAAGCATGCTAATTTTTCCTCTTTTTTGTATTTTACTTGAGACTTTTTGTACAAAATGACTAATATGGACTAATTTTGCATAACTGAAAAAAAAAAGTCCCTTTTTAGTTCCAAGTCTACTTTTGATGGGAGATTTTTAGGCATTGCTGGTAGAATTATTTGGGGGTAAGAGGCTCAGTGGAGGTGGAAGGAAAGAGAGGGAACCTTCCCTTCCTCTTCTTTGATCTCCTCATCAGCCAGGACATGGATGGCTTTAGGCCTTTAAGCAGAGTAGGATTCCAGGGGTGATGGTCTCTGGAAATTGTGATGTTGTGGAAATCTCCTCCCTTTGGTCAGTTGATTCTCTGAATCCCAAATTCAGGAACTCAAAATATGTGAGCTAAAAGTGAAGGCTAGAGGCAGTCACTTCTCAGGATTACTAATTACTGAATAGTGCCCAGAAAAGTCAGAAAAAGAGTCCACAAATTGAGATCTCTAGAAAATTCTAGCCCCAAATTATGAATTAACACAGGTCTCCCATGACCATTTGCTTCTGCTGTTAGCCATCTGCTGGTCTTCCTTACCTTGTTTTCCTCTGTCAGGAACTACAAGGAAGAGAAAGTACTTGGAAAGTGTCCAGAAGAGATGAAAGGAACTATTTCTCCTCAGAACTATTAGAGGCTAAGAGGGGAAGGTGCTTCCAATAATCCTGATTTATTGACTCAGTCAATCAAACAATATAAGCTTACTGCAGCCACCAGGGACTCATCAAGGAAGCTCATGGCATCCCCTCGACTGGGTGCACGGGCCTTGGCAAGGCAACAAGGTCCATAGAAAATGCTCTGAGCTAAGGAAAACTCACACGCTGTTCTCTCAAGTGCACTGAAGGATGTACACAATCCATGCAAATCTTCTTCCCGCACTGAGAAAAGTGCCACAAAGCAGCATGATACAGTAGTCTTTTGTTCAGAGGATCTGAGTTCAAATCTTTCCACTCCCACACCTATGATCCTATAAAGTTTTGACGGACTGTTTCTAGATCAGTGATAGAGGGAACATGAAAGGAAGGCTTGGAGAAATAGAAGTCTTCCCTCCTTCCTCTCCCACTGTGGAATATCTTGGCTAATCTGCCCATTGTGGAAGAACCATTTTTTGGCCTGTCACTGGAACAGGGGAGGTCACAGGGGAGGCGAGTCCGAATCTTGGCTCTGCTGATCTTGCCTATGACTCCTGGACAGGTCGGCTCTCCTCTCTGAGTGTCGCTCACTTCATCTGTAAGATGGAGCAGTTGGTTTCATGACCGAAGTCCCTTCCACTTCTAGAGCTCATTGAGGAATCAATAAGCATTGATTAAGCATTTGCTGTATACCAGACCCTGGGGATTCAAGGACAAAATGGACACATCTCACACTGAGAAACTTATCTTCTGTTAAGGGAGGTGAGCTGCCCAATTATGAGCAGAATAAATGCAAACGATGCATTTCTTTTATAATAAGTGATCCTCGCATTGATTTGGGCTGGACCTGCTTGGGTTCTGGCCTCTGACCACCAGGCTGTGTGCTGGCCACAGTCAGCAGAGGGCGCCTGCTCTGGCAGAAGGGCTGGCCCAAGCTTGGGAGACCACAGACCTGGTTTACAAGATGAAGTCACCTTCATGCAGCCCGAGGGCTTCTCTTCCCTGGCTCTGCCAGGTTGCACACCAGAGACTTTGCCTCTCAGCAGGCCCTTCTGCTTCCCTGGCAGCTGGCGCCAGGGTCCTTGGAGGAAGCAGGAGTGGGAAAAGCCTCTGGGAGGCACTTCTGTCTCCCACCCACCAGATCTGCAACCACCAATGATGTCATAGGTGACAGAGAGGAAACCACCCCCACCGGCCCTGGAGGCGCTGAGAGCTCAGGCTTTGCTCCTTGGCCCAGTTTCTTGGGGCTCCAGTCAGCCCTGGGGGTTCTGAGCCGGGGGGCCTCCGTTATCTGAGTGAGAGCAGCTGTGGCATCCTGGGAGGAGCTCTTCCCGCCCTGCCCTCCGGCCTCCCTCTCTCAGGATTCCTACAGCCAAAGCCAGGTGAGTCACCTGCTTTCTTGTGATGTGGACACCAGGGGAAAGGGGCACAAGGGAGAGCAGCAAAGAGAGCCGGCCATTGCTCTTCCTGGTTTTAGCTAGAGGTCAAGGGGAAGGGGTATGGGGGTAGAAGGTGTGTGGGGGCCCCTAGCCAAGTTCTAAAGTCAGTGGTCTTTAGATTCAGAGCCCCCTCACCCTGCTTCTTCCCCCTAAGGAGTCTGAGAGGTCATCTTGTCACTCACCCTCTCAAGTCAGGGTCCTCTACCTCCTTTCCTGCCAAGATTCTGGAGAGGAAGAGGGCCTGAGGAGATCTAGAATGGAACAGAGAGACTCTGAAATGCCTTCAGAGGCAGAAGCCATTCACCAGTGTCTCCAGGAGCTGCAGTCAGAGGCCCTGAGTTCTAATCCTGTCTCTGGAGGCCACTTAGTATCTATGTAACCCTGGATAAGTCACTGAGCTGGCCCTTTCTCAAGGGGGGAAGGTGGTCAGATTGAGCCCCTGCTTCTCCACCTGGGTCCCATCCTTGAGATCATAGAGATAATTCGGCCCTCTGCCAGGGACACCCTGAGGCTCAGGGGGTGGGGACCAGGAGAAAGGAGGAGGGAGACAAGATACCGGTGCTGGGACAAAGCGGGAGAGGGGACTCTGAAGTGTTTTTCAGTTCAGTCTTTCAGTGGCCTTCAGACTGAAATGGTCCGGAAAGTCTGCTGCGTTGCTCTTATTCTTCTATCCCAGGAATTCCCCTACAGGGGAACAAGATGCTCCCATCCTGACTTTTCCTGTTACAATGCATGATGGAGCTTTTCTCCTTGGGTAGGTTTCTGCATGAATGAATGTGTCCAAAACCTGCAACTCGGCGCTCAGCTCCCCAGCAGAGGCGTACATCTACATGACTTTCTATGGCCTCCTCTTCCTCTCTGGGCTCACTCTCAACGTTCTGGCCCTCTGGGTCTTCTGCTGGAGGATGAAGAAGTGGACCGAGACGCGGGTGTACATGGTCAACCTGGCCTTGGCGGACAGCGGCCTGATCCTGCTCTTCCCCGTGGTCATCTACTTCGCGCAGGCCGGCTGCCTCGAGGCTCTCTCCTGTCAGGTGCCCCAGGGCATCTATGTAGTCAATGCCTACATGAGCATCAGCATCCCCACGGTAATCGGTGTGGACCGCTACTTAGCCATCAGGCACCCACTGAAGGCCAAGATCCTTCGAACCCCAGGCCGGGCGGCCATCATCTGCGTCTTCCTCTGGGTCGTGGTGGTCAGCATGTTGAGTTTCCGGGTCGTATGGCAGCTCCAAGACGGCGCCTTCTGCTTCTGGAAGATGTCGGAGATCCACATGTCCATGGTGGTCTTCTCCCTGCTGGGCTTTTTTATCCCACTGGGGATCCTGGTCTTCTGTACGTTCCAGATCGTGGGCAGCCTCTGGAGGGTGCAGAAAAGAGAGCTGTCCCGAGTCAGGCAGGTCCGCAAGAGCGTGTACATGGTGCTGGCCAGCCTGCTTGTGTTTGTCGTTTGCTTCTTGCCCTTGCACATAACGATCCTGCTGAACTTCTTCCTGGGGTCCATCGACAAGTTCCGAAAGGTTTTCGTGATTGTCACTTTTCTCGCTAACACCAACTGCTGCCTGGACGCCGTCTGCTACTACTTTGTGGCTGAGGAGTTCCAGGAAATGACTCCTTTCTTCTGCCTCTGGTGGAAACGACCCAGAGCTGGGGCCCAGCAGGACCGCATGACGTGCACGACCCTGATGTAAGCTGGGGTTCCCCGGCTCAACGATGATGAAGGTTGGATTTCTCTCCAGTCACTCCCCCGGCCTCTTCGGCTCCCTTGGAGAAATCTGAGAATGAGCCCCAGTATTCCCTCCCCATTGGAAACCCAAACTCCTGACTCTGGCATTGCTGCGAAGCGGACCCAGAAATCTCTGTCTAGAAGGATGACTCTAGAGCTTGGGAACCTGGAACTCTTCTCTTAAGCTGAATGGGGGGAGAGTGCTACAGAGAAAACTGGCTCTGGGGCCAGGTAACGGGTGACAGGTTGGAATAGCATGTGCACACAGACTCTGCTCTTAGCTTTGCTTTTATCTGATTGGTCTGCAGGAAAGGGGGAAGAGCACAGTGGACCCCAGAAGGGGGGGGGCTCCACCTACAATAGTCTGGAGTTGACCACCCCACGTCCATGGATCTTCCTCCTATCCTCCTACCCTCTGGCCACTGTTCCGGTTTCTCCCGTGGCTCTGGAGCCGGGCTGATCAGCCAGAGCTCACTATGTCTAGCCAACTCCAACCACTTCCCTGCCATCTTCCTAGTGTACCTGGCCCTGCCCCCTCTCAACGTTGCTGCAGGACCAGTAAGTAAATCAACACTACCATCCTTTCTGGAAAGAGTTTGTCAGCTGGCCATCCCGTATCACCTTCCATGTTCTTGTTTTTAAATAATTATTTCCACAGTGATGAACACACTGGTTAGCATGTAGTAAATGCTTAATAAACACTTTTAATTCATTCATTCACTCACTCATTTATTCACATAGAGAATGCTTAATAAATGCTCCCAATTCATTCATTCATTCATTCATTCACTCACTCATTTATTCACATAGTGAATGCTTAATAAATGCTCCCAGTTCATTCATTCATTCATTCACTCACTCATTTATTCACATAGTGAATGCTTAATAAATGCTCCCAGTTCATTCATTCATTCATTCACTCACTCATTTATTCACATAGTGAATGCTTAATAAATGCTTCAAGTTCATTCATTCATTCACTCATTTATTCGCATAGTAAATGCTTAATAAATGCTTCAAGTTCATTCATTCATTGATTCACTCACTCATTAATTCATCTCTCCCGGTCCTGACATTCTTGGCTATAAGGTCCTTCTGCTCTACTATTCCAACCTAGACAGGCCAGGTTCTTGGTTCTAAATTAGTCACTAAGTATTTGTTACACACTAACTGTGTGCTTGGAGCTGTGCTAAAACAGTGAATGAGGTACATCACCTCCACAGTTCTTGAATGGTTTTTCTCTTAAGTAAGAAGTTCTATGTTCTAGATTTCACTCATTCATTCATTTCATTCATTCACTCAATCATTCATTCAGTGTTATTGTACGATAACCTCACCTTCAGGGCCTAGCACATTCCAAGAACATAGTAGGTCCTTTATAAGACAGTTCTTAATTGATTAACTGACTTAGAACACAAATTCAGCCTGGCTGAGTTGAAATATTAGAGCACTGAATGGCAGGGCAGGGAAAGATCTCAGAACATAATACAGAATTTCAGAATTGGGGGAAACTGGAGTCTTATCTTGTCTAGAGATGAATAGGGGAGATGACTGCCTTGTGGACACACAGTGGGGACTTGTGTGACTCCAGAACCAGCCGAGGAAACAGAAATAGTGGGACAGGAAATCTTCGGGCACCACTGCAGGATCTTTATCTCTTATCTTCTTTGACTTTAACCATTAGGGGAAGAGAGTTAACCAGATCTGAGATCCTAGATTCAAGGCTCGACTCTTCCCCCTCTTTGGTGAGTCACCTTAGCCAAGTCATTCGCTTCATTCCCTTGGTTGTCACATGTGAAAAGGGGATAATAACACCGCAGGTCTTTCCCTCATCGTGCTGTCATGACAGACAAATAAGACAACGTCTGCAAGGTGATTGTAAAGGGTCGAGGGCAGCACTGTTTGCTTTAGTTCAAAATCGAGACTTCTGCCATCCTATAGTAGGATGAACCCTCAGCTCTCTACTTAATGCTGTGTGACTTTTAGCCAGTCAAAAACCTCTCTGAGCCTCACTTTCCCTACTTGCAAATGAGAAGGTTGAATGAGTTGCCTCTAAGATTCCTTCTAGCTCTAAATCTAGAATCCTCTGAATCCACTTGTGACACTGAGGGGAAGCCACTTAACTTGTCTGAGTCTCAGTTTACTCATTTATCTCAATATGGCCATTGGGGTCATTTTGGGCTTGACCTCACATGTATCTTGCTGCCTTCTTGATGGAGAGGAGACGGGCAAAAAGGAGGGAGAGAATCTGGCGCTCAAAATTGTGAAAACTGCATGTCTACAACAAATTAATTTAAAAATATATTTTTAAAACTTCACCAAAGTTTTGTGGGAGGCAGATAAGAGAAAAGAGGAAGTTGATTCTGGCTAAGGGATTGGGGTGAGGCAGGCCCTGGGGGGGGGCAGACAAAAGGACTTCCAGTTCCCTCCCCAGCCCCCTGCCCCCTAGCATAGGAAAGCCCTTCCCAGAAAGCACTTCAGCTTTGTTGGGTTCAGTCCAATTCAGACATTTATTGTGTCTATGAGGACGTGCTTTGAGAGGCAGGAAGGGGTACTAAGAATACAAAGACGAAATCCAGAAACACACACACACAGTCACACACACTCAGACACAGACACACTCAGACACACACACACACACACACACACACACACACACACACACACATGTGCGCACGCACGCACACACAGTGTGTGTTTCCCTGGGCCAGGTGATGAATAAATGGAGGCTGGAAAGTTAGGGAAGAACAGAGGAGGAGTTTCTGTGTTGGGTTGCCAGGGATGGGAAAGAGAAAGAGGAAGAAGAGGAGGGGAAGGAGAGAAAGGGAGAGGAGAGAAAGAGGGAAAGGAAGGAAGGAGGAGGAGGGTAGGAGAAGCAAGGCAGGTGGTCACAGACCAGAGGACAGAGGTTTTGTCTAGGCTGGGAAGACAGCCTGGAGGAGGAGGAGAGGGAAGAAGGAGATGGCAATTCGGTAATGTCCCATCACTTTGGGTACCACAGTTTGGCCACCCTCCTTTGGGTGCCCAGTGACTCTGGACCTGTCACGTCGCCCTTCTGAGGCCTTGCTACCCCATCTGTAAAATGGGGGGGCTGATTCGGCAATAAGAGCCAAGAAAGAGATTCAAGGAATTAGAGTAGGAAATGAGGAAATCAAACTATCACTCTTTGCAGATGACATGATGGTATACTTAGAGAACCCCCAAGACTCTCCTAAAAAGCTATTAGAAATAATTCAGAACTTTAGCAAAGTTGTAGGATACAAAATAAATCCACATAAATCCTCAGCATTTTTATACATTACCAACACAGTCCAAGAGCAAGAGATACAAAGAGAAATTCCATTCAAAATAACTGTCGATAGTATAAAATATTTGGGAATCTATCTACCAAAGGAAAGTCAGGAATTATATGAGCAAAATTATGAAACCCTTGCCACAAAAATAAAGTCAGATTTAAATAATTACAAAGACATTGAGTGCTCTTGGATAGGCCGAGCAAATATAATTAAGATGACAATACTCCCCAAACTAATCTATTTATTTAGTGCTATACCAATCAGATGCCCAAGAAACTATTTTAATGACCTAGAAAAAATAACAACAGAATTCATATGGAACAACAAAAGGTCGAGAATTTCAAGGGAAGTAATGAAAAAAAAATTAAGTGAAGGTGGTCTATCAGTACCTGATCTAGAACTATATTATAAAGCAACAGTCACCAAAACCATTTGGTATTGGCTAAGAAATAGACTAGTTGATCAGTGGCATAGGTTAGGTTCACAAGGCAAGATAGTGAATAAAAATAGCAATCTAGTGTTTGACAAATTCAAACACCCCAACTTTTGGGATAAGAATTCATTATTTGACAAAAACTGCTGGGAAAACTGGAAATTAGTATGGCAGAAACTAGGCATGGACCCACATTTAACACCACATACTAAGATAAGATCAAAATGGGTCCAAGATTTAGGCATAAAGAATGAGATCATAAATAAATTAGAGGAACATAGGATAATTTACCTCTCAGACTTGTGGAGGCGGAAGGAATTTGTGTCCAAAGGAGAACTAGAGACCATTATTGATCACAAAATAGAACATTTTGATTACACCAAATTAAAAAGTTTCTGCACACAAAAAAAAAAAAACTAATGCAAACAAGATTAGAAGAGAAGTAACAAATTGGGAAAACATTTTTACAGCTAAAGGTTCTGATAAAGGCCTCATCTCCAAAATATACAGAAAATTGACTTTAATTTATAAGAAATCAAGTCATTCTCCAATTGAAAAATGGTCAAAGGATATGAATGGACAATTTTCAGATGATGAAATTAAAACTATTTCCACTCATATGAAAGAGTGTTCCAAATCACTATTGATCAGAGAAATGCAAATTAAGACAGCTCTGAGATATCAGTACACACCTGTCAGATTGGCTAAGATGACAGGAACAAATAACAATGAATGTTGGAGGGGCTGTGGGAAAACTGGGACACTGATGCATTGTTGGTGGAGTTGTGAAAGAATCCAACCATTCTGGAGAGCAATGTGGAATTATGCCCAAAAAGTTATCAAAATGTGCACACCCTTTGGCCCAGCAGTGCTACTACTGGGCTTATATCCCAAGGAAATAGTAAAGAAGGGAAAGGGACCTGTATGTGCCAAAATGTTTGTGGCAGCCCTTTTTGTGGTGGCTAGAAGCTGGAAGTTGAACGGATGTCCATCAATTGGAGAATGGTTGGGTAAATTGTGGTATATGAAGGTTATGGAATATTATTGTTCTGTAAGAAATGACCAACAGGAGGAATACAGAGAGACTTGGAGAGACTTACATCAACTGATGCTGAGTGAAACGAGCAGAACCAGAAGATCACTATACACTTCGACAACAATACTGTATGAGGATGTATGCTGATGGAAGTGGAAATCTTCAACATAGAGAAGAGCTGATCCAGTTCCAATTGATCAATGATGGACAGAATCAGCTACACCCAGAAAAGGAACCCTGGGAAATGAGTGTAAACTGTGAGCATTTTGTTTTGTTTTGTTTTTCTTCCCAGATTATTTTTACCTTCCCAATCCAATCCTTCCTTTGCAACAACAACAACAAAATTGGGTTCTGCACATATATATTGTAACTAGCATATACTATAAGATATTTAATATGTATGGGAATGCCTGCCATCTAGGGGAGGGGGTGGAGGGAAGGAGGGGAAAAATTCAGAACAGAAGAGAGTACAAGGGATAATGTTGTAAAAAAAAAAAAAATTACCTATGCATATGTACTGTCAAAAAAAATGTTATAATTATAAAATTTAATAAAAAAAGAAAATCTCAAATAAGAAAAAAAAATGGTAGGTCTGAGACTCAGTGGCCACAAAGGCCCTTTTCATGGAGACAACCCCCGCCTCCATGCTCTCTGAGGGCCTGTCTCCAAGCCCAGGGCTCTGAATAATTCTTGTAGACTTGTCTCGGGCTCCAGCCAAACCCAAACCCAAAGCCAGATGCCCCCGCTTGGCTCCTTGTTCCCGACGCTAATGGTCAGGGACTAGCGGGTGGGGGGGTGCAGGTTAGTAAGCATTTATTAAGCACCTCGGCACTGTATTAAGGGAATGTGGGTAGAAAAAGGCATGACAGTCCCTGCCCTCAAGGAGCTTCCAGCCTGACAGAGAAAGACAAAACTTAAAAGGAAGCTACTGAAGGGGAGCAAGAAGAAGGGACCTGACTGGGGTGGGGGGAGATGTCAGTCACAGAAATCCAGTTGATGGTGGGGAGGGCACATGGTAGTGATGACCATTAGAGACGCTACTTTCCAAGTCACGCTCTCTCCATCCCTACCTTGTCCCCGCTCTGTCCCCAGCCTCATCCCGCACTTTAGCTTGAACTGTGGCCAGCTCCCAGCCACCTCCCCTTTCCCCCACCCAGGAAATGGCTGGATTTGAACAACCATGGAGGAGCTCCCCTCTGTCCCTGGGAAACAGACTCCAAATTGTTTGGCCCGGCCTTCGAGGGCCTCCACGGTGGGATCCCACTGCTCCTCCTTCATAATCCCTACAATCTGACTCTGACTCTACTGGCCACGCTCCCATTCAGCTTGCTTAATTTTTCCAGGTTCTTTAGTGGAGAGTTGCCTGGGGTCTTCGGGACTTCCTGTCCACTCTGTGACCCCTACCCCTGCTGCCTCGCCCATGATAAGCCCACTTCATGGCCCCCAACAGCCTGGCTTTGGACTTGGCTGGCAGACCCTCCTCCCTAGCACCCGGGATTGTTATTTTGCTTTAGGCTGAGAGTATGTCGTCCCTGTTGGACTCTGGGTGTCAGGACTGTGAGCTCCTCACCTCCCTGTGCCTAACACAGTGTTATTCCCCTAGCACATTCTAAATAAATGAGTGACCTTGGATATGTCACCTGTTTCATTGACAATCAGTACCTACCCTGCTTTCTCAAGTTTTTCCTGAGATTTCAATGGTCAGTCAGAGCAACATAGTCGCGGTAACTGGAGGCACGACTGGAGCCAGAGAGAAAAGTCCCCTCCCCCCAGGGCCAGGCAGCCCTCCTCAGCAGCCCCGAGCCTGGTACATGATCTGCTTCCTGAATGCTTGTGAGGGGGATGTGATGTGATGGGGAGCGACAGGAGAAGGGTCCACAAGGCTGTCACCTGCGTCCCTTCTCACAGCCACCCTCTGAGGGAGGCCCCTTGCATGAGACGGTCTGTCCAGGGCTGGGGCCAAGGCCAGCGGGCCGCATAGAGGCCAGTGATGAGATGGCGTGTGGAATCCAGGGGGTCGGCCTCCATCTCTGGGCTGACTCATCTCTGAAAAGAAGGGCTTGACTCGATGGTCCTGGAGGCCCTTTCCCAGGCAGACATGTTGTGCACCTGCAGTTCACAGGGTCATCTACCATGAGCCCCAGGGATTTTTAGGGGTCACTAGGTCCATCCTCATTTGATAGGCAGCATATGGATTGTTTCCCTATTAGAATCTAAGTGCCTTGAGAACAAATGCTCTCTTCCTTGTCAAAGTTCATCCCCAGCACTTAGAACTCACCAAATGCTTAATAGTAATAGTTTAATAAAATAAACTTAATAATAAATAAATAATAAAGTATAAATTCATATTAATAAACTCCATTTATTCATTTATAAATGGGGAAACTGAGGCTCAGACATTTAAGTGACTTGCCTAGGATCACACAGCTAGTAATCAATCACCTGAGGTGAGATTCAAACACATGTTCAAATGCCCCACTAAGTGTGATTCACAAGTGCTGCTGCTTATAGGCTGGGGGAGGCCCACGCAGTGCCCCCAGATTATATTGGTGGGTAATTTGGATGGAGGCTTGTGGAGAGGCAAGTTTTCATCATCCTGTGGGTAATTGATAACTGTAGGAAGGGGATTAAGCGTAGGACATTTCTGGGAGTGTCATGCCCTCCTTGACCTTGGTCTGTCCATCAATAAACATTTACACAGTCCCTTTTGTGTGCAGACTGAACATTTTTTCTTTTATTTTTTAATTTTTAACAATAATTCACTTATTTATTTAATGATTTACAAAGCATATGCATGGGTAATTTTTCAACACTGACCCTTGCAAAACTTTCTGTTCCAAATTTTTCTCTCCTTCCCCCCCACCCCCTCCCCCAGCTGGCAGGTGTCCCATACATGTTACATACTTTGAAATACATGCTACATCCAATATATGTTTGCATATTTCTACAGTTATCTTGCTCAGGCTGAACATTTCAAATGACCGAGGCAGCTGCAGTAGCTCACCAAAGCCATCCACTTTGGGGTTTATTGCAAGCATGCAAGCCACATGGACGTGGTCACTCGCAATGGAAGGGTTTTTGTTCAATTTTTGTGCTTGAAGAAGACCAAAAACCATCATCATGTTGGGGCCAAGCACCGGTTTGTCCGATTGGCTGATCAGAACAAGGCAACTCCAGATCAGAACAGAAATCACCCATTGATGGTTGAGGGGAGCCATTGTAGTTCTGCTTCCTCCATGGAGCACGGCTCCTTCTTTGGCACAGCACACCACGCCGGGTGGTTCTGTGCCATGGTCTTCCCTGTCTCGTAATAGATATGAAAGTTCTGCAGCAAGATCCTGAGAGTGCCCCGGTCTCCCTTCTTCTGACCTTGGAGTGATTTCTTTGAGACTATGTGGTCAGCCCATCAGACTTGCACTCTCTGAGGTAGAGTTGAATCTTGGCAGTTTAGTTTGAGAAAGGACCTTGGTATCTGGCATCTTTTCTTGCCAGATGATCTCCAGAATCTTCCTGAGTGACTCAGTTTCCTGGCATGGCACTGTCCAGATTTCACTGACCACAGCTCCGAGGTCAGCACAATGGTACTGGAGATCTCCAGTGTGGTGGTCAGTCCATAGCTCTTCTTCCCCGCACTTTCCCAAATGCAGAGTTAGTTCCGGCAATGTGTATGTCACTCTCATCACCAACGTGCACATCCCTAGAAAGCATAGCATACTCCTTAACTGGCTGATCCCTCTCCTGGTGACGGTCCTCTACCTGAAAGCCAGCACGGCTTCTGAAAGAGCTGAGGAACAGCGGTGTTTGCTGCCCAACAATTCCAGGGGAAATGCCGGGAGCACAAGAGCGGTCCGTCCACAAAGTTCATCAAGCTTCCCGAGCTCTTTGAGGCCGTCACTTGGGAGGGTTTGTGGAAGAACATGGTGAAACTTGGTGCCCAGAGAAGTCCGTCGATGTTCTACACAGTTCCCCAGCGGCCCGCTTGCCTGAATTCTGGATGATGGCTGATGCTCTCCCAGGCATCAACGTCGTACAACAAAGCTGGGGGCTTGCTCCCACGCAGGGGGTGCTTTCACATGTTGTCAGGACCCTTCAAAAAGGACAAAAACCAGCATCAGGATCAGCCTCTCCTCCGACAGTAAATTATTCAACTTGAAAAAGCTACAAGCCAAGACTAAAGTGGAAGGAGAGGTGACGCACTCGACTTTTGTGTCCTCAGAGCAGCTCATGGGGCTGAAAAGCAGCAAAGGGCGGATTGATTCTCTGCTGCTTGTGCTCATTTCGGCCCGACAATTAGCACCAAGAAAACAGGTTCTCCACCAGCCAGAGCCGTGCCATTCATATGTGGAACCGTGGCTTACCCCAGATGGAGAAAATTTGAATGTTGTGGATACATTCACTTATACTGACAGGAAGGGACACAATCCCCTTCTTTCTGCCACATTCTGGCTCAGACAAATGTGACTACCCACACACCTGCTCCCAGAAAATGGGATAGCCAGATGTCCCTAAGCACTGTCGGTGGCCCATAGATGTTAGCAGATGTGAACTGACCAAGGGACTGGACTTCATCTTAAGTGGGTCACAAACATGGGGGTTAGCAGAACTCCTCATCAGCTCACCATGTTCTCTAGCTTTCTTCATCTACACGTTCTTCATCATCCTGTGGGCAAAAGGGTCTAAATCAAGTCAGTCTGTGTCGGCAGGATGCAGCTGTTTCTGAACTTCCCACCTACAGGGTCCAGTATCCAATTATCTAGGCCATGAAACGCCCTAACCAGAGTCCTCCTTTAACACTTCACTGCCTGTGACCTATTAATCACCCAGTGGTTTGGTTGATGTCAGCTGCACCTTTGGAAACTGTGGCTGGGGTCTGCTTGGCGGCGATGAAGGGCATTTATATCTCACCATCTCTATGGTTTTCTCTTCTCAAGTCCATCAGCCCAGTGCCATTGTCAGAGTTTGCACTGTTCAGCAGAATGCAATGGCTTTGAGGGTGATGGCCTGATTTACTCTTACATTGTTTTGTTTATTTTAACACATACTGCTTTATGAATCATGTTGGGAGAGAAAAATCAGAACAACAGGGAAAAACCATGGGAGAGAGAAAAAGAAAACAGAAAAAAGAAGTGAACACAGCGTGCCTTGATTTACGTTCAGTCTCCTTGGGTCTTTTTCTGGCTGCAGATGCATTTTCTGTCCAAAGTCTATTGGGACTGCCTTGGATCACTGAACCTCTGAGAAGAACCAAGACTTTCATAATTGATCACACATTGTTACTGTTATTGTGTACAGTGTATTCCTGGTTCTTGCACTTAACTTTGATCGCTGAAGTTTACCTCTGAAGACTCTTTTGTCGCTGGGTGAAGGTAACTGGCTCCATGTCTTGCCCCCTACATTATCTCAGAGGATTAAACAGGCTCCTTTGTTGCTGTGGTTGTTATTTTCATCATTATGTCTTCAGAGAGACAAAGGGTTGACTCAGTTGCACATGAGTCTTTGAGGTCTGGTGGATGCTGAGGGTCGAAGGGCTGGAGACCAGGGAGACTTGGGATGAGTGTAACAACCTTTTGTCTGCATAACCATGTCTCGGTCAGCGAATGTGTGAAGTCTAAGACGAGAATGAGCCTTTGCTGCTTAAGGAGTGAAAAACAGTATTCTGGGCCTAAAATATTCTTCTGGCCAACCTTTCACTTCCTTTAAGACTTTTCTCAAATGTCACCTCCGCGGGGAGGCCTTCTCTGATCCCCTTGACACCCACCCCTGCTTTCAGGTAGGATTCTTTGGGGATTTTTGTGTATCCTAGATTCCTTTGGCAGACTGGCAATGTTTATTAACTCCCTTCCCTGAAAAAAAAAAAGTTTTTTGAGCACATAAAATATAGCACATAAAACTGAGGAGGAAAAAAATAGACTGAAATACAGATATTATCTGTACGTATGTTTGTATATATGATACACACATATATACATTTTATTTAAATTTTTTTAAATGTGAGTTTTTAATTCTTTCCCTCTTCTTCCCTCTCCTCCCCTTTCATTGAGAAGGCAAGCAAATTGATATAGATTATGTCTGGACTGTGCTCCACTTTCACCCCAGTGAGACAAACCTTTCCTGCAAATCTTCAAAGTTGTGCTATATTGGAAAATTGTTTCCGCCCCCTCTTCTCTTGGTTCTGCCACTTTAGAACTCATTTAAAGGCATTTTTGTAAAATTAAAGCTTTTTATTTTTCAGAACACATGCATGGGCAATTCTTTGACATTCACCCTTGCAAAACCTTGTGTTCCAATTTCCTCTCCTTCCTCCCATCCCTTCCCCCAGATGGCAAGTAGTCCAATATATGTTATACACAGTAAAAAAAATATTAAATTCAATCTATGCATACACATTTATACAATTCTCTTGCTGCACAAGAAAAATCAAATTAAACTGGAAAAAATGAGAAAGAAAATAAAATGCAAGCAAACAACAACAAAAAGAGTGAAAATAATTGCTGCAATCCACTCAGTTCCCACAGTCCTCTCTCTGGGTGTAGATGGCTCTCTTTATCACAAGATCATTGGAACTAGCCTGAATCATCTCACTGTTGAAGAGAGACGTAATCATCATATGTAATCTTGCTGTTGCCATGTACAATTATTTCCTGATTCTGTTCACTTCCCTCAGCATCAGTCCTGTCAGTCTCTCCAGGCCTCTCTGAAATCCTCCTGCTGGTCATTTCTTACAGAACAATAATATTCCATAACATTCATGTACCACAACTTATTCAGCCATTCCCCAGCTGATGGGCATCCGCTCAGTTTCCAGTTTCCTGCCACTACACAAAGGGCTGCCACAAACATTTTTGCACACCTGGGTCCCTTTCCTAGAGGCATTATTTTAAAGTTGTTTGGAGGAAAATTTGGCAGAGCTCAGGCAAGTCCCTGCCTTTACTCTTCTCTATTGGTTTTGCCCCTGTAGAATCAATCTTAACGTTTCAATTCACATTTGCCAATTCACTGTAGGGCATTACAGAGGAAAAAGATCTTGTTGCAAAAATAGACACCTGAGAGATTTTTTTAATTTAAAAAATCTGTTTTAAAGGAAGCTAGAGATTTCACACTTAAATGTGGCACCCTGAGTCTTTGACATAGCTTAGAAATTAAAAAAAACCAAACATTATATAGTCACTTCCTAAATAAATCACATCTATTCCTAGTTCCACCAGCAGTCTGAGAGAAGAACCACAACCAGATACCTGGGGAGCACAATAGGAAGATAATAAGAGGGAAGGTCTTAAGGCATCAGGTACTATAAGAAGTGGAGGATTAGAGACCTCAGGGGAGCATATTCCTCCTCGGCAGGAAGCTGGCTGATGGCAGATTAAAATAGGGCTCATCCAGAAGGAGTCCAGACCTTGGGATATCACTCCATTTAGCAGTAACCAGCCTTCACCTTCACTGTAACATGAGTGATTTCATGTAAGCCATTCAAGGCAGTTGCCATCATACTGGGAAAGAGGCAGCCCGTCCCCCAGGAAACCAATCTGGTGACCTCAAAGATAATTAGGTGTCCTAGTCCCCCTGGGGGAGGCAAGAGTTATCCTGGAGTCCAGGATGTGGCTGACAAAATGTCAGTATTTTGACAACTATCAAGTGTCAAAACCCAAGTGTAGAAAACAGTGAAATGAAGGTAAAACCATTAAGAGGAGGAAGCCACCCCCAAATGCAAAATCTTTATCATCATTTTTTTCATCAAAATTTTTATCATCATCTTTAACATTCTGTCACTTTATCAGATATAATGTAGGATTTTAGAGTTTTAATAAACACGTACTAGATGTTTCCAGCATTGAAGAGCAAGACAGAGAGGGGGAAAACCTTATTCCATTCCCTGGAAAAGCTTGTAGACTAGTAAAGGAGAAAGAACACAGACAGAAAGTAAAGAATGAGACAGGATGGACAACAGGAAAGAAAAGAAGTGGTATTTCTGTGTGTGTGTGTGTGTGTGTGTGTGTGTGTGTGTGTGTGTGTGTGTGTTCTCTACAGAGATACATCTCTCTCTCTCTGTCTCTGTCTCTCTGTATCTGTATCTCTGTGTGTGTATGTGTGTGTGTGTTTGTGTATGTGTGATATTTTTCCAATTTAAGCAGTAACCACTGCCCCTCCCCTGGAGGCATCTGCTAAATTTCAGCAGAGGAGAAGTTGGGCTTTATCTGAATCTGTTGCTTTGGTTTTTGTTGAGAACTTCCTGATTTCATTTATGTCAGACATTACCATTTTCTACGTGAAACTGGAATGAGAAGAGTAACAAATGAGGGAAAAAATCAAACCAGAAACCAGTGATGTTGGCTGCAAGCTAGTGGGTGACATGGTCTCACCAGTTAGATAGTTTCGTTACCCCACAGTATTTTCTCCATTTTACAGATGAGAAAACTGATTCTGACAGATAAAGTAATTTGCACATGGTCACCTGGTTAGTATGTCACAGACCTGATTTGACTTCAGACTAAGCACTCTACCATATTCTACTGCATCGACTAAAAGTCATGACTCCTCAAAAATGATAAACTCAAGAAAAAGTGGGGTTTCATTGCCTATTGACTTATGACATTGGGCAAGTCAGTGAGTCAAGAGGCGTTTATTAAACACTCCTTTTATATCAGGCACTGTGCTATGCTAAAATCCTACCCTTTCCAAGAAGCCTCTCTCCATTCCCCTTAATGCCACTATCTTCTCTCTATTTGTTATTGCTTATTCATGCTGTCTATAGCTTTTTTTATACATAGGTGTTTCCCTGATTTAGCAAGTAACTTCCTGCAGAAAAGAAAGTGGTAAATTGTATCCATAAAACAGTCCCAGAAAACTAGAATAGGCAAAACAGAAAGCAATGACTGCATAAGACATCATGACATTAGAAAATAATAAAAACATTGAAAAAATAGAAAAAATGTAAGATATTTGACATAATAAAAACAACAACGATAACAACATGAAAAACAGGCCAAGGAGAGAGGATTTGAGAATATTCAGACTCCCTGAAAACCGTTATTTAAAAAAAAGCTTAAGCATTATAATTCAAAAAAAACATAAATGAAAACTAACCAGATCTTTTAGAACCAGAAAACAAAGTAAAGATAAAAAGAATACACTGAACACCATCTGAAAGAAACACCAAAAGGAACAATCCTAGGAATGTCACAGCCAAAATCCAGAGATCTTATATCCCAGAAAAAATATTGGAAGCACCCAGGAAGAAATGAGGAAGTTCAAATACCATAGAACTATGGTCAGGATTGTACAAGATCTGACAACTTTCACTAAAAAACAGAGGAGATCTTGGAATACAATAGTTTAGAGGCAAAATATACAAAATTACAATTCTGAATAAGTTATCCTGAAAATCTGGGTATAATTTTACAGAAGAAGAAAAAACAGATGTCTGATGGAACAGAAGACTTTCAAGCATTTTTGATGAAAAGACTATAGCTGATTAGAGAGGCCTACATAAACCGATGCTAAGTGAAATGAGCAGAACCAGGAGATCATTGCACATGGCAACAATAAGACTATACGACAATCAATTCTGATGAACGTGGCTCTCTTCAACAATGAGATGATTCAAACCAGTTCTACTTGTTCAGTGATGAAGAGCCATCTACATCCAGGGAGAAAACCGTGGGAACAAACTATGGACCACAACATAACATTCTCACTCTCTCTGTTGTTATTTGCTTGCATTTTGTTTTCTTTCTTAGTTTTTCTTTTCCTTCTTGATCTGATTTTTCTTGTGCAGCAAGAGAATTGTATAAATATGTATACATATATTAGATTTAACATGTATTTCAACAGATTTAGCTAGGGGAGAGGGTGAGAAGAAGGAAAAAATTTGGAACAAAAGGTCTTGCAAGTGTTGGAAAAATTATTTATGCATATGCTTTGTAAATAAATTTTTTAAAAAGAAAGAAAAGACTATAGCTGAGGAGGAATTTAGAAATACCAACACAAGAGTTCAGAGAATTGTAGAAAGGTAAAATTATTTGCACAATTTAGCAACTGTGTGGTGATATAGGCCAACAGCCTCATGATGGAAAAGAATTAAGTATCCTTTTAGAACCTTAAGACATTCAAAGGATATTAAGTTAAATAATTTTTTAATTGGCTGGGGGAATTGGTTTTGTTCTGAGATTCCAAAAAGGAAAAAAGGGAGAATAAAAGGAATACAATAGTATAAAAATAGGAAGAGGGGAACAGGACTTAAACTGGGGACAGGGAGGAGGAAATAGAAAGAATTGGAATCTAGGAGTGTGCCTTAGATTGCCTCTTATGATTGAACAAATTGTATATAAACATAATAGATTATTGTTGGGCTGTTAAAAAATGATAAGAGAGACAACTTCAGAGAATCCTGAGCTGATAGCAAGTGAAATGAACAAAACTAGAAGACAAATGCATTCAAGGACAACAACATTGTAATAAGAAAGCAAGCCAAAGGCTGAAAAATCACTCTGCTCAAAGCAATGACTAATCATATTTCCGGAGGACTTTTGATGGTGTATTTCCCATCTTTTGACTGGATGATGGACACAAGGTCCTAAAAAAAAGCCCTAAAAACAGCTAAATACCTATTATCTTAAAAATAATTTAAATTAGATTTTTTTTCCTTTCCCTTAAAATGCATTATCTTATGTTTAATTGCTTGCCATTTTTTCTGCCTCTTCACATTTTTTGCTGTTGTTGATTGACTATGTTTATTCATTATATGGGTGGATTTTTTTCCTTCCTCCTTTTTCTCCATTAATCAGTGGGTAGTATTTAGCTTGGGGGGAGGGGAGTGGAGGGAGGGAAAGAATAGTGATGCTAGAAAAAAGAGGGCCATGGAAATATTTTCTGAAAATGCACAGAGGAAAATGGAAGGAAGTTCAGACAAAGGCACAGACAAGTAGAGTTTTGAAAGTAATTATCTACTTTGAAATTTAATTTGCAGTTATTTACTTTGAAAATGCGTCATGAAGAGTAACCGTTGTAGAAAGATACTGATTGAGGGTTCTGCTGTTCTGTGGATATGGAAATACTTGTTTTATGATGTTTAAGTTCAAAGTTCTTTAAAATGCCAAGCAGAAGAGTTTATAATTGATCCTGGAAATAACAGGAAATGCTTGGATCTCACTGTGCAGGCGAATAACATAGTAAGACCTATGCAGAAGTAAAATCACCTTGGAGCTGTGTAGAGGCAGGGAGATCAATCAAGAGCTATTGTAATTGTCAAGTCAAGAGGTGATGAAGGGCTGGACTAAAGATGGCCCTGTCAGTAGAGAGAAGGAAACGTAAGAAAAATATCAAAGGAATTACAGATTGGGTGTGGGGCATGTGAGAGAGTGAGGAGCTGAGAATGGTTTGAGTTTGGGTGACTGGCAAGAGGCTGATGGCGTCTATAGAAATTGGGAAGGTCAGGAGTGGTGTGCTGGAGGGTGGGAAGAGAGAAATAGGCAAATCTTTAAACCTCTCTGGGGTTCTAGAAAATCAGAGAGTTGGGGGATGATCTCTATCATTCCCAATTCCCCTCCTCTATTTCCTTCTCTTCTTTCTCCTCCTCCCTCTTTTTCTTCTTCTCCATCTCCTTCTTCTCCTTATGTCCTTACATCACTATTTTTCCCAATTCTCGCTCCCAACAGACTCAGTGATGGTGAGGGACCTGGGAAATGTCTCCATTTAGACTTCAGGCTCTCTGAAGATAGGAACGGTACACTCTGCTGGCAGAGGGCAGGGGCCTTCGGAGCCATCATTTGGGCTTTTCAGGATTTTCTAATTCCAAAGGCCCTGCCCTTTCCCACAGATCACATTCTTTCGCCTTCATCATCACTACAATATGGAAACTAAAAAAAGGTACTGCAACCTTGGGCTGCATCAGCACAGGGTCATAGCTTCGTAGCTGGAAGGGACCCGAGAGGCCTTCTAATGTACCTAACCCTCTCATATTTCAGAAAAGGAAATGGAGGTTCAGGGAGGTCACTCAACTATTCCAAGATCTCATAGGGGATAAGTATTGCAGGTAGGATTTGGGTCCAGGGGCTCTGCCCACTTTTCCTAGCATAGCTTCCAGGAATAAAGGTGACACACTCTGTCCTCTGCCCTGGTCAGAGTTTATCTGGATAGAGTTCAGTTCTGGGCAGCACCTTGTAAGAAGGACATTGGCAAGTGGAAGAACAATCTGGTCCATGTCATCTGAGGATCATCTTGGTGATGACTTGGGCCACAATCCAGCTCTTTTCAAGTACTTCAAGTCCTTGGAAGGCAGCTGTATAGACAAGGGATTGTTCAGCCTGGTTCCTGACAGCAGAGCCAAGCATCATGGGAAAAGTTAGGCTGGAGGTCAGAACAAGCCCCTGAGCATCAGAACTCTCCCCGAGCATCCTCCGTGTCTCAGGAGGTGAGGGACCTCCCAGGGAATCTCTGTCCAGCCACTCTGAGCTAGCCAACTGACCCAAGCCTCCATCCAACTCTGTGACATCACCATGTTCACCTCCCTGGGAGTCCTTGACGGGAGCCAGGGATATTTGGGGAAATTCCCTCAATGGTCCCTCCCATTGCTTTGCTGCTGACTCAAATGCCTTTTTCTGCTGTGGTCTGAGAGCTGACTTGGTGACAACTTGTGAAAGTCCTATCAGGAAATGGTTTATTTTTTGGACTTGCCCAACAGCTAGTGGGTGGGGAAGTCTGCTCTTTGCACGAAAACTCCAGGGGGTCAACTTCCCTAGTCCCCCTGTTTAGTAACCTGTCTGTGAGGAGGTTTATGGAACTGCGGGAGATGGGCGGTTGTTCCTGAGTGAAGCAACTGCCCTTTAGGGACACATTAGGGGGAACTATCATCCAAGAACTTAGCCAAACTCTTCAGGAACCAGTGTGAATCACCAAATCTCATCCTCACCTAATGAACACAGGGTCATAGAATCTGAGTCAGAAAGGAGCTGAGAAATCATTGCCTCGGTTTCTTGATTTGTGAAAGAAGAGATGCCCTTTGAGATCCCTTCCAGAGCTGGGAGCAGGAAGATCCAATGTCAAATCCTGCCTCAAACACTTATACTGTGTGGCTCTTGGCAAGTCGTTTAACCCTGTTGGTCTCAGTTTCCTTATTTGTAAATAGAAAACCAAAATAGCAGGATTGTGAGGGGAAAAAAAAGTTGTTTCTACAATGAAATACTAGATATTATAAGCCTTCATCGATCAGCTGAGAAGGCTGAAGTGAGGGCAGGGAAATACTCTGCTCTGGGTCACCCAGGCAGTGCGGACCAGAGCCAGAACTGCAATGCAGGCCTTCCCATTGCAGAGCAAAGGCTCTAACTGCTGCCCTTCCCTCCATCCCTAAATGACAATCTTCCTCTCTAGAAACATACACGTGTGCAGACTCTCGCAGAAGGGCGAATTGTTCTGGATTCCGGGGCAGGCCGTGGGCTTTGCTCACCTGATCCACAAATGTCCAGGAGAGATTCGGTCTCTTTAAAACAAGGGTTGAAACAAACCCTTACTTTTCAACTGTTATTTCCCCACTTTTTATTCTGAACCTAACAAACATGGCAAAAATGGGGCAGAAAGAGAAGGCTGCACGTGGGGCTGTGAACCTCTCACGTCCAGCCTCCGGAGCTAGAACAAGAGGGCAAAGGGGACCTGGTGGAGGGGCCTGGGCGGCAGCTGGGGCCCACAAACCAGCCTGTCTGCGGGGCCAGTGAACACACAGGCTACTTCACTGGATTTCCGTCTCGCCACATCTCAGTGTAGTGTAATGCAGGTCCCATCTGGGGCACTCCCTCCCGAAAAGCTGGAATGGAGGTGCCTTGGACAGCCTTGCAGCGAGTGTAGACACCCCCAAGGGGCTCTGCTCGGCTGATCATGTGGTGCTCCTTAATTGGTCGTGGTGTTCAGGAGCCATGGTTACCTTCCAACTTCTGTTTCAGGGGCTCTCCTCGGGGTAGGGTCCTTTTCTCACAACATCCAGTGACTACAAAACCTTGTGGCCGTAAAGGGCCTCAGCTCTCAGTCTCTTGGCTTTTTCCCTTTTTAGGTGAAGCAAATTGGTTCCTCCAACCTGGCAAGTTGGACTATATCACGCTGCTCTTTCACCGGGCATACAGCAGGTGCTTCATAAATGCTTGTTCGAGGAGAAGGGATGCTCCAAGGTAGTGCTGCAGATGGATAGAGGACTGGGACCCACTGGGTGTGGAGAAGGAAGGTCCTCCAACAGAGGGGACAGTTCACGGGAGACCAAGAATTAGAGGCACACGATGAGACATTGAGGGGGGTCACACTCTGCCCCTCCTTTGGGATTGGGGATCCAGACTTGTGAGGATGCTCTGGGGACAGAAAGGGAAGAAGCAGCCAAAGTATGATTTGGGGAGGGGGAGAACACTGTTCCAGACCCCAGGCAAGGTCGGGGCTGGGCGCTGCTCTCAGTCTTGTCACCTTGCAGAGGATCTGCTCGTACTGTGCACCCGATCTGGGTCCCACAAGCCTGTGGGGGGAAGGGGGAGCACCTCTCCTGCCCCCAGGGAGCTACCACCCATCTCTTCAGGTTCTGAATGGGGGGAGGGGCGCGGCTTGTGTTGGGGGGTTGTGGGATATTCCTTCCATCCTGAAGATCACGGTCATGGCAGATCATGAGAATGCAAGCGGACTCCAAAGCCAGCGTCCGTTCCCGGCAGCCCCAGGATGAAGGGTCTCCCTCTCCGGCCTCCCTCCCTCCCCATCAGTGCATCCTCTGGGCCAAGGCCGCCCTGAGGTCCTCTGCTGCCCTCAGCTGGTGATGCATGTCACGCTTGCTCCTGTCTGGCCCCACCGTTTTACAGATGGAGAAATCTGCCCCTTGGAGGCCGAGGAAGAGCCCGTTCTGGGGGAGCCGCTCCCAGGGGTGCTTCGTGGCACAGCGGAGGCTCGGGAAACGTGCCTGATAACCGACGCTGGGAGCGGCTCGGCCGGGAAAGCCTGTTTGATGTCGATCACCGTTCTCATATCGCTTTTGTCCCCGGTTTCTCGGCCTTCATGGCTCCTGGGTTTCTCGGCAGCATTGCTGATAAGGCCTCTCCCTCCTCCCCTAGTTCTCAACCACTAATTTGGCCCAAGCAGCAGCAGCAGAGACTAGGATGGCCAATCTGGGGATAAAGGTGCAGTAGGAGACTAAAGGTGCCGCTGAACCACGGACGCTTACTTCTGGGGTCCGCTCATTTCTGTATGTGGGTTAGCTCCAATGCAGGACTTGTTGGGCTCTTTATCAAATATTGCTGGGGGAGGGTCCATTGGGAAGCCGCCCAGGTGGCAGCTCTCTATCACCTGCGCTTTGTCCCGTACTCCTACCTGCGAGTGGTCCTGTTCTTGCTGCTTGGGGGAAGCACCACGATGCAAAGGTCCGGCCTCTGCTGCCGAGATGGCCCCGTCTGCATGGCCTTAAAGTTCCCTCTGAAAGCTGGCCCCTCCTTGAAGCTCTTTAGCGACTGCCCAGTCAGTGTATTACTGCCTCGACTCACTTAGAACGAAATCCTCCTAATTCTGTCCTGAGCATTGCCTCGTTAGTAAGGGGGAAAGCCCAAGTGATTTTTCCTTTTGTTGTGATCAAAGCACTTCCCCGCTTCTGTCCAGTTGGCAGCTTGGGTCTCTCACTACTCTCAGATAATATGATCAAAACTGTTAATACAAAACTCTCAGAGGAACCTGGTTTACTCTTTTTTTTTTTTTAATCAATCAATTAATTATTTTTTGACACTCATTGCTTTATGAATCATGTTGGGAGAGAAAAATCAGAGCAAAAAGGGAAAACCATGGGAGAGGGGGAAAAAACAAACAGAAAAAAGGGAACCTAGCATGTGCTGATTGACATTCAGTCTCCTTAAGTCTTTTTCTGGATGCAGATGCATTTTCTGTCCAAAGTCTACTGGGATTGCTTCAGTCACTGAACCGCTGAGAAGATCTGAGTCTCAGACTTTCAGCACAATTTTGCTGTTACACTCTATTCCTGATTCTGTTTCTTCCGCTCAGCATCAGTTCACACAAATCTTTCCAGGCTTTTCTAAAATCAGAATCTAGAACCGGATTCACTCTTTTTCAAAAGTATACACAGCACCTTGGGAGTTTGGGGGTACTATTTAGAAGAGTAGTGAGGCGCACTGTGACAAATGTATGACAAGGTTCGGCTCACATCCCCTGCTCTGGAAACTGCTCAGCTGATTGCCTTCTTTCTCAATAAAGAGACAAACTCAGACCTCGTAGCAAAATGGAGGGGGAGGAGCTGTCCAGATGTGGGGAGCCAACATTTGTGTGGCACCGGTTACGTGCCTATAAATGTGCCAGTCACTGACAAATTGAACGTGCTAAGCCCTTTGCAAACATCAGTTAATCTTCCTCCTTCCTGCTCTCTCTTTCTGTATGTGCATGTGATATTTTCCTTCAGAAAAGAGACTATATTGTTTCTCATCTTAAGAAGCCGTGAGCTATAATGAGAGACCACTGGATTTGGAGTTGGGAAACCAGGGACTTTGGCTGCCGTTCCCCTTCTAAGCCTTGCATGTAAATTGAGATTTACAATACCTGCGCCATCCATCTCACAGCGTTATTTCTGGGAGAGCGCTTTGTAAAGCTTAAGTTACTGAAGAAAAGGAAGTCTTTGGGGTTTTGGCCTTTGTATCTCCATCACCTAGCCAGAAGCCCTGCTCAGTGTTGGGAATATGTGCCAGTGAGACTTTCTAGAGTAGATGTTTAACAATTCCTTGACTGCCTTAAGCTTAATATGGTAGAACTCAAAGCTGAAAATGAGTTTGGGAACCATATTCCTAATGGAAAGTCTGAAACTCCGCCACACTATCTTGTCTAAGTTCATATGGGTAGAAAGTGACAAAGATGAGTTTGGAACCATCTTGCCAGTCCAAGTCTACACCACCATCCTGCTGGTTTCTTCCTTTGGTCCCACCCAGAGGAGCAATGTTCTCTCCCATTTGTGGATGTCCAATTCCTGAATTGAGTGTAACATATAAACATATAAAATATTAGTGAGGCAGTGGGTAGCTCACTGGGATACACATGGATGGTTCTCTCTCATACCCAGAGAAGGTTGAAGATATGAAGAAAAATCACAAACGTACTTTTCCCGAGGAAGAGAAGGAATTGAAACTCTTGTGGAATAAAGATAAAAGACCCAGAACCAAGAAGAGGCTGGAGAAGGGAGGCTAAGGCTGTCCAGACTTCATGGACTAAGCAAGTATGCCTCTAAAGCTGATGCTGAGTGTTGTCTAATTCTCCTTAAAGTAGGACTGTCTTGTGGAGCTCAGCTCCTATTAGCTTCAGGTGCCATGTCTGCCTAAATCACAAACCGGGCAAAAATGTTTGTTCTCACTGGTAACAGAGTGCTGTTGTAATCAGACTGTGTGTTTGTGGGGGGTCTATATATAGTTGGGGTCATGTCAATGTGTATCAGGGGCCTTTTTGCATGTACATGGGGGGTTCTGGCCCCCTCTGGCTGTCTGATCAAGCCGACCTGTCCATGACTGAAGAGCTCCTTCCAACAAGGAGCAGAAGGAAAATGTGGTCAGCTACCGCAAGTGAGTTCTGGTTATATTTCTACCCTGATCTTGGCCTGTCCTCAAGGCACAGGCTGATTTTCTTTGGGGAAGAGAGGGTGAGAGGCACACCCTTTCTCAGGTGATGGAGGAAGATCGGTGGTGGTGGTGGTGGGGGGGTGTATGTGTCTGTAAAGAAGAACTTTGATGTGAAACAAAGATGAAAAGAGCTGAAGAGGAAGGTAAGAGTTGAGGTATATGCCAGAGATTAGAGGGTTGCAGAACGCCATGCTAGAGATGAAGGGGAAAAGGACAGAAGATCCATGACACCAGTAAAGAGAAGGGAGAAGGATGTTGGGAGGAGACAGATTTGTCTTCCAAGACATGATAATGGGTGGGCACAGATGCTCAATGAGGATCAGGGGAAGAAGAGACTCATGATAGTTGGTGCTTCCATGTTGAGGCAACTGTTTATCTGGCTAGTGATAAGAGAGAGCAGCAAAGTGGCCCCGTAGTACACAGAATGCCAATCCTGCAGTCAATAACGTGCAGCTTCCTAAGTTCAAATCTGGCCTCAGACACTTCCTAGCTGTGTGACCCTAGGCAAGTCACTTCACCTTGGTTGTCTCATCTGTAAAATGAGCTGGAGAAGGAAATGGCCGATCACGCCAATATCTCTGCCAAGAAGATCTCAAAGATTACAAAGAGTCAGGCACAATCAAAAACAACTCAACAACAACACTGATAAACACTGATAGCAGCGAGGTGTGCTCTTCTTGGGCATGTGCTAGGACAGAAACCATGAGTGTCTCCAAACCTGTCAGACTAGGTGCTGCCGGCCATGTGAATCACATAATGATTCTGATAATTCAAATGGGCACAGATGATTCAGTTCGGAGTCTTAGCTTTTCCAATGGTAATGACAAGACTACAGAGCACAGAGATATGTTTATTACTAGTGCCCATTAAGGGAAGGATTACAGGAGAGAAATGCAAACTGGACAGATACACAGCTGGTTAAGAAAATGGCATCCTGAGAATGGGAGTGGGATTTGAAAACTATCAAACACTTGGCATAAACCTGAGACTTTGGGAGAATAGATTTCAGAACAACTATTGATAGAAAAAGTTCGAGGGGCATTTTTTCCCCCAAAGAACTGGGAATTTCTCAAGAATGGTGAAGACATAGGTCTGAAAAGGAGAAAAATGGTTGAAAAAATTGGGTTTTTAAAAAAATTGGACATTGAAGAAGAGAGGAGAATCAAAGAAAGTTTAGGATGATGGGATAATGATAATGGATGGATATCCATTGGACGCTGGAGCTGTGCGATTCATTGTCTTATTTTTTCTTCCAGGAAAATTTATTTTTGCACTAGAAAAGGTGTATTGGGGTGGATTTCCCAGGACATGTCATCATTAACCATGAGGCTGAACCTTGAGTGAGGACCTTGAAGGGACCAAATATCAGCCTTCCTCAAAAGATTTCTATTCAGGCGTTGTTACTCTGCCTGGTCTCACTCCTTATTGGCTAACTACTATTACCCCTTCCCCTCCCCAAGTTCTCTCCAACCCATCGATTTTGAACCCTTACTCCCTTTCTTCCACCTTCTCAGTCAGATTACCTTCCCCTAAGTTCCACACAAGGGATTCATGTCCCTTCTGGTTTCTGGTTTCATAATGAACAAACGTGCTTTCACTTTAAACAGCTTCTTTTTCCACTCTCTCCATCTTCTGGTTCTCCATGAGACCTGAGCCCTTCTTTGTGACATGGCATCTCTTTCCAGCACTGGCTACACTCATTGCCCCCAACTCATTGGTTGTGGTGAGAAAGTTGGAATATTCCTTGCTCCTTATTGCCACTTCCAGGATCTCCCTCTATCACCATCACTCAGTTTCCTTTCCTCCTTTGGGATTCATATTTTCCAAACTTCTCATCTAATTCAGGTCCTGATGATCATCATCTGTCACATCTCCAGATGCTTTTCTTTATTCCTCAATGAGTTCAGTGTCTGAGTCACCCAAACTCTTGCCCTTGTATGAGGGGACTTCACCACACATTTTGATGCTCGCTCAACTACCCTACCTTCCCAGACCCCTATTCTTTGGGATACAGACTCAGTAGAGATACTGCTGGATGAAAGGGTACATTTAGGCAAAGCTCCAAATTGCTCTCCAGAATGGTTGGATCAATTCACAACTCCACCAGCAATGTATGTCCAAGTTTTCCCACACTCCCTCCAACATTCATCATTAACTTTTCCTTTCATCTTAGCCAATCTGAGAATTGTGTAGTGGTACCCCAGAGTTGTCTTAATTTGCATTTCTCTAATCAATAGTGATTTATAGCATTTTTTCAAATGACAAAAATGATTTTAATTTATTCATCTGAAAATTGCCTGTTCATATCTTTTGATCATTTATCAATTGGAGAATGGCTTATATTCCTATCAATTTGAGTCAATTTTCTATATATTTTAGAATGAGACTTTTATTAGAACCCTTGGAGGAAAAATGTTTCTCACTTTCTGCTTCCCTTCTAATTTTGTCTGCATTAATTTTGTTTGTACAATATATTTTTAATTTCATATGATCAAATTTATCCATTTTGCATTTCATAATGTTCTCTAGGTCTTCTTTGGCCATAAATTTCTCCCTTTTCCACATATCTGAGAGGCAGACTATCTTTTGTTCTCCCAATTTGCTTATAGATCATTCCTTTTGTTTAAATCCTGAACCCATTTCGACCTTATCGAGGTATAGGGTGCTAGGTGTTGGTCAATGCCTAGCTTCTGCCATACTAGTTTCCAATTTTCCCTGGAATTTTTGTCAAATAGTGAGTTCTTATCCCAAAAACTAGAGTCTTTGGGTTTATCAAGCACTATATTACTATAATCATTGACTATTGTGTCTTGTGAGCCTAACCTATTCCATTGATCCCACCACTCTTTTTCTTAGCCAGTCCCAAATGGTTTTGATGATTACTGTTTTATAATATAATTTTAGGTCTGATACAGCTAGGCCATCTTCATTTGCAGTTTTTTTCATTAATTCTCTTGAAATTGTTGATCTTTTAATTCTTACAGATGAACTTTGTTATTATTTTCTTTAGCTCAAAAAGTAATTTCTTGGTACCTTTTGATTAGTATGGCAATGAATAAGTAGATTAATTTAGATAGAATTGTCATTGGCCCACCCATGAGCACTTGATATTCTTCCAATTGTTTAGATCTAACTTTATTTGTGTGAAAAGTGTTTTGTAATTGTGTTCATATAGTTCTTAACTTTGTCTTAGCAGGTAGAGTGCCAAATATTTTATATTATCTACAGTTATTTTAAATGGAATTTCTCTTTGTATCTCTTGCTGCTGGACTTTGTTGGTAACATATAGATGTTTTATGATGATTTTGTGATGAATTATGTGGAGTTATTTTATATCCTGCAACCCTGCTAAAGTTATTGTTTCTAGTAGTTTTTAATTGATTCTCTAGGATTCTCTGAGTATACCATCATGGCATCTGCAAAGAGTAATAATTTATTTCCTTTTTACCTACTCTAATTCCTTTAATTTCTTTTTCTTCTCTTATTGCTAAAGCTACCATTTCTAATACAATATTGAATAGTAATCCCATCATTTACTATTGGTTCAGTTATTATCTCTATGTATAGGATTTACAGATCATATATCCAGCTCTAACCTGTCTCCTGAGCTCAAGAGCCAAATCACTATCTATCATATGGACATCTTGAATTATATATCCTGTGAGCATCTCCCATTCAAGTTAACCACAATGGAACTCATCATCTTTCTTAAACTCCTTCTCCTCCAATTTTCTTTTTCTGTTAAAGACATCACTATCCTTCCAGTCAACAATCCATGTGATTTTAGTGTTGTCACCCACTTAATTTCATTTCTCTTATCTACCTAACTTAATCATATACCCAAATCTTGTCCTTTCTGCCTTTAAACTATATCTCTTGTATGATTCCTTCTCTTCACTCACAAAGATACTACCTTACTTTAGGACTTCATCACCTTTCACCTAGGCTTTTATAAGCAGCTTTTAGTTGCTCTCTGTCCCTCAAGTCTCTCACTATTCCTGAATACCCCTCATTTAATTGCCAAAGTTATTTTCTCAGAGCAAAGGCATGACTATGACACCCCCCACCTCCCACTCCCCACATACACACCACTTTCTAAATCACTAATCCTGAGTGGTTCTCTATTTCTGAAGAAATTCTCCTAAAGTCTTTCTTGGGCATTGAGAACCCTTTACAATATGACTGCTTTCTACTTTTCTAGACTTTTTACACTTTACTATCCCTCATGCAACCTATACTCCACACCTTTATATTGGTTACATTGGATGCCTGAAGTGTTTTCCTTTACTTTTACGTCCCAGTCTCCTTGACTTCCTCAAACCCTCTTATCTCTAGTTTCCATCTACCTCTGTTAGTGCCTTCCCCCTGAGGTTGCCTCCCATTTACACCAGGTATATTTTGAATGTGCATCATTTAATTGCATATTTTCTCCCTTATTAAAATGTTAGCTCTTTGAACACAGGCAGTGGCTTTTCTTTACATTTCCAGCTTACTATAGTTT
This sequence comes from Sminthopsis crassicaudata, assembly GCF_048593235.1. Lineage (NCBI taxonomy): Eukaryota > Metazoa > Chordata > Mammalia > Dasyuromorphia > Dasyuridae > Sminthopsis > Sminthopsis crassicaudata. Next base: position 469,501,219 of record NC_133620.1, on the reverse strand, counting down.
CTGGCACACTAACTATGTGTTGACTTACTGACTAACTGTTGGACAGAGATCATTTCTGGAATCACAGACTCTCAGTTGGTTGTCTGGGGCTTCAGACGCTATCAGGTCCTAATCTACACTTGAACAAAAGTTCCCCTTAGACAAGTGTGTTAGGTACAAGTGTGTCAGGTATTAGACAATACCTGAGAAGTGGTCACCAGGCCCTTGCTAGGACACTTACAATGAAGAGCCACCCATTTCCTCTTGGACCAATCCATCTGAATTTTGGGGAACTCTAATAGTTAGGAAGTTCTTCCTTTGATTCAGATTATATTGACCTCTGTGCATTGTCAACCTATTGCTCCCAGGTTTGCCCTCTGGGCCAAACAGAACAAGTCCAATCCTTCTATCACATGGTGAGATGAAGATACCCATTACACCTCCCCTCCACCATCTCTTCCCCAGCTCCTTCTCCCCTCATATGGCCCTCCCTGAATCTGGTTGCTCTACTCTGTTATACTCTCTGCTGGCAGCAAGATATCTCAAAAGATGAGGGATGGTCTAAGGGGTTGGGGGAGTTAGTAGATGTCACCTGTGATAAGAATCAAATCTTCCAAGAATCTTAGGTGGGATTAAGAAACTCAGTGACTAAAATGAGGCAATTAGAGGTTTCCTATATTCTGTATTTGTCAGACTACATTTGGAGTAGCATGTTCATTTATGGCCACCATATTTTAGTAAGGTCAGTATGACTTGTAACTTATGTCTACACAAGCCTTTAGACCATGCCAAGTGAGGGGTGGAAGAGCTGGGAATGTTTAACTTATAGAAAAAAAGATATAGGGGAGATTCAAGAGCTTGTGATTCTGATATAAACTGTGTCCTCTTTAATCTTTGGGGGGGAGAAGGGTTGGAAAGGAATCTTTGGGTGAAGGGTGGTCTCAACCTTTCCAGCCTCTGGGAGGGGCCCCATCCTCCTATAGGGAAAACTCCAGATAAGTAATCTCATTCAATTGGGCATGGTTACCCTCCTCTATTGGATTGATGATAAGTCCTTTGAACTGCTTCCCAGCTCCCGGCCAGGTCAATCCCGATATAACCAAGGACCTGTCAATGCATTGCTGCTAATTTCTCGGGAATGCCCAATGAGTTGCTTCTCAGTATAAACCCATCTTAGTAGAAGTCCTAATAGGATTTTGTCTGCTGATGAAGATAGTTTCTTCTCATTCTTGCCACAAACCTCTTGCCTGTATTCATTGGAGTTTGCGGATTCTTTTGCAAAGCCTGTGACCAACCAGCCAAGGGGATCCCATTGCTAACAGGGGATCTCTCAACCCTCATTTCTCACACCTCAACGGTTCTGTTGTTTCAATAGGGACCGTATTTGGGGTTTTCTTGGCAGAGATGTGAGAATGGTTTGCCACTTCCTTCTCTAGCTCATTTTACAGATAAGGAAACTGAGGCAAGCTGGGTTAAGTGACATGCTCAGGGTCACACAACCATTAAGTGTCTGGGATCAGATTTGAACTCAGAAAGAGAAGTCTCCTTGACATCAGGCTCAGCACTCTACACACTATGATGTAACTTAGCTGCCCAGAAACAAATTTGGTTTTATAATGAAAGTGCTTAGTATAGCACTTTGAGATGACAAAGAAAGTCTGTCCCTAGCCATGAGACATAAAGAGTCACAGTCTCCTAATAGATTTACAAAGGAAAACTCCCACCTATTAGCTCTCCAGGAGGTATCTTATCACTCTGAGACTTTTTTTTGTGGTGGGCAACTTTCCTGGTCTTCTAGGTAAAAAAAAAAAAAAAAAAAGGGCCAGTAGATGAAGAATCTGGGGTTCCTCAGGCCTGACATGTGCTTGTGACTAAGCACAAAATTTGGAAGCAAGGAAGCTGCCCTTGACTGGGTCAATGCTGGCTCTTTGCTGAATATTCCTTCCATGCTATTATGAAATTGGCCTGTTTTTGTTAAATAGGAGACAATCTATGGATCTATGGGTATCTCATTTTGCTCCAATCCTGAGGCTGCACTGCCATTCTGATCTGGATCAGAGTAGTTACACTATTGCAGAAGAGTTCATTGCTGAAGTACTTAATCATAGACAGAAAGTAGAAGAGTGAAACTAAAATAGGCTTCATAAACTGGGAGAACTGGGGAGTGAAGAACAGGTTTAGGTGGAGCTAAGCTGTGGGAATGCCTTGAAGAAAGGAGATAATTATCAAAAGGGAAAATTCATAATTCAAGATCTTGAAGAGAGTCAGTTTAAATGATGTCAAGATCTAAGGTGTCAACCACATTTGTGTGGTTTTTCCTTTTATTATTGTGTTCCAAATTTTTCTCTCTCTTCCTTCTACTCCCCTCCACTAGATGGCAAGCAATCCAATGTAGGTTACATATATGCAATTTTTCTAAATACCTTTCCAATTTATCATTCTACACAAGAAAAATCAGATCAAAAAGGAAAAAAAAAATGAGAAAGAGAAAAAAAGCAAGCAAACAAAAACAAAAAAGATGAATGTTGTGACCTACATTCAGTCCCCATAATTCTTTTTCTGGCTGCAGATGGCTCTCTTCATCACAATTCTGTTGGAATTGACCTGAGTCACTTCATTGTTGAAAAGAGCCATGTCCATCAGAACTGATCATTACATAATCTTCCTGTTGCTGTGAATAATATTCTCTTGGTTTTACTCACTTCACTCGGCATTGGTTCATGTAAGTCTCTCCAGGCTTTTCTGAGATCGGCCTGCTTGTCATTTCTTATAGAATAATAATATCCCACAACATTCAGAGACCATAACCGGTTCAACCATTCCCCAACTAATGGCATCCAATTCAATTTCCTGTTCCTTGCCACTACAAAAAGGGCTGCCACAAACATTTTTGCACACATGGGCCCCTTTCCCTCCTTTATAATCTCTCTGGGGTACAGGCCCAGTAGAGACACTGCTGGATCAAAGACTGCACAATTTGAATAGTTTTTTCTTAGCTTACAAAGGAAGAAAGGTATTTTTAAATTGATTAATGTGTACATATAATTATAATATGGAAGAGAATGAAATACATGCAATGGAGAGATATGGGAGTAAGTACTACAAAAATTTTGAGGATAACTATTCTTTAAATGAGCAAACAGTAATTACAGCATATTCACTTCTATCTACTTGTCCAGTATTTAACAGTATTTATCTGATGTGTAGAATAACTGGTTTTCAGACTTTTTCAGAAAAATCTGTGTAATCTACTTACATGTTATTGTTGTTTTACATATTTTTGAATTCAGCACAAAATTTTTGAACAAAATTTTGTTAACCTGCAATATAGACTTCACATTTTAAATAAATTCATGTGAAAGTCTATATTGATAGATCAGACTAAAAAGATATTGCTGGTGAAATTATTTATTCCACAATTTGAATAGTAATGGTGATAGTGGGCAGTCTTGTTTCATCCCGGATCTTATCAGGAATGCTTCTAGTTTATCTCCATTATATATTGATGGTTTCAGATAGATGCTACTGATCATTTTAAGGAAAACTCCCTTTTTTCCTATGCTTTCTATGTTTTTAATAAGAATGGGGGTATGATGTAAAATGTATGGGATTGCCTGTCATCGGGAGGAGGGAGTGGAGGGAGGGGGGGATAATTTGGAAAATTGAATACAAGGGATAATATTATAAAAAAAATTACTCATGCATATATACTGTGAAAAAAAATTCTAAATAAAAAAATATAATAAAAAAAAGAATGGGGGTATGAACAGTTTGATAGCCCTTTGGGCATAGGTCCAAATTATTCTCCAAGAATGGTTGGATCTCGGTGGTTATTTCTAAAAGAACGTCCGATAGGCATTTCAAATTCTGCACATCCAGAACAAAAGTCTTTACCTGAATATGAAGGTTATGGAATATTATTGCTCTGTAAGAAATGACCAGCAGGAGGAATACAGAGAGGCCTGGAGAGACTTAAATCAACTGATGCTGAGTGAAACGAGCAGGACCAGAAGATCGCTGTACACTTCAACAATGATACTGTATGAGGATGTATTCTGATGGAAGTGGATATCTTCAACATAAAGAAGATCCAACTCACTTCCAGTTGATCAATGATGGACAGAAATAACTACACCCAGAGAAGGAACACTGGGAAGTGAATGTAAATTGGTAGCACTACTGTCTATCTACCCAGGTTACTTATACCTTCGGAATCTAATACTTAATGTGCAACAAGAAAATGGTATTTACACACATATATTGTATCTGGGTTATATTGTACATATGTAAAATGTATGGGATTGCCTGTCATCTAGGGGAGGGAGTGGAGGGAGCCCTCCCGCCTGATAATTTGGAAAAATGAATACAAGGGATAATATTATTTAAAAAAAATTACTCATGCATATATACTGTGGGAAAAAAATTCTAAAAAAAAAAAAAAAAGACTTTACCTGAAGGCTCCTTTAACTCCCCAACTCTCCTCTCTGCCAAATGTCTAAACTTACTACCTAGGGCATTATGGATTTCTTAGTCAAGCAGGCCCACTCAGAAAGAAAGCTCTTTAAAAGACAGAGATAGACAGAGACAAAATGGCCTTATCTGTTGGAAGCTAGCTAAACAAATCGAGGCATGTTAATATCATTGAATATTATCATAAGAAATGACAGATTTAATGGACAGTCATAGAAAGACTTACATGAATAGATGTCAATGAAGTAAGCAGAAGTAAACAGAATATTAGCGCAATACAAATCAAAACAAAATGTTGTGAAATTATAAAGATAAAAGAAAACAGAACACCCACTTCTCCTTTGCATCCATAGATAACCATGAATGCAGAATATTGAATAAAATAATTTTATTTTTTGAATTAGATATTTTTCAAAATGCTTTCCAATGTAACAGACTTTTTCAGTTAGATTTTTAAATTTGTTGGCTGGAGTTTTTTTTTTTTTCCTTTTTTTTTTATTTTTGTTATAAGAAATTATTCTCTGGAGCAGGGTGGGGGGAAAGGAAGAGACAGGGGGAAATCTAGATAATGTAAAAGCAAAAATCTATTAAAATGTATGGAGGTTAATTGGTTGTTGGTGTTCCCTTCCTTGGAGATCTTTGAACATAGACTAAACAACCTTGTTCCGGTCAGGTATGTTACAGTGGGCATTTCTCTCATGTATAAATTAAACTAGATGGTTGTAGCGGCCTCTTGCAACTCTCAAATTCTGTGATTCTGAAAGACATTATCCTATCTGCCACTTTGTTAGTGGAGCCTCCAGACCCTTCCTGGAACTGGTCATACCACCAGTATTAAGAGAAAGGAGCACTCAGAAGCTTGCCTATATTTAAATAGTGGTAGTGGTAGTACAGGGATAGGTGAATTTTAGTGCTGGGCCTCTCAGCCTCCATTGCATCTCTCTCTCTCTCTCTTTTTTTTTTCTACCATTCTAAATTTATTTCATGTGATTCCAACTTATATATTCTAATGACTTATATATTCTTTTTTTATTGTGCAGATTCTTTTTTTTATTAATTTTATAATTATAAATTTTTTGACAGTATATATGCATGTGTAATTTTTTTTTATAACATTATCCCTTGTATTCATTTTTCCAAATTTTCCCCTCCCTCCCTCTATTCCCTCCCCTAGATGACAGGCAATCCTATACATATTAAATGTGTTACAGTATAACCTAGATACAATATATGTGTGTAAATCCAATTTTCTTGTTGCACGTTAAGTATTGGATTCCGAAGGTATAAGTAACCTGGGTAGATAGACAGTAGTGCTAACAGTTTACATTCACTTCCCAGTGTTCCTTCTCTGGGTGTAGTTGTTTCTGTCCATCATTGATCAACTGGAAGTGAGTTGGATCTTCTTTATGTTGAAGATTTCCACTTCCATCAGAATATATCCTCATACAGTATTGTTGTTGAAGTGTACAGTGATCTTCTGGTTCTGCTCATTTCACTTAGCACTGTTGCATCTCTTTTAAGGATGGAGGGTTCAGCCACCCTCAGGAGCTGGGGCTGGGACAAATCATCTCACCTTTTAATTAGTTTTCTGGACCACTCAAATTCAAAACACTTCCCTTCAGATTATAATTCTGTTATCCAGTAAGTTAGCTAGCCCTTCTAACTTTATCTGGCCAAAACAGAAATGATTGCTGTTGTTTAGGTCCTGATTGACTCAGACAGAATGTAAATAGTAATCTTTTCTGTTTTGACTAGAAATCCTGAGGGTCTTCCCTCTCCCAGATTTATATATTGATCTAGCTGTCTGTCTGTCTGTCTGTCTGTCTATCTATCTATCTATCTATCTATATTACTGGACCCAGCTGGGTTTGGAAAATGAGACAAGTGATCTTACTTAGCCTTCCAAAATCCAATTCACTTGCATGTCATGGCATCACCTCCCTGATGTCATGGTTCTCTTCAAGAACGAAGGACAAACAACAACACTCTAATTTTATATAATCCTCAAGAATTCTATTGATAATAATAGCTAGTATTTATGTAGTGCTTTAAGATATGTAAAGTGTTTTGCAAATGCCATCTCATTTTATCACTACAATAACCCTGAGAGATATTATTATCCCCTAGGGCAGCTAAAAAGCTCAGTATCACCTTCCTAGTTTAAATCCTGGGCAAGTTACTTCATCCTGCTTGCCTCAGTTTCCTCATGAACTAGAGAAGGAAATGGCAAATCATTTTGGTATCTTTGCAGAGAAAATCCCAAATAGGATCACAAAAAGGTGGACATGACTGAAAAATAACAACCACCATTATTATCCCCATCTTTCAGATGAGGAAACTGAGGCATACAGAAAGTAAGTAACTTGCCCGGAATCAACAAAGCTAGTGTCTGAGACAGGATTCAAATTAGAGTCATCCTGACTTCAGGTACTCTTAACTGTGATGACATATTGCTGCCTCTATTTTTTTCCCCCTGTTGTTCCATTTTAAATTCTAAACTGTCTTTCTCCCTCCCTTCCCAACCCTCCATAGAGAAGGTCAACATTTAATACACACACAAACACACACACACACACACACACACACACACACACACACACACACACACACAACTGCCTCAACCCTTTATCCAAGACATTAATAAAAATGGCAAATGGTAAATGAACAAGCACAGAGCTCTGGGAGATACTCACACTGGAGCCCTCCCAATAAGTGAATCATTAGTGTTACTTTTTGAGTCTGGCTATCTAATGAGATCTGGATCTAGTTAATTGTGGGAACTAATCAATACATCTCCATTTTCTAAAAAAAAGTACAAGCTCCTTTAAGAAAAGCTTTGCTAATGTCTAGTAAATCTACATTCATACCATTTCCCTCTAATGCAGGACTCATGACCAAAAAAGGAAATGGGCTTTGTCTGACATGTCCTGTCCAGCTCCTTGGAAATCCCCACTTTCTTTTTTTCTTTCTTTCTTTTTTTCTTTTTCTATTTGCCAATCATCTCTTCAGGGATGTACTCTAAAATTCTCCCTGACATAAAAGTCAGACTCATTGGCCTGTAGCTTACAGATTTTGTTCTCTTCCTTTTTTTTTTGACAATTGGGCCAATATTGGAGCTAAATTTACCCTTTTTCAGACTTGTAGAACCTTGCTCATTTTCCAACATCTTTCAGTTATCACTGGTCTGGCTCACTGTTATTTCAGCACCTGAGAATGTTGTTCATCTGGTCCAGGTGCTCTCTTACCATCTCCTTATTTATTTTGTGTCAGCTTCCTATGGAGTGTCTAGACAGCTGGCCTTAGAGTCAGTTAGACCTGACCCGAGTTAAAGCTCCCCTCTGATTACAAGCCAGTTAGGTGACCCTGGCTAAGTCATGCAATCTCTCATACTCCTGTCCATTTTCCCAAGTGTGGTTCAGGGCTTCCTAGGAATCCCCAAGACCCTTTCATGGTCTGACAAAATAGTTTAAAGGATTTTCATAATAATATTAAGATATTTTAATTTTAATTTCTAGTGAAGTAAGTATCAATAGATGTTGCTCATATTAACAAAAGCTTTTTGAGGAGTCTCAGTTATTATTAAGAGTCTAAAAACTTCTACAATAAAGAATCAGAGGATTTGGAATATGATTCTGGAGGGCAAAGGAGCTAGGACTACAACTAAGCAGTATGCATAAAGCCTGTAGAAAATCGGGTGTTCCAGAGAAGGAACACTGGGAAGTGAATGTAAATTGTTAGCACTACTGTCTATCTACCCAGGTTACTTATACCTTCGGAAGCTAATAATTAATGTGCAACAAGAAAATGGTATTTACACACATATATTGTATCTAGGTTATATTGTAACACATGTAAAATGTGTAGACTTACCTGTCATCGGGGGGAGGGAGTGGAGGGAGGGAGGGGATAATTTGGAAAAATGAATACAAGGGATAATATTATAAAAAAATAAAAATAAAATAATAATAATAATAATAAAAGAAAATCGGGTGTTAATCAAACAGTGCATGAGATTTCATATCAGAGTTATTAGCTGGGAGCTAAATAAGGTGTCTTCTTGATCCTTTATTCCAACTCCCTCATATTCTACTTCACCATACTTAAAAATCTCTTTACTTAGTGCTACCATCATTGGCTCAAGTTATTGTCCAATGTTACTGCTTCTGCATGTAGCCAAATTCCTAGAAAAAAGCTATTTGGAAATGAATTGATTTTTTTAAATAAAAAATTTATTATTATATCTTTTTATTGACAGAACATATGAGTGGGTAATTTTTCAAAATTGACTCTTGCACTCACTTCTGTTTCAACTTTTCCCTTCCTTCCCTCCACTCCCTCCCCTAGATGGCAGGCAGTCTCATACCTATTAAAAATGTTAAAGTATATCTTAAATACAACATATGTGTACATATTTATACAATTCTCTTTTTGCTTAAGAACAATCGGGATAAATAACTTGGGAAGAAAAACAAAAATTCAAGCAGTCCACATTATTTCCTGGTGTTCTCTCTCTGGGTATAGCTGATTCTGTTCATCACTAATCAATTGGAACTGAATTGGATCCTTTCATTGTCAAAGAGATCCACCTCCATCAGAATTGATCCTCATACTGTATTGTTGTTGAAGTGTATAATGATCTCCTGGTTCTGCTCATTTCACTCAGCATCAGTTGATGTAAGTCTCTCCAAGCCTCTCTGTATTCATCCTGCTAATCATTTCTTACAGAACAATAATAAAATGGATTGATTTAAAAAATTTTTTAAACTTTATAATTATAACTTTTTTTTTTGATAGAACATATGCATAGGCAATTTTTTACATTATCCCTTGCACTCACTTCTGTTCTGATTTTTCCCTTCCTTCCCTCCATCCCTTCCTCTAGATGGCAGGCAGTCTCATGTTAAATATGTTATAGTATATAATGGATTGATTTTTACAAAAATATTTATAGATTCTCTTTTCTGATAGCAAAGAATTGGAAATCAAGGGGACGTCTATCATTTGGGGAATGATTGTAAGGGCTCTTTAAATGGGCGCCACAGTGCATCTGGAGATTGAGGCCCAGAAGTAATTTCTGTGGTTATTAGGACTGCCTTGTAGGTGGGATCTTGGCCACTTTGAGATAGCTTCGTAATGGGTGACTCTCTCGCTGATTGGCTGTGTGTGTGACCTTACAGGCCCTATGTAAGCCCACTGCAGGCAGCACCCGCTCTCTTTAACCTGGCGCTCTTTAACCTGGCTCCCTAACCTGGGTGGCCAAGCCGAGATGGATAGCCGAAAGAGGTAAGGATTTTGGTAGTGAACACGTGGGTCTTCTGACCAGGTGTTCACTAAGGAACCAACAAGTCATGGCATCAGTCAGAGCATTATGTGAGTAGGTATAATAAAGGCTTTTAAGATTACACGTGGCTGTTCTTGAGTGCGCTACTGGTTATTAAACTATAGATTCAAGAGATAGTGGCCAGAGACCTTTGAAGGCCTCAGAGGAGGTGAGCCAAGTAGAGTTCACACTGCAAAGGTCAGTGGTCAAAGGTACTCTGTTGGGCCTAGGATAGACTAGTAATTGTAACTGCCAGGAGGGGGGGCGCCAAATACTGGAACTCTATCTTCCCAGAAATCAGCCGGAGTCAGGATCACTAAACGTCTTTATTCTGGATCTTTACCGTCCCCTCCAACGCCAGGTCACGAGTGCGAGTGAGCATGAGTTCCACGACCCAAGTTTCTCCTACTCCTCCCACACAAGTCACTTCCCCCTCTTTGTCCCACCAATCAAGTCAGCACAGAACAGCTAGGGAGGGTCAACCTTCAAACAAGTTAATAGGGAACTGTCCAATTGGCAATTAGTCTCATGTGCTTCATTATCCAAGTGCATTGCTTAGTTATAGCCCTTTACAAATGATAGAACAAATTATGATATATGATTGTGATGTTTTAAGAAATGAGGGGAATGCTTTCAGAAAATGGTAGGAGACTTTTATGAACTGATGCAAAATGAAGTGAGCAGAAACAAGAGAACATTGTACACAGTAATAGCAACATTGTAATTCTCAGCAATACAGTTATCCAAGACAATTCTTTAGGACTTATGATGAAAAATTCTGTCCATCTCCAGGGAAAAGAACTCATGGAATCAGAAAGTAGATCCCAACAAACTTTTTTTTTAACTTTATTTTTCTTGATTTCATTTTTTGTTGTTGTTTTTTGGTGGAGGAAGTCTGTGTTTTCCCTCTACTACATGACTAACATGGAAATTTATTTTGCATAATTCCACATATGTAACCTATATAAAATTTCTTGCTGCCTCAATGTGGGTAGGGAGAAGGAAGGGAAGGAAAGAATTTGGAATTCACAATTTAAAAATGAATGTTAAAATTGTTTTGCATATAATTGGAAAATTTTTAAATATTAAAAAAGAAGAAAAATAACTTAAAGGAGCCTGAGATTAAAAAAAATTGCTTTACCCACTCTAAGACAAATCTCTAAAACTTTGTTACAGAAAGAAAATGCTGACCTGTATTGGTAGAGATAGCTACCTTATCTCCGAATATCTTCCACAGCTATGGTTCCTCACCTTAATCAACTGTAGTAGCTTTTTTTTTTTTTTTTTTTTTTTTTTGTCCTGTCATATCTAGTGCAAAGGTCATTATTTTTGGCAGAGAAAACAAGCAAAAGGTGAAGTGAATAGATCCATATTCTTTCTGTGCTTGGTTATCACTGTCCCTTCCACCCAAAGCAAAGGTCCTAGTCCCCACCTCCTATATATATTATAGACTGAAAAAAAATCTTTCTGGGTTTAGCTCCAACTCATTCAGAATTTTGACATATCTGAGATATACTTTTTTAGAACTATGTTATATTATTCTAACCAGCTTAAAATCAAATTCTCTATCCATCCACATTGATCTCTTTACACAAAGCCCATTTCCTCCCTTTATTGGAATAATTTTCCTTTGCTTCCTTCTGGAGCATCTCCCATCCTTTCTGACTTCCCATGGAAAATGAGATCTTTGAAATCTGCTTTCCCCAAATCTAGGAAGTCAGAGTAGGCGTGGATTATACACTTCTTTCATCCCCAGATCTAAGGTGGATTGGTCATTTCTTCCAGAGTTCCCATTATTCTTCCAGTGGCCAGGTGAGCCTTCTTAGTGAGAATAGGATTAAAAAAAGATTCCCCCTGGTTGCTTCACCAGTGGAAGAATGTGAGCTTCTGGAAAACAAGAATTGTCCTAATTTTCCATTTAGATCCCCAGCACTCAGGACAATGCTTTTCACATTATGAGCACTTCATAAATGCTTTTTCATTCATTCATTCATTCACTCATTCAATCACTCATTCATCTCTCCATAATTAAGGCAAATAAAGAAGATGCCCAAAATAACTGACATCTCCCATCACTATTGTGCTGGTCTTGTTTTTGGTTCCCCAAACTCTTCAGGTGGTCTGAATGATATTTCAAAGACAAAAGCACCTGTTTCTACCTCCAGGATTGACTTCTACCCAATTTCTTTCCACCATGCTCTCTTCCTCTTGTTTTTGAAATTTCCTTACAGGAGAATGCCTCCTTTATATACAATGCTGTTCCATCTCTCCCCTTTCCACCTATCTGGTTCTTTCAAAATAAATATCCCTACCTCATCCATGGACCAAGTCATGGGTTCATTCCATCAAGTAGGGAAACCCATGAGCTCAATTTTTGCCTCTTTGCATTCAGTATTTTAATCTTGCTCCCTCCCTCCCACCTCTGTCTCTCCATTTCTCTCTGTCTCTGTCTCTGTCTCTTTCTCTAGCTCTTTTTGTCATTGCTTATCTGTCTCTGCTCTTCCTCTCCTAAATTTTGACCACTTGTGCACAAACACCTAAGACCATGGATTTCAGCACTGGCTCCTCTTCTGGATTTTATCTCCAGACACTTCTGGGAATCTCAACTGCTCTTCTTCTTGTTGTATGTAGTTATATTCTATGGTAGCTGATTTAAGGAATATAATCTGTATGTATATATGTCTATTTACACATTCTATGTAATTTACATGTATATGTGCATGTAAGTTATATGCAATCTGTCTATATATATATAGATGCCCACACAATTCCACATAATCTTAAATATATATATGTATATATATATGAAATACATACTATACAATCAACATGCACACAAGTATACATATGCAGTCTATGTAATCCATATGTATAATTATATATGTTATTGTTCAGTCATTTCAGTCATATATAATTCTTCATGATTTCATTTGGCAAAGATACTAGTGTGATTTACCATTTCCTGCCTTAGCTCATTTTCCAGATAGGGAAACTGAGGCAAACAGGTGAAGTGTCTGGCCCAGGGGCACAAAGCTACTAAGTGTCCGAGGCCAGATTTGAACTCAGGAAGAGCAGTCTTCTTGACTACAGGCTCAGTGCTTCATTCACTGCTCCATCTAGTTGTCCAATAATCTACATTTTATATAATCCACAGGCATGTACACATTATGTATAATCTATATGTACATGTACAATACACAGAATATATAATATGGTCTACATGTACACATATATCCTACAATGTGTGTCTATATACATATATGTGGACACACGCATCTACACACGTGCCTAAACATACAGATTATATCCTCTAAGTTGTAATGGCTCTCCCAGTAAGGTAACTACCCCTGCGGGACATCAGGAGCCCCAAGAGTTGTCATTTTCTTCCAACTCGAGAAGGGGACTCAGCGTCAGGACTGGAGGGGGAAGTTTCCAGTAGTGGGTGCATTTGAAGAACTTGGGGGAAGAGTTAGGGAGAAGGGAGTCATGGCAGGCGAATTTCCTTTCCTTGGCTCTGAGGTGGCTCATTAAACATTGCAGGAAAGGGCGACTCTGGGGCTATTCTGCTGAATGAACAAAAGGCATTAGACCAGAGTGCTCCAGACCCTCTGCGAAGCAGTCTGAACTGTTGGGGAGCCTGAATCTCAGAAGCCTTCTTAGCATGGCCTCTCATGCTCCAGAAATCTCTCCTTAGGCACCCAGAGTTTTCTTGCCCTAAGACCGCTGCGCAGACCCTTAGCCTGGATCTTATCAGCTCTCAGAGAATCCTGTGATTTCCATATGGGAAGGGCCTTAGGGGTAACTAGCCTGTCCTTGTAATTTTACAAAGAAGGAAACTGAGGCCCAGGGAGGGGAAGAGATTTTCATCGTCAAGCAAGGATATAATGCCACGACCCGTGACTTCAAAACCAGAGCCCCTTTCTGCTCTATTTTCCGCTGCCTCTCCAGCACAGAGGAGGGTCTAGAGCCAGAAAGGAATAAAGAAGCTCTTCCAGATTGGAGTCCAGAGCAGGGATGGGAGCCAGGAGGAGCAGCAACACCCTTGGAATATCAAATCATGGCATTTAAAATGTAACATAAAAACCAACACCTCCACAAGGCAAAGACTGGGCGAGGTCATAATAATAATACCTGCCTCTGCTGTCAAGTTTTATCAGGCTCCTATTTCACTCAGTTTAATTGCCTTGGATTAGGGCACGGAGGCCAACAAACCAAAGGTTCATTTGGAAAATCACTCCTTCGGAATTCAGAACATATTTGTCATAGAAGGAGATCTTGTGGTTGGGTCCCCAGGAGCACCTTAGGAAGCCTGGGCCATCCATGTTGTACCTGTGGTCGCTCGACAGTTGCTGCTACAGCTTTGCATTCTGAGATATTGATGTATCTGTGAGAAAATGCTCTGAGTTCCCTGGAATATTCCACTAAGACACAATTTCCTTGATGTTCCCTCCCAAATTCCTGCCTGTTGGGCAGTGGGGCTAGGGCCTAGCTGAGTTTCTGGTGGATCCCATGTTTCCTGGCCTGGGCCAGAGGTTCCCATAGTCTGTTGGGAGGAGAACCGGTCAGCATTAGGAGTTCTGAGACTTGAGGAGCATCATGATGTTACAATTATGATTGTAATAAACTAGGATACTTTTATCTGCCAAGAACTTTCCCCACAACGATCCTGGGGGATTATTCCTAGAAATAGGATTTCCTTCATTTTCAAAGAAAGGAAACTGAGGCTCTGTGAATGACAAGTCTTACTGACTCATCATGATACAGTTTCTAATGTATGATTTGAACCCCAATCTCCTGAGGAAAGGCCTCGTATTGTATCCACTGGGCCAGGATCCTGAATTTGGACTCAGAGGACCTGGCTTTAAAGCCCCCTGTGACTTGGGACTCAACTGAGAGTTGTCCCAGATAGTCTTTAAGGTTTCTGATCAATGACCTTGATTCATTGCTCCTCCCAAGACAAGAACTTTAAATTGGACACCACCCTCGATGCTCCCTCCGATTCTGCTTATAAACAGATAAAAAGGCAAAAGGTGATGGAGGCAAAAGTCAAAGAAAGGGGCTCATAAGAGAACGAATGGCAAATAACCAGTCTTACCCAAGACCTCTACAGCTTTGGTCACTTAGCATCATGCATTGGGCAAGCTGTCAGCAGTTGCAATTTTCCTTGATGTTCTCCTGGTCATTCACTAGATTGGCCCTTGTGGCTCCTTGGGACGCCCTGAATAGCTCATTGCTTTCCTTGCTTGTAATTCTCTAAGGCTCCAGGAGTTAGGATCAACCTTCATCACATTTTCTCTATTTCCTATTTTGCTGAAACTCTCATTAAGCAATAACTAAGTCACAATTCTGGGCATTGAGGTGGTACAGTGGATAGAGCATTAGAGTCAGGAAGACTCATGTCCCTGAGTTCAAATATGGCCTCAGACACTGACTAGCTGGATGACCCTGGGCAAGCCACTTCGCCTGTCTGTCTCAGTTTCCTTTTCTATAAAACAAACTGGAGAAGAAAATAGCAATCTTTCTCTGTATCTTTGCCAAGAAAACCCCAAAATGGGGTCACGGAGAATAGAATATGACTGAAACTATGGGACAGCGACAATAATCGGAATCTAGTCCAGTGGCTCTGAGGGATGTTTCAAAGCTTCCATGCTTTTCTGGCCTCCTTGTACCCAATTCTAGGTCAATGGCAAACATACCTTCTCCCTGCCAAGCCCTCCTTTGGCCTCTACAGTTTCTAACTTATGGCCCCAGGAAGTATGTGCAACAGTGAGATAATTCTCCTACCTTCATTTTAGGGAAAGCAAATTCATTTTTCAGAAGAGAAGGAAAAAGCTTTTTCCTCACGTTGTGACAGAACATTGGCATATATTAGTCATAATATTGGTGGCAAAGTTCTAAAGTCAAGATCTTTTAAAGGATTTTTACTATGGAAAAGTATATGGAACTTTTACTGGCTAATCAGACTGACAAGGTAGTTTTATGGGGGAAAAGGGAAAGGAGAAAAAAACCCAATTCATTATCACTATTAAAACTAAAAAGAAATTTTAAAATTTATAGTAGCACCCTGAAAAGAGTAAAAGGAAAAAAGAAGAAAACCAAAGCCAGAGATCCTAGACTTTCCCTTTGAACAAGAATCAACTTGTTTTTGCTTGACAAAATGGCACTTTCCCATCTTAGGAATTGCCAGGAGCAATAGTTTTTCTTTGGAGGATAACTGTCCAGGATATCTTTCTAAATATCCTGGAGAGATGAAAGAGAAAGGTCTTAATGCATGAGGAGATTGCACAAGATACACTAGTTTCCATACCATTCCCCCAGAGCTTGACTAACATTCAAAAACATATATTATCAGAGACCACCAGGCCACCACAGCTGCCACTTGTCTTGATATTTAACTATCATTTTCCAGGTACCATCTCTTATTTTCACAGGTCCGACAGGTGAGACAAAAAAGAACGGTTGGAGTGACTACCCTCCAATGTATTTGTAGGCCATAGTTTATGGAGGTGACCTCTGGGATAGTATTCCAGAATGCAGGATAAGTAGTATCTATCTAAAACCAAGAGCTAGCACTATCTGTAATGGAGATAAATGGAGGCCTTTCCAACAAGATAAGAGGGAAAGCAATAATGTCTATTATCATCATTACTATATTAGCTAGAGTTCAAAATATTAACTAGCAATAAGATAAAGGAAAGAAATTGAGGGAATAAGCACGAGAGGAAACAAAAAATCATCTTTTGCAGTTGATGTGATGATTTACTTAGAGAACTCAAAAGAATGAAGTAAAAAACTAATTGAAACAATTACTTCAACAAAGTTGTAGGATTTCAAATAAACCCATGCAAATCATCAATAGGCCTCCATATTAACAAAACTCTGCAGGAAAACAAAGAGATTTCATTTAAAATAACTACAAACATTATAAAAATTTGAGTGTCTTTGTTGAGTTACACACAGGAGCTATATGAACACAATTATAAAAACACAGTTTACACAAATAAAGATAGATCTAAATGATAAGGATAATACTTGTTGTTTCTGGGCTGAAATCAATATAACTGGCAGAGTAGTTTATACGGTAATAAAAATATTTTAAAGAACTAATAGCAACTCTGATCAACACGATGATTAACCATAATTATGGAGGACCTATAATGTACCTCCAAATAGAGAGGTAATGGATTCAATGGAGAACGAAGCATATATATATATATATATATATATATATATATATATATATATATATATATATATATATATATATAGATAGATAGATATAGATATAGATATAGATATAGATATAGATATAGATATAGATATAGATATAGATATAGATATAGATATAGATATAGATATAGATATATAGATATTTCTAACATGAGAATTTGTTTTTTCTTGACCGTATATGTTTATAGTGAAGATTTTGTTTTTCTTTCTTTCTTTCTTAATAAATGGAAGTGGGATATGGGCTGGAGAATTCAAAAAATGAAAACAAAATTGATTTTAAAGTAAATATATAACAAATAAATGCAGATAAATAGAAAGGAATCACATATATTCAAGGCAGTTGAAGGAAATGGTCTCTAACAGTAGGGAATGCAGGAATCAGGAAAAGATTTATGTAGAAGATGCTCCATGAACTGAGTCTTGAAGGAAGAGATTCTGTGAGGGGAAAGATCCTTCAAGAAAGAGATTCTGTGAGGGGAAAGTGAGAAGGGAGTGGATTCTAGTCATGGAGGATGTCCAGGACAAAGGTACAGACGCAGAAGATAAGAATATTATGTGTGAAGAACAGGGAAAAGATCAGTGCAACAGAACGGCAGAGTTCTGGATGGGCAGGAATGAGATGGGAAAGTTGGTTTGGTTCAGGGTATGTAGGACTTTAAAAACAAGACAGGTAAATGTACATACTAAAGACAATAGGGAACCACTGGAATTAGCTGAGTAGGGGAGTCACATGGTCAGATGTGCACTTAAGGAAAATTACTTTGACAGCTGTAATATACAGGATTTATTGGAACAATAGATACCTGAGATGAAAAGTCTAATTAGGAAGTGAGGAAGGCTGAGCTAGGGTGGAGGATGTGTGAATAGAGAAGCAGTTTGATGTAAGAGATAGATATTGGGAAGATAGAATCCAGAATATTTAACAAATGATTAGTTATGTGGGGTGAGGAATCCAGGTTAATATCAAGGTCAAACACCTGGAAGCCTGGAAAGATGATGGTGCCTTCAACAGAAATGGAAAAGTTGGGAAGAAGGAAGACTTTTTTTTTGGGGGGGGAAATGGGGAACTTTAAAAAACCTGCTCCTACGATATGCTTGGGAAGCATCACTTCCCTTAATCATCCTGTGGCCAACCATTGCTATGCCCCATACTCCATTCATTTGGAGCAGAGGGATTGAAAGATGTGATTGACAAGCCACTGAAAAAATGGGAGAGGAGACAGAGCCAAGATGATGGAGGGGCAACATAGCTGAACTCTATCAACATTCCAATCCAAACAACTTTAAAATAATCTATCAGAGAATTCTGGAGTATCAAAGCCAACCAAAAGTCCACATGAGTCATTTTTCCAGCTCAAGAGAATTTAGAAGGTCAAAAAGATCTGTGGCACTAGGGTGGGGTGCTGATTTGAAGGGTTAGGGTTAGGGTTAAGGTCTAGAGTGGACCTTGGAGGTAGCTTCAGTAGGTCTCAGCCAAGAAATGGTAAAAACTGGCCAGAAGTTGGTCTGAAAGAGATTACAGGGGACCCTGAGCTGATACCAGACACAGTATTGAGAGTTGTTTGCCAACTCTGGGTTGCAGCTTCAAGGCAGAGATGAGTGCAACCACATGCAACTGCAGAGGAGTAGGGTCTCTTCCTGGGCAAAGACCAACACACAGACTGGGAGAGTAGTAACCATCCCTCTCCTACGATCCCACTACTTAAAAAGCACTGAAAACTTTTAGATTCCTAGAAATAACTTTGAAAGCAGCAGCATGAAAAAGCGTGACGCTTGCCTCCCCACTTCCAGGTGAGCAGAGTCTAAATTTAACATAGAGGTAAAAGTCAGGAAATAGGTTGGAAAAACGAGGAGACAACAACAAAAAAAGGAACCCACCATAAAAGCCACTTTGGCAATAGGGAAGACCAAGATAAAAACTCAGAAGAAGACAGTAATGTAGAAATAGCTATAGGTAGAGCCTCAAAGAATAATGCTAATTGGACACAAAACAATAAGAAATTTTGGAAAGCCTTAAAGAAAAAAATAAGAGTGGTAGAGGAAAAACTAGGAAAAGAAATGAGACTGATGCAAGATTACAAAAAGAAAACAGTTTAGTAAAGAGGCACGCGCGCGCACACACACACACACACACACACACACACACACACACACACACACAAACTACTAAGGAAAGTAACGCCTTCAAAACTGACTTGCCCAAATGGGAAAAAAAAGAGATTAAAAGAAAATAATTCTTTAAAAATTAGAATTATCCATATGAAAGCTAATAACTCCATGAGACATCAAGAAACAATAAAACAAAGTCAAAAGAATGAAAAAGTCATAGAACATATTAGATATCTCATCTGAAAAACAACTGAGCTTGGAAATAAATCAAGGAGAGATATTTTAAGAATTATTGGTCCACCTGAAAGTCATGATAAAGAAACATAGCTCACATCATATTTCAAGAAATTCTAAAGGAAAATTATCCCAATATCTTAGGTCCTGATGGTAAAATACAAATTGAAAATTACCTGCTGAAAGAGACCCCAAAATGAAATCTCCCAGAAGTATTATATGAAATTTCAGAGTTCCCAGATGAAGAAAATATTGCAAGTAGTCAGAAAGAAACCATTCAAATGCCATAGAGTTACAGTCAGAATGACTCAAGAGTTTAGCAGCTTCCATGTTAAAGCAGTAGAGGTCTTGAAACATGATATTCCAGAAGGCAAAGAAGTTAAAATTATAATCAAGAATAACTTATCCAACAAAATTAAATATAACCCTTAAGGGGAAATGGATATTTAATGAAATAGAAGATTTTCAAGCATTTCTAATGAAAAGACCAGAGCCAAATAGAAAATCTGACATTCAAATACAATATTCAAAAGAAGCATAAGAAGATATTCATGAAAGAAAAATAATGAAAGATTCAATAAGGTTAAATTGTCTATATTCTTATGGCAAGATGATACAAGTAATTCCTAAGAACTTTATCATTATTAGGGCGGTTAGAAGGAGTCTACATAGATGGAGGGAGGACACAGGTATGAACTAATTGCATTAAGATAATTTTTAAAAGTGGAGTGAAAGAGGAGTATACTGGGAGAAAGGGGAAGGAGAAAAAAAATGGAGAAAATCATCTCATATAAGAGAGGAAGAAAGAGTTTTTATAGTAGAAGGGAAAATGGGGATGGTGGAAGTTGGTATTGCTTGAATCTCATTCTTATCATAATTCATTCAAATTCATTATGTGAATGTGTGTGTATGCATGTATGTATGTGTATATATGTGTATATTATACACTCTCTCACACAAACACACAATTAGGAATCTAATTCTATCTTACCAACAGGGAAGTAGGAGGGAAAAGGGATAAGAGAAAAAGGGAGGTGATAAAAGGAAAAGTGGATTAAGAGGGGCAATTGATCAGTAGCAAAGCAGATTTTCGAGGAAGGACAGAATAAAAAGAGAGAGGGAAAAATATAAGAAAATAGGATAAGAAAAAGGAAATACAAAGTCATCATAATTGTGAATATGAAGGGGATGAATTCATTCATAAAACAAAAGTGGGTAGCAGAATGGATTACAAGCCAGAATCCAGCAATATGTTGTTTATAAGAAAAACACTTGAAACAGAAATAAGGGATTGGAGCAGACTTTATTATGCTTCAGCTGAAGTAAAAGAGGCATAAATACTGATCTTGGAAAAAGCAAAAGCAAAAATAGATATAATTAAAAGAGATAAGCAAGGAAACTACATTTTGCTAAAAGATACCACAGACAATGAAGTAACATAAAAAAATTATACAAGTTTTTCTAACAAAGGCCTCATTTCTCAATTATATAGAGAATAGAGTAAAATTTATAAATTTATAAAAATAAAAATTATTTCCCAATTGATAAATGGTCAAAAAATATGAGCATTTTTTCAGAAGAAGAAATTAAAACTATTTATAATCTTATTTTTAAAATACTCTAAATCACTATTAATTAGAGAAATGCAAGTTAAAATAATTCTGAGATACTGCTATACACCTATCAAAATGGCTAACCTGACAGAAAAGGAAAATGATGAATTCTGGAGGGAATATGGAAAATGCATTTATTATGCATTGTTAATGGAATTATAAATAGATTCAACTATTCTGAAGAACAGTTTGGAACTATACCAAATAGGCTATAACATTCTGTAAACTTTTTGACCCAGCAATTCCACTACTAGATATATATGTCTAAGAGGTTTTTTAAAAGTAAATAGAAAAGCACATTTATGTACAAAAATATTTATTGCTTCTCTTTCTGTGATGGCAAAGAATTGGAAACTGAGGGGATGCCCATCAATAAAAGAATGGGTAAAAAAGTTGTGGTATATGATTGTAATAGGACACTATTGTGCTTTAAGAAATTATTTCAGGGATCATTTCAGAAAAACCTGGGAAGACCTATTTAGACTGATACCATCGTGAAATGAGTAGAACCAGGAGATTATCGCGCATAGTAATATCATATTGTAACAATGACAAACTGAAACACTTAGCTATTCTGGTCAATATAATAACACAAGACAATTCCAAAGGAATATGATGAAAAATGTTTGCTACCTCCAGAGAGGAAATTGTTGGACTCTGAGTGCAAATTGAAGCAGAAATTTTTTCACATTCTTAATTTTTCTCGTTTTTTCGCGATGTGACTAATGTGGAAACGTGTTTTGCAAGATTCCGCATGTATAACTGATATCATATTGCTTGCCTTCTCAATGGTTGGAAGAAGGGAGAGAATTTGGAATTCAAAGTAAAAAAAAAGGAATTTTAGAAACAAATAATAAATTTGAAAAATTATTCTAGATAGGCAAAATATTTGTGTTTATTCTCTATTCAAATCTGTCTGTCAGGAAAGTGATCTGCATTTTGGCACTTGTGGTTTATCAGAAGAGTAGCTAACATTACAGAATGTTTGCCTGGATACCATTATTGAAATTTATCTTTTTCCTTCCTCATTTAATCAGGAGGTTAAGTATCTTACTGAGGGATTTTAATGAATCTGCTCTTAAATAATAATTAAAGCTGCTGCTAGATGAGGTTTATGTCTTTATAACTGTCATCTCAAATCGAAATAATATGAGTTTTCTCTTTCAGCAGCATCAATACCTCATCTATGATATGAAATTATGAGTGGCTTTTTCTCTTTCATACATTTACAAACCACAGGGTAAAGCCAAAGCCTGACATGCATATATAATTAATTCTTAAATCAAAAAATCACTGACACATTCTCACAGCAGCGACGCTCCTGAATTTCTAATAGTGAACATATTAAAGGCACATCGACACTTTTCTCTTAAGTATTTTTTGGCACTCACCTTTCACTGTGTATTTTCTATGTCATGTTTTGTTAGAAGGGGTTTTAATTGGAAGGGAGGTAGGGGGATAGAGAGGTTAATGGTGGCGATGACAAAAAAGGACACAAACATTTTTCCAAATGAGTGGAAGGAAGCAAGGACAAAGAAGATGGTTCTGAAAGTAACATGGAATTTATTTTATACATACATACATAATTTAAAAAGTAAGTTATATAAAATGGAGACCAGCCATTTCATATACATGCTCTCTTATATATGGAAACGTTCTTCCTTTTGGAGTCTAAGTTCAGAATAACAAATAGAAATAGAAATGACTCTGGAGTTCTCACATCTCTTTAATTGGCCAAGATGACAAAAAAGTAAAATGACAATTATTGAAAGAGTTGTAGAAGACAGGTGGATTAGCATTAGATTGGGGAAGTTGCACCTTGATTCATCCATTCTAGAAAGCAATTTGGAACTTTTTGGGGAAGCTCCAAAGCTCACTAGTAAATACAATTTTTTGAACCAACAATATCTATAGTGGCTCTCTATCTAAAAGAGATCAAGAAAGAAAAATACCCATTTGAATCCCCCCAAAAAAGCATTTTTTAATGGTGGCAAAGACCTAGGAACCAAAGGCGGTACCCATCAATTGGGAGATGGCTGAATAGTTTATAGTATAAATAATAAGCTATTGTTATATTGTTAAAAATATGAAAGGGATGGTTTCAGGGAAATCTGAGAAGACCCTCTAAGAGCTGATGTAGAGTGAGGTGAGCAGAACCAGTGGGACAATTTATAGAGTAACAATGTTGTAAAGAAAAACAACTTTGAAGGACTCTGGTTAATGCGATGACCAGTCATGACCCTAGAAAACTGATGAAGAAGGATGTCGTCTACCTCCTGACATAGGTGTACAAGGTGTACACATTTTGGGCACAGCAAATGTGTGGATTTATTTTGATTGATTAAACCAGTGGGTTGCAAAAATTTCTAGGTGGGGATAGGGAAGAAATAGGGAAGAAAACATGAGGCAGGATAAAAATCTGAAATTCTAGTTCTTCTTTCCCTTTTCGGAAGAGCCAAGTCTCAGCAACCTGGTCCCAATAAGCGGATAACAACATATCTTTGCAGTTCCTGGTATGTCTCCTAATGCAAGGTGATGGTGATGAGTCAAAGCATGTCGGGAACATCAGGGCTTCAGAACGCTCCAGTCTAGGTGCAGATTTCTGGGAGCATTCATGTTGAGTCTGGGAAGCTGTGGAAACTCAGGGCCATAGCACAAACACTCGTGAAAGTTTTGCATCTTATAAGAGGGATGCGTATGGTGAAATAGAGAAGCAGTCACAAGCTCTAGATCTTGTGACATGGCGGCTTTCTCGGTATGTCACTCACTCAGTATTCCCTGGCTCACCTAACCTCTTCCTCCTTGGGAGTCACATCAGGGCACTGATATCAAATTTTTGTCTCCTCTGAGACCTTTGTGAATGGGCCGCCCCCTTCCAGAAAGGCTCTTTCTCCCTCCCCCCAATCCAATGACTCAGAATTACTACAAAATAAGTAATCACTGTTATAGGGGAAGTGGTGCAGCTAGGTGACACAGTGGATAGAGTGCTGGGTTTGGAGTCAGGAAGATCTGAGCTCAAATCCAGCCTCAGATAGCATCACCATCCCAATGTCCAAATTGGCGCTGGACACTCTTCCCCCTTAGAAAATTTGCTCTTCTTGTGTTAAGTGCTCCAAATGGGGCATTTAACACATAATGTCTGTGATGGGGTTACCATGAACCACAAATAATGCCATTTGTGGACAGGCATCAGCAAAATTCCTGCACTGGTCTTGACTCCAAAGGACATGGCCTTTGACTGCCTAATTTAGGCCCCATATCACTTGACAGACATATGTGGTGTAGGAGGGGAATGCCCCAGCCCTCAAGTCTTTCTCATGTGTCAATCATGTATCCTGGAGTCTGCCACTGAAAGAACTTGCTAGGACCCTCATTACCTAAAGAATGCATTGTAAGCAGATTAGTGGCCCTTGTTTCTAGAAGTTTCTGTCCATAAAGACCAGGCTGAGTACAGCCATTGGTGGAAGACAAGAATAAGCTTGTTAGTTGTCTGCATTATTAATGCTTTCTCTTTCTTAGATCAACATTATATCCCACATATCCTTCCTCTTACCCCTCCCTGAGAGACATCCCATATGACAAATTGTAATTTCTCATCTCCCTAATGAATATTGATGCAAAAATTTTAAATAAAATATTAGCAAAGAGATAATAACTTAATAGCAATGATAATATACTATGACCAAATGGGCTGGTTCAGTATCAGGAAAACTATTGCCATAACTGATCCAATAACAAAACTAATAGAAATCATATGATAATATCAATTGATGTAGGAAAAACTTTCAACAAAATACAGCACCCATTCCTATTTAAAAAAAAAAAAACAACAACAAAACACCAGAGAGCATAGGAATAATGGGAATTTTCTCTAAAATGATAAGAAGCATTTGTCTAAAGCATTTGTGATAAATTTGTGATAAAGTGATAAGAAGCATTTGTCATCAGCAAGTATTGTTTGCAATGGAAGAAGCTAGAAGCATTCCCAATAAGATCAGGGATGAAATAAAGATGCCCCTCATTACCATTATCATTCAGTATTGTACTAGAAATGTTGGTTTTAGCAATAAGAAAAGAAAAAAGAAATTAAAGGAATTTGGAGATAATATTATCACTCTTTGCAGATGTTATGATAGTATACTTAGAGGATTATCCAAAAATCTACTTGAAACAATTTACAGCTTTAGCAAAGTTGTATAATATAAAATAAACCCACTACAAATCATCAGCATTTTTATATATTATTAACAAAGCCCAGCATCAAGAGATACAAAGAAAAATTCCATTTAAAGAAACTATAGACAAAATAAAATATTTGAGTGTCTACCTGCCAAGACAAAACCAGGAACCATATGAACACAATTACAAACACTTCTCACACAAATAAAGTAAGAGCTAAACAAGTGGAAAAATATTAATTACTCATGGGTAGGCAGAACCAATATAATAAAAATGTCAATTCTACCTAAACTGGTCTATTTGTTCAGTGCCATACCAATCAAACTGCCAAAAATTATTTTATAGAGCTGGAAAAATCATAACAAAATTCATCTGGAAGAAAAAAAGCTAAGAATATCAAGGGAATTAATGAAAAAAAAATACAAAGGACAGTGAGCTAGCAGTACCAAATCTAAATCTCTATGATAAATAGTCATCAAAAACATTTGGTAGCAGCTAAGAAATAGAGTGGTGGATCAGTGGAATTGTTTTGATTCACATGATACTGTAAGGGGCCTTTAAATGGGTGCCACAGCGCATCGGGAGATTGAGGCCCGGAAGTAATTTCTGTGGATATTAGGACTGCCCTTGGGCGGGATCCTAGCCATATTGAGATAGCTTCATAATGGGTGACTCTCTCGCTGATTGGCTGTGTGTGTGACCTCACAGGCCCTATGTAAGCCCACTGCAGGCAGCAGTCGCTCTCTTTAACCTGGCGTTCTTCACCTTGGCTTCCTAGCCTGAGTGGCCAAGCCAAGATGGATAGCCAAAAGAGGTAAGGATTTTGGTAGTGAACATGTGGGTCTTCTGACCAGGTGTTCACTCGGGAACCAACAAGTCAGGGCATCAGTTAGGGCATTATGTGAGTAGGTATAATAAAGGCTTTTAAGATTACACGTGGTTGTTCTTGAGTGCGCTACCAGTTATCAAGCTAGTAATTGTAACTGCCAGGAGAGCACGTTACATGATACAATAATCAATGACTCTAGTAATCTATTATTTGATAAACCCCAAAACTCCAGCTTTGGGGATAAGAACTTCTAGTTCACAAAAATTGCTAGAAAAACCGGAAAACAATGTCAGAAAAATACTCTAAATCACTATTGATTAAAGGAATACAAATTAAAACAACTCTGAGGTACTACCTCACACCTCTCAGATTGGCTAAGGTAACAGGGAAAGATAATGATAACTGTTGAAGGGCATGTGAGAAAACTGGGACACTAATGCATTATTGGTGGAGTTGTGAAATGATCCAACCATTTTGAAGAGCAATCTGAAACTATGACCAAAGGCTACCAAACTCTGCATACCCTTTGACACAGCAGTGCTACTCCTTAGTCCCAATATCTCAAGGAAATCATAAAAGAGGAAAAAGAACCTACCTGTGCAGAAACGTTTGTAGCAGTACTTTTTGGTGTAAAAGAATTGGAAAATGAGTAGGTGCCCATCAATGGGGAATAACTGAATAAGTTACGATATATGAAAGTAATGGAATATTATTGTTCTATAAAAATTATGAATATGCTAATTTTAGAAAGGCTTGGAAAGATTTGCATGAACTGAATCTGAGTGAAATAAGCAGAACCAGGAAAACATTGTACACAATAACAGCAAGGATGTGAGATGACCAACTCTGAAAAACTCGATTCTTCTCATCGGTTCAGTGATCCAAAGCAATCCCAATCAACTTTGAATAGAAAACACCTTCTGCATCCAGAGAGAGCTATGGATACAATGTAAATCAACACATGCTATGTTCATTTTTTTTTCTTTTTCTTCTATTTTTTTCTTCCTCTTGTGGTTTTTCCCTTTTGTTCTGATTTTTCTCTCCCAACATTAATCATAAAGAAATGTGTATTTAAAGATGTATAGTATAACCAGAAAAAAATAATTTCTTTAGAGGGGGAAAAAAAGTCAGCACAGCTGATGAATACACTGAGGAAGTATAAAAACCTGTGTACCTTCCACCATCACAAAGAGGTGGCTTAGAGATGAATTCTCATATCTCCATTTGGATCCTATTAAACCTTTATAATTTGTGTGTGGGAAGGAGGGGTGAAGCTAAATTAAGTAACTTTATCAAGTCTAAATTCACATCCATTAAGATATATGTTTCTTGAGATTAGACACCTCCTTGCTTTTGTAATCCCAGAGTTGAACAGGGAAATTGACATTTAGTAAACACGCCACAAATAATACACAATATACAAACAAAATAAATAAATTTTCTTTCAAAAAAAAAAACCTTTATAATTTTGTTACATTTACTTTTTTCTCAATGAATATTTTATTTTTCCAAATATATTTTAAAATAATTTTCAACATTCATTTTTGTAAAATTTTGTGTTCAAATTCCCCCCTTCCCTTTATTCCCACCTCTGCAAGACAGCAAGCAATCTCACATAGTTTAAATATGTGCAATCCTTTTAAACATTTCCATATTTGTCATGTTGTACAAGAAAAATCAGACCAAAAGGGAAAAAATTATGAAGGGAAAAACATTGAAAAGACTGTGCTTTGACCTACATTCAGTCTCCATAGTTTTCTCTGGATGCAGATGGCATTTTCCATCCCAAGTCTTATTGAGGCTGTCTTGAATCATTACATTGCCCAGAAGAGCCGAGTCCATCACAGTCGATCATCACATAATCTTGCTGTTACTGTGTTTATATATACTTTTGATTTTTTTGTTCAGTTTTACATTATTCATATTTATATTTCCGTAGTTTGTGTAGATTGCTTTCCTGGCTCTGCTGACTTCACTCTGCCTTAGTTCATATAGATCTAGCCATGTCTCTGCACTCATCACATGCAACACTTCTTTCTGTGCAGTAATATTGCATTATATTCAACCACAATTTGTTTCTATATTGGAGCAAGACTTACTGCTTCCTTCCTTGAAACCTGAGGAGTAGAGATCAAGGGTTTTTTTGCTATCTAACTAAAGTTGGATTGAATCAGAGAAAATCAATAACTTGCCCAGATTCACCAAGTTAGCAAGTGACAGAATTGGATCTCAAGGCCAGACCAACCCCTCTGCTCCCCTATTTTAGGATCAGTTTTGATTCCCATGGAGCAAAATTCTCCATTCCTCTAAGTAAAGAGAATGCTACTGGAGGATGGAACTTGGGCAGAGGGGAAGGAACAGATCACAGAAACACAGACCAGTACCAGAAGGGTCCTCAGTAGCCATCTGGTCAATGAGAATCTCGTCTGCATATACTGGACAGAGGGTCCTCTAGCTTTTCCTTGAAGGCCTCTGGAGAATTAAAACCTATAAACTGAATGGCTCTCCATCAGTTGGAGAGAGGTGGAATAAGTTCTGGTCTATGAATGTTATGGAATATTATTGTTCTGTAAAAAATGACTTCCAGGAGGAGGCTTTCAGAGAGACCTAGAGAGGTCCTGTTAAGTCTGTTGCTGAGGGAAGTGAGCAGAACCAGGAGAACATTATACAGGGTAACAAGATAATGTGATGATCAATTCTTATGGGCATGGCTCTCTTCAACAATGAGTTGGTTCAGGCCAGTTCCAATGGTCTTGTGATGGAGAGAGTCATCTGCATCCAGAGAGAGGACTGTGGGAACTGAGTGGGGATCACAACATAGCATTTTTACTCTTTTTGATGTCATTCACTTGCATTTTGTTTTCTTTCTCATTTTCTTTCCTTTTTGATTTGATTTTTCTTGTACTACAAGAGAATTGTATAAATATGTATCCATATATTGGATTTAACATATATTTAACAGGTATAATAATATTGCATTGCTTGCCATCTAGGGGAGGGAGTGGGGGAAGGAGAGGAAAATTTGGAACACAAGGCTATGCAAGGGTCAGTGTTGAAAAATCATCCATGCATATGTTTTGAAAATAAAAAAATATTAATTAATGAGAGAGAGAGAGTGAGAGAGAGAGAGAGAGAGAGAGAGAGAGAGAGAGAGAGAGAGAGAGAGAGAGAGAGAGAGAGAGAGAGAGAATTGAAACCTATTCTCTCATTGCCTATCATCTAGGGGAGGGGGTAGAGGGAGGGAGGGGAAAATTCAGAAAAGAAGTGAGTACAAGGGATAATGCTATAAAAAAATTACCCAAGCATATGTACTGTCAAAAAAATTGTTATAATTATAAAATTAAAAAATAAAATAAATACTTAATGAATCAAAAAAAAAAAAAAACCCAAAAAACAAAAAACCTATTCCCTCCCTAGGCAGCCCATTCCACTGTTGCACTGATAGAGCTCATGGTCAGGAGTGCTGCATTTCCTTGTTCCTAGAAATATTTCTCTTAAAGTAGCCCAAAATTGCAGCAAAATACTCATGTCCTGGAGGCATGGAGCTTCCTCAGTATTTCAGCATTCTAGAGCTTAAGTTTGCAGACAGATCAATATCCACACTTCCAGAAGCAGGGAGTGATTTTTTTGGACCCCAGCCCAGGGATGCAAATACAAAGAAGAAATTTTCCCCAACAAGTACATATATAAAGAAATATAAAGAGAGATATGTATAAAGAGAAACGGAAATATAAAAAGAAAAAGTACAAGTAAATACAAAGTACTTAGGAAGAGCATCACAACTTGAAGGAAAGTGGGAAGATTTTCATCAGAAGGTAGTGAGTGAGTTGTATCTTTAAAAAAAAAATAGAGGGCCATGTCCATCAGAATTGATCATATAGTATTGTTGTTGAAGTATATAATGATCTCCTGGTCCTGCTCATTTCCCTCAGCATCAGTTGATGTAAGTCTCTCCAGGCCTTTCTGAAATCCTCCTGTTGCTCATTTCTTACAGAGCAATAATATTCCATAATATTCATGTACCACAATTTATTCAGCCATTCTCAACTGATGGGCATCCACTCAGTTTCCAGTTTCTGGCCACTACAAAGAGGGCTGCTACTTGTGGCCCTCTTCAACAATGAGATGAACTAAATCAGTTCCAATTGTTCAATAATGAATTGAACCAGCTACACCCAGTGAAAGAACGCTGGGAAATGAGTGTGAACCACTACATAGAATTCCCAATCCCTCTAATTTTGTCCGCCTGCATTTTGGATTTCCTTCACAGGCCATTTCAAAGTCTGATTCTTCTTGTGCAGCAAAATAACTGTATGGACATATATACATATATTGTATTTAACTTATACTTTAACATATGTAACATGTATTGGTCAACCTGCCATTGAAGGGAAGGGGTGGGGGGAAAGAGGGGAAAAGTTGGAACAAAAGGTTTTGCTACTATCAATGCTGAAAAATTACCCATGCACATATGTTGTAAATGAAAAGCTATAATTTAAAAAAAAAAAAAAGAAAGAAAGAAAGAGGAAAGGGGCAGCTAGGTGGTATAGTGGATAGAGCACCAGCCCTGAAGTCAGGAGGACCTGAGTTCAAATCTAGCCTCAGACACTTAACACTTCCTAGCTGTGTGTCCCTGGGCAAGTCATTTAAACCCAATTGCCTCAGCAAAAAAAAAAAAAAAAAAAAAAAAAAAAGAGGAGAAGAGTGGAAAAGATTCTTTGTGGAGGCAAAAAATGGAAATTGAGTGGATGCCAATGAATTGGGGAATGGCTGAGCAAGTTGTCATCAGTGTTTGTGATAGAATATTATTGTGCTCTAAGAAACAGTGAGCAAACAGCTTTGAATTCGCACAAAAGGGGTAAAGAACTTCTTCATTCTTTGCCTACTGGCCCAATAGATATCCTACAATCTTATCAGTGCAACCAAAGTTGTCCTGAGAAATATTCAACAACTGGCTCTCAAAAAAAAAAAAAAGATACTCTGCATTATTGTTATTTTCTCCATCATTCCTTTAAATTTGTATAATCAACAAAATTACAAATATAAAAAAGAAATAATGAGCAAGATACTTTCCTGGAAAGACTCCTATGAACTGATGCAAACTGAAGTGAGCAGAACCAAGAGAACATTGTACACAGTAAGGAACCATCCAATCAGAAAGAAAGTCCACATAGCGGATGGTACTTTCAGTAGGAGAAAATCCAGGAGTGGAATCTTCAAGGGGGAAGACTGGGGAGAGTCAGGAATGTAGAGTAGAGGAGAATAAAGATAGTTGTGGATAGAGAGCAGGGTTTGTGGCTAAGAAGACCCAAATTCAAATCCTGCCTCACACACTTAAAGACCAGTCATTTAACTCTCAGCCTCAGTTTCTCATTTGTAAAAGGGGATAAGAATAGCGTGTACTTCTTACGGTTGTAAATATTAAATGACTTCAGATTTGTATGAAGTGTCTAGAACATAGTAGGTGCCTAATAAACTGAAGGAAGGGAAAGAAGGGAAAGATGGGAAAAAAGGGAAGAAAGGAAGAAAGGGAAGGATGGAAAGGAAAGGAAGAAAAGGAAAGAAAGGAAGAGAGGAAGGGAAGAAAGGGAAGGAAGGAAAAGAAAGGAAGAAAGGGAAAAAAGGGAAAAAAAGGGAAGGAAGAAAGGAAAGGAGGAAAGGAGAGAGTGTCTTATCTATCCTAAGAAGAAGAAATAAACATAGCCAGTGGCCAGAGAGAAGATGCTCAGCCCCCAGTGTCAACCAATCAGTAGAGGCAATGCCAGGGATTGAATATGACATTAGGTCACCAAGTCATGAATTCCTAGCTTTAAGGTCCTGACTTATAGACTTGCAGAGGGACCTTACATGCCATCTAATCCAATGACCTTGGCTGAGTCAGAATAAACACTTCCCCCAGAGATAAAGTCATCATTAATTTGAAGTCTTTTGACACCCTGCATAATATTCTTTGCCACAACAGGTGTGGCAAAAACATAATTGTGATGATTGATGTTATCTGAGTTTCACAACAACCCTGTAAGATATTATTATCCCCATTTTATAGATGAGGACATTGAGATTTGGAGTTTCTGTGACTTGCCCATAGTTCCACAGCCATGAAATATTAGAGGTCCTCTATTCCCCATTGTCCCTTGGAGGAGAAGCTATGGAGTGAATCCTTTCAATGGGCAGAGTTTTAGTGGTAAATACAAAACCAATGTGTCCTCAAGAAAATTGTTTTCCACTAGGGGTATACAACATCTACACTCTGATAAGTAAATAGGAAATTATTTCCGTGAGGGTGGGGTGGACACCAACACCAGGAAATCAGGAGCAGGTCTGTTTACATTTGAGGAAGCCACAGGTGGACACCAATCTCTAGAAATCCAGAATTCTTCAGCTTTCTTTTCCTTTTTTTGCTAAGGCAATTGGGGTTAAGTGACTTACCTAGGACCACACAGCAAGGAAGTGTTAAGTGTCTGAGGCTAGATTTGAACTCAGTTCCTTTTGACTTCAAGGCTGCTGCTCTATCTACTACACCACCTAGCTACCCCAATTCTTCAGCTTTCTAGAGCTATCTTCTCTTTGATCCCTGCCCTGCTCCAGTCTAGCTCTTTGACCTTCCTGATTCTTTCCCTTCAACTAATAGAATGTAAGGTACTTGAGGGCAGGGCTTTCATTTTTGTCTTTATATTTCTAGCTTCTAACACAAAGTCTGGTACAGGATGGGCTTTGAAAACATTCTTTTTAATTGATGATCATGAGACTCTACCTATTCTTCATCTCTTTTCCAAAGGGGCAAAGAAGGATGACCTGTCTTCTGGACATTGAATAAAATGTTACTTGTTCTTCATTTGAATGCATGGCTAAGATGACAGGAAAAGATAATGACGAATGTTGGAGGGGATGTGGGAAAACTGGGACACTGATACATTGTTGGTGGAGTTGTGAAAGAATCCAACCATTCTGGAGAGCAATTTGGAATTATGCCCAAAAAGTTATAAAACTGTGCATACCCTTTGACCCAGCCATACTACTACTGGGCTTATATCCCAAAGAGATATTAAAGGAGAGAAAGGGACCCACATGTGCAAAAAATGTTTGTGGCAGCCCTTTTTATAGTGGCTAGAAACTGGAAACTGAGTGGATGCCCATCAGCTGGAGAATGGTTGAATAAATTGTGGTATATGAAGGTAATGGAGTATTATTGTTCTATAAGAAATGATCAGCAGTCTTTCTTGAGAGCAAGATAACTGTATAAATATGCATACATCTATTGGATTTAACATATACTTTAACATATTTAACATATATTGGACTACCCTCCATCTAAGGGAGACGGTGGAGGGAAAGGGGAGAAAATTTGGAACAGAAAATTTTGCAAGGGTCAATGTTGAAAAACTACTCATGCACATGTTTTGTAAATAAAAAGCTGTAATAAAAAAAGAATTGTAATAAATAGAATATTAATGTGGCATAAGAAACAATGAATATGAGAATTCAGTTAGGGAAAAATTTCTTTTTGCTTGTATTTTAATTTCCACATCTTAGCACTTAGCACTTGCCATGGAGTAAAGCATTTAATTCATGTTTGATGGCTTGTTAAATATTTGCAACGCTTGATTCAATATGAAGCAAGTAGACCTAGGAAAACAACCTACACAGTGGCCACCATTGTGTGAATCAAAACATCACTGAAAGAAGCGATCAGCAGGCTGATTTCAGAGAGGCCTGGAGAGACTCACATGAAATGATGCTGAGTGAAGTGAGCAGAACCAGGAGATCATTATCCATGGCAACAACAAGATAATGTAATGATCAACTGGGATGGATGTGGCTTTTTTCAACAATGAGGTGATTCAAGCCAGTTCCAATGATCTTGTGATGAAGAGAGCCATCTACACCTAGAGAGAGAGGACTGTGGGAACTGAGTGGGGATCACAACATAGTATTCTCACTCTGTTGTTGTTAGCTTGTATTTTGTTTTCTTTCTCAGTTTTTTTTCTTCCTTCTTGATCCAATTTTTCTTGTGCAACAAGATAACTCTATAAATATGTTTACATATATTGGATTTAGCATATATTTAACATATTTAAAATGTATTGGAGTACCATCTAGGGGAGGAGGTGGGGGGAGAATGAGGGGAAATTTAGAGCACAAGATTTTACAAGAGTTAATATTGAAAAATTACCCATGCATATGTTTTGTAAATAAAAAGCTTTAATAAAAAAGAAAGCAGGTCTACCCTGTGACTAGTATGACTATCTTCAAGGCAGAGAAAAGGATGAAGGAATTTGCTTTTTACGAGTATATATATATATATGTGTGTGTGTGTGTGTGTGTGTGTGTGTGTGTGTGTGTGTGTGTGTGCGCCCAAGCTTCATTAACATCCTCTACAAGCTTTCTGGATGTCTTGGAGAGCACTCTAGGTTCTCCAAGACTATCCACTCTCACAGATTCTACCAAGCTGAGAAGTACGGGTCTGGTGATGGACTGACTGAATGTCTGTTTTCCAATTTAGCTCAGCTCAGAGAGAGACAGTGAAGAAAGTGCTGGGCTTGGGTTAGGAAGAACTGGGTTCAAATTCCAGGCTAGCTAACTTACTATAGGTGTGTCATTTCAATTTCTCTGAATTTGTAAAAGGAGGAGGGATGGATACAAACTTGGGGACCCCTACAGCCCTAAATCCAGGGACTGGCCTCTCCACTCCTATGGAAGCAGTTGGGATTTGACTTAATCTTTTTATTTTCAATACAGGAAACTGAGGTCACACAGGAAGATCTGAATCCAGCTCCTAGACTCCAGAACAAATCTATTTTCCTCTATGCCAACCGAGAAGAGAGATTAAATTAAAAGAACCTGGAAGGATGTGGCCACAAGAATGAGAAAATGTGGTAAAACTTTTTGGGAACCCTCATCATTATACAAATAATAGCCATTGCTATCAGTAATAATAAAAAATAAACAAGTTCGGGCAAAGGGCTTTGTGAATCCTGAATCTTAGCTAACGATAATTATTTTTAGTCATACACAAGGTTCTAGGAATAGCATGGTGAACCTTAGATCACTCTATAGATGGTGACCAAAGTCAGCCATTCTGAATGGAGGGAGGGACCCTCTAGTTTCTCTCTGCCAAAAGGCCAGCAGCTGATCTGCTCAAAAGCTCAGAGGGGTAACCCCCTTTTCCTTAAGGTGGAGCTGGCTCTGGGGTACTACTCTAGCAGACTATGGAATAATTGGCTCCCGAGGGCTCTGTACGGAGACCTATCTCAACAGCCTGGAATAGTAATTAATCAGCTAATTAGACTTTCAAAAGGAAGCCCCAACTCTGAAGTTCTCAGATCTAAGCCTAACCAGGTTCTGTAACAAAAGCTCACCCCTGAACCCACCCTCCTTTGCCTCCATTACCTCCTCGCCCTTTGCTCCCAGTTTTGCCTCCCTTCCACCCTTTCCCTCATGACCCCAGCCTCTCTCCTCTTCTAAGCCTCCCCTTGGAAAGGAAGGCTTCTTGCTGCCCTTCCTCCCCTCTCTTCTTCTTCATTCCCTCTTTCCCATTCCCTATAATTGTACAGATTATAAGAGTGAAGACTCTATTTGATAAGTATTGATATTTACTAAATTAGAAATGAAAGCATCTTAGTATTATTATAAAAATAGCTTTGACTTGCAGACCCCTTAAAAAGATTTTGGGGACCCTAGGGGCTTTCTTGATGGCACTTTTAGAACCCCTGATGTAGATTATTCAATCAAGTGGTTTGGTGATGAAGGGGAAATAAGGGAATGACAGTTAAGGGAATGAAGTTTTTTCTTTTGTAGCTATAGGGGACACCTTAGCATGGGGGTAGCAGCACGATAGCAGAAAACAGCAATGGATTGTTGGTCCCAGAGGAGGGGGTTCAAATGCAGGCTCTGCCACTTCCTTCCTATGACTTCTGGGAGATTCCATTTTGTCTCCTCTAAGTTGAGGAGGAAGGACAAAATGGCTTCCAATGTTCCTTCCAGTTCTAGACCTATTGTTTTATGTTTTGAGGCAAGAGGAGAAGTAGTTGAGGAGCCTGAAGATTCAGGAGAGGGGAGATGGCTGAGAGCCCAAGAGAGGAGAGTGGGTAGATCCAAGGGGTCCCTGGAGGTATTAGATTTGAGAGGTGTAGAAGCTATCTCTTCCCCACTTTGGAGGGAAAAGAGGGAGGATGAGTGGGGATAGAGAGATTCAGAGGAAGAGAGCTGGAGAGGTAAGAGCTCATGTTATATGGACTCCAACAGTATATGGGTGTGGCTCCATCCTGGAGGTATATGGAGGCTCAAAGTTCAGGTACAAGCCCCTCATTTTATAGATTTATAGGAAACCAAGTCAGGCACAGGGACATTCAGTGACCAAATTAAAAAAAAAAATCAGTAGATTGGCTTTCAAATTCCTTCCCAATCTGACTTCTTCCTGCTTTTCTGGTCTTCTCATACTTTCCTTCCCACTGTGTGCTTTGCAGCTGACCTTCTGGCCCTTCCTCCCATAAGACACAGCATTTCCCCATTCTCCTAGAGCTTCCCCTTTTGCTGGCCCTTCTCCCCTGCCAGACCTCTACCCCCTGGCGAAAATCAAGTGGTCTGCAAGAAGTCTGCTCTGGTTCTCCTTCCATCTAGTACCTTCCTTCTGAGACTGCCCTCCCCAGTTTGTCCAGTCGGTATCATGTTTGGACAAAGCTCCTGCATATCGTGTTCCCCATTAGAAGCTGAGAGCATAAATTGTTTTGTTAGGTTTTTTGGGTTTTTTTTTTGCACACTGCTGTTTAGTGCATATAGTATTTAATAACTTAATAATGAGTTGACTGACTTTTCCAAGGTTACATAGACAGTAGTGACAATGTCAGAATTCGAACCCAGGTCCTCATTGCCCAAACCTGAGACCTTTCTTTCCCTGTACCTTCTTCTGCCTCTCAAAAGAAGGGGATCCTTACAGACCACAAAGGAAGATTTGGAATAGCCTTGTAGGGAGTCTATGGAGAGCCAACAAGAACTGGAATCAGTACCTGGTTGTTTTTTTTTTTTTTGTTGTTGTTGTTGTTTTTTTGAGGCTGGGGTTAAGTGACTTGCCCAGGGTCACACAGCTAGGAAGTGTTAAGTGTCTGAGACCACATTTGACCTTGGGTCCTCCTGAATTCAAGGCTGGTGCTCTATCCACTGCGCCCCCTAGCTGCCCCCATTCCCTGCTCTTTTAAAAACAGGTTGGAGGCCTGATGCTCTGGAAGGTTTATCTGGGACTTCCTCATCTACTCCCTTCTTTTAGTCATGGGGAAATGAAGGTGAGATATTGGAATTTTCTACTTCTCACATTAAAACCCCAGCCCAATGCTGGAATAAAGCTCAAATGGGTGGATAAATTGAAAAGGAAAACTCTCCTGTGGAAACTCAGCCTTTGGGGATTTTTCCACTGAGCCCACATCCTCCAGGGAAGAAATTCAAGAAGATTATTTAAAGGAATTATTTGGTTGCTTAGAATAGAACAGAATTTGATACCTGCTGCACAAACAGGTGACTATATCCTGCTTATTCCCTTCTATTATCTGATTCCCGCCAAAGACATTCAAGGCTCTTTATAATCTAGCCCCAATGTACTTTTCCTGGGGTGTGTCACCATGTGTTCAATCCAAACTGAATTATTAGTGCAGACACATAGATGACATGGGTTGGAATCCTGCCTCCATTACTTACTATTCTTTGTGCCTTTGAACAAATCCTTTTACTTTTGAAGACCTCAGTTTTTCCCTCTGGAAAATGAATGGGCTTGATTGAGATTTTCAGCAAGGTCCCTCCTACCTTTTTAAGTTTAATTTTTATTTTATTTTTCTCAAAAATCTTTAAATCTATTTTTTGAAAAATTGAGTTTTCAACTTCTCTTCCTTCCTTCTCTCTTCCCTCCTTGAGAAGGCAAACAATTTGATGTAGATTATATGTGGATAGTATGGGTATGTGAAATATTTTCATATGAACAATTTTGGATAGAGCCCCAGCCCTGAAGTCAGGAAGACCTGAGTTCAAATTTGACCTCAGACACTTAACACTTCCTAGCTGTGTGACCCTGGACAAGTCATTAACCCCAATTTCCTCAGGGGGAAAAAATGGAAAGAAAAGAAAAGAAAACAAAAAAGAAAAGAAAAGAAGGAAAGAAAAAGAAAAGATAAAAAACAATAACCAAGGAAGCAAAAAAAGATGTTTCAACTTATGTTTAAACTCCATCAGCTCTTTGTTTTTAATTTTTCCTTTCCCTCCTACCTTTAAAAGCATGTGATCAATCTTTGAGCCCTATCCCCACTTGTAGCAGCTAGTTTGGGAAATACCCTACGCCCCTCATTATACTCGTTTTGGGGGATTCAAGAGAACAGAATCATGTCTAATGCATAACAGTTATGGGGAGAAAGCTTTTGGCTCAGAAATAGAATGAGTTTCCTCACAAAAAGAAGTTCAAAAATGAGGAGGAGGGTGTCAAAAAGAAACAGGGGGATTTTCCTACTACCTTGACAAATTCAGTAGGTGCTTTTAAACATCGTAGTTTCCTACAGCAACTTCTTTTGTGTCCTTTGTATACTGGAAAATTCATGTTTATTAGCAGTTATTAACTTCATAAGAAAAAGAAACAATGCACATTGGATTTAACATATGTCCATCATGTTTAACGTATATTGGACTACTTGCCATGGGGTGGGGGGGTGGGGGGGAAGGGAAGGAAAATTGGACACAAGATTTTGCAAGGGCTGATACTGAAGAATTGTTCATGCATCTGTTTTGAAAAATAAAAAGCTTTAATAAAGAAAAATATATAAAAAAGGAAAAAGAAACTTAAAAAAGAATGGTTATTGAAATCATTTAAGCTGTCCAACAGAGGATGGGTAGCCTTAGAGAACATGAGTTTCTTGTCAGGGGAGGGTTTTAAGTGAGCTGGAGAGAATGCTGTAGGGTGGGGAAGGAGGAAACAGGGGCTATTTCTTTTTTTTATGTATGGGTCGAACAAAGTCCCTCTCAAGTAATAGACTGGACCATAGCGACATTTTAACCAGGTGATTCAATCTGATGGAGCGACTTTAATGGTACAGATTCCAGAAACTGTGGCAGGACAATAAGGAAGACACTTTGGGTCCCTTAAATCACACCGGAGGTGGCTCTCCAAGAATACAGCTATAGACAGGTCATTGTGGTGAACTGACTGGCACCTGAACTGACAGAACTGAACTGATGGGCATCTCACCCCCACCTTCTCCTCTGGTCTGGCTGGCAATCCAGCCGGCTGGCCTCCTCCCCAAGGATCGGGGTCAGAAATCAAGCATCTCCACTGGTCTCACCCCTTCTGGATGCCACCCTCCCAGACACTGCCTCCACCCAGGTTGTTTTCTAGAGACTATAACTCTTAGGATACCCTTTTGTCCCCAAAGGCGTCTAGTGCCCCCTGGTGGATTGATCTTGAGTTTCTTGTGGCCCAAATGATTATGGGGAAGAATGGATCCATTGGTTATGGATAGATCACGGACTGAGGGCTGGAAGTGACTTTGGAGGTTGTAGGGCTGTAGACTCAGAGCTGGAAAGGCCTTAGAGGACATCTATCCCAATCTCCTCGTTTCACAGGAAGCAAAATGGCAAATGGGTAGAGTGAATGAGATTCATCTGTGTGGGTTCAAATCTGACGACAGACACTTACTGGCTATGTGAGCCTGTCTGGGCAAGTCACTTCACCCTGTTTGCCTCAGTTTCCTCATCTGTAAAATGGACTGGAGAAGGAAATGGCAAATCCTTCCAGTATCTCTGCCCAAAAAACCCCCAAATGAAGTCACGACTGAAAGGACTTAACAATAGGTGACTCAGTGAATAAAGCGCTGGAGTCAGGAAGACCTGAATTCAAATCCAGCCTCAAACAATCATTGGATTTGTAATGCTGGGCAAGTCAATTAACTTCTGCCTCAATTTCCTCAGTTATTATAGGGATAACAGCAACTGTGCAGAGTTCCTTAAGGACCAAATGAGATGGCATTTGTAAACTACTGAGCACAGTTTCTGACCCATAGTTGAGGCTATATAAATGAAATTCCCATTTACCGATGGAGAAACTGAGGCCCAAAGAGGTTGACTGACTTAGGAACTAGGATTATGGATTTAGACCTGGAGGACTCCATCATATTTCAGATAAGAAAATTGAGAGCTAGAGAGACTGAGACTTGCCGACCTCTCTGTTGAATACTTGGTTGGAGGTGAGTGTGGGGTCAACCTTTGGGCACAATTTTAGCTGTATAAAGAGAGAGCACGGTGGGAAGAGTGGTGAAAGAGAATGGAGATCTCCCCAAATTCAATGCAATTCAATGGAACAAACATTAATTAAGCACCTGTTGTCTACTAGATGAGAAGACCACAAAGAAAACACATAGAATACTCTCTGTTCTTCACCTATTCTCTGCTGGGAAACAGAACAGATACATGGATATATAAAGTAATTTGAGAAGGGAGAGAGAACTAACAAATATGGAAAGAATTTTGAACCCTTGCACCTTCCAAATCCCTAAGCCACTTGTATACTAGTCCTTACTCATTCTTCCCATGACTTCATCATTTCTTTCATCAGAGTTGTGGCTGTTCTCCAAGGAAGGCATGGTATCCTTCCACCAACACATATCCTGTATACAGATGCATACAGGACTATTGTCCTGGTATATGCTCCAATCCAAGTTCAAGAGTGTTTTTAAAAACTATATATTGTACCTGTGTCACAATTTGATATTGGTGGGGTATGTATATAGTAGAGAGCGGACCTTTTCCAAGCATTACTTCAGGAGAGAAGGAAAGAGAATGTTTTCCCTTCTTCCAAAAGAAAATGAGAGGAGAGAAAAATTAATCCCCAAGGTTGGTGGTACAGAGGAAGGAGTGCTGGCTTTGGGGCCTAAGACCTGGATTCAGTCAAGATATTAGGAGCTGCCCTGTTTTTCCAGATCTAAGGGCCAGGAAGCAGGTTGACATAACAACAATCCTTTGCGCTTACCCTCTGGATGAAGGCATCCTCAGACAAAATCACACAATTATTGCATTGCTTTGAGCAGCACCAAATATTCTCTACTCTTGGACAAGTTCTAGTCAGGAAGCTCTGCTATGAATCAAACTTGTCTCATTGTTGTTGTTAGCTCTTATTGTAAGACCTACAGTTCAATGCATACCCATTGGAGTAAATATTGAGATCTTCCCACAATGCCTCAGGACTCCTTCCACTAGAGGCAGGGTCCCAACACAGGTCTTTGCTTACAAGTTGTTTCCCTCCCATTGGAAATTAAATTTGTTTGATTCCTGACTCTCCTGTCTCTAATTGCTCTGTTTATCTCCAAACACCCCAGATTAGAGGCCAGTTCAGTCCACATAAGCGTTTGAATCTTGCCTCTGATATTTATTATCTATGTAAACTTGGGCAAATTGCTTACAGTTCCTGGACCTCTCCTTAACTGTAAAATGAGGGGAGGTTGAACTAACTAGGGATGCTTTAGATCTATGATCATATACTTGAAGTGGATAAAGTTTAAAAACTTAAAGTTTTTTTTTAAATAAATATAACTTTTCTATCAGAAGAATAGGGCTCGCCTTCCTTTTCTCCACAATCTGTTCTATTCATCAAAGTTTGCAGATCTGGTCAGATTAGGAATGAAGGATGGGGGACATTTCCTGTTTCTTGAATGTTTGTAATGTGTAAATGGATATTTAAGGTTACTGAGAATAAGATCCCTACCACAGACCAGTGACCCCTTTAAGCATATGAATAACTAAAATATACTTGAGAGTAGAGACCTAATGTTTGCATCAGTTAGGAGGCAGTGGAGATCATGGATACTGGTCTTGAAATGAGACCTGGATTCTAGTTCCAGATCTAAGTAGCTATAATGGTATGAGAATTACTTGACACAAGTAGTCATGCTTATATTTTGTGGCAGGATTCAGCCTGTGAAAATCTGGGTTTGAATCCTGGCCTTGACACTAGTGCCTGTGTAACCATGGAAAAGTCAGTCAACTAGCATTACAAAATGCTATTAAGATCTAAGCACAACAACAATTCCTGG
Source organism: Sminthopsis crassicaudata (assembly GCF_048593235.1). Taxonomy (NCBI): domain Eukaryota; kingdom Metazoa; phylum Chordata; class Mammalia; order Dasyuromorphia; family Dasyuridae; genus Sminthopsis; species Sminthopsis crassicaudata. Next base: position 469,459,201 of record NC_133620.1, on the reverse strand, counting down.
AAGGGGTATAGAAAGAGATGAGTGATAGAGAAAAATTGGGAACAGAAATGACAGTGATGCAAGAAAATTAGCAGCTTGGTAAAAGAAGCCCAATCAAATGCTATACCAAAATAACAGAATTGACCAACTGGGAAAAGAGGTACAAAAGCTCCCCAAAGAAATAATTCCTCAAAAATTAGAATTGGGAAAGTGGAAGCTAATGATTTCACAAGACATCAAGAAACAATAAAACAAAGTCAAAAGAATAAGAAAGTAGAAGAACATATTAAATATCTCACCTGAGTATAAAATATTTGGGAATATATCTACCAAAGGAGAGTCAGGAATTATATGAGCAAAATGACAAAACACTTGCCACAAAAATAAAGTCAGATTTAAATAATTGGAAAGACATTCAGTGTTCTTGGATAGGCCGAGCGAATATAATAAAGATGACAATACTCCCCAAACTAATCTATTTATTTAGTGCTGTACCAATCAGACTCCCAAGAAACTATTTTAATGACCTAGAAAAAATAACAACAAAATTCATATGGAAGAATAAAAGGTTGAGAATTGCAAGGGAACTAATGAAAAAAAAGTCAGAGGAAGGTGGTCTAAGTGTACCTGATTTAAAGCTATATTATAAAGCAACAGTCACCAAAACCATTTGGTATTGGCTAAGAAATAGACTAGTTGATCAGTGGCATAGGTTAGGTTCACAGGGCAAGATAGTGAATAAAAATAGCAATCTAATCTTTGACAAACCCAAAGATCCCAAATTTTGGGATAAGAATTCATTATTTGACAAAAACTGCTGGGAAAACTGGAAATTAGTATGGCAGAAACTAGGCATGGACCCACATTTAACACCACATACTAAGATTAGATCAAAATGGGTCCAAGATTTAGACATAAAGAACGAAATCATAAATAAATTGGAGGAACATGGGATGGTTTACCTCTCACACTTGTGGAGGAGGAAGGAGTTTGTGTCCAAGGGAGAACTAGAGACCATTATTGATCACAAAATAGAACATTTTGATTACACCAAATTAAAAAGTTTCTGCACAAACAAAACTAATGCAAACAAGATTAGAAGGGAAGTAACAAATTGGGAAAAAATTTTTACAGTTAAAGGTTCTGATAAAGGCCTCATCTCCAAAATATACAGAGAATTGACTTTAATTTATAAGAAATCAAGCCATTCTCCAATTGATAAATGGTCAAAGGATATGAACAGACAATTTTCAGATGATGAAATTAAAACTATTTCCACTCATATGAAAGAGTGTTCCAAATCACTACTGATCAGAGAAATGCAAATTAAGACAACTCTGAGGTATCATTACACACCTGTCAGATTGGCTAAGATGACAGGAACAAATAACGATGAATGTTGGAGGGGCTGTGGGAAAACTGGGACACTGATGCATTGTTGGTGGAGTTGTGAAAGAATCCAACCATTCTGGAGAGCAATCTGGAATTATGCCCAAAAAGTTATCAAAATGTGCATACCCTTTGACCCAGCCATACTACTACTGGGCTTATACCCCAAGGAACTACTAAAGAAGGGAAAGGGACCTGTATGTGCCAAAATGTTTGTGGCAGCCCTTTTCATAGTGGCTAGAAGCTGGAAGATGAATGGATGTCCATCAATTGGAGAATGGTTGGGTAAACTATGGTATATGAAGGTTATGGAATATTATTGTTCTATAAGAAATGACCAACAAGAGAAATACAGAGAGGCTTGGAGAGACTTACATCAACTGATGCTGAGTGAAACGAGCAGAACCAGAAGATCATTATACACTTCAACAATGATACTGTACGAGGATGTATGCTGATGGAAGTGGATTTCTTCAACATAGAGAAGAGCTAATCCAATTCCAATTGATTAATGATGGACAGAACCAGCTACATCCAGATAAGGAACACTGGGAAATGAATGTAAACTGTTATTTTTACCTTCTGAATCCAATTCTTCCTGTGCAACAAAAAATTCGGTTCTACACACATATATTGTATCTAAATTATACTGTAATATATTTAACATATATAAGACTGCTTGCCATCTGGGGGAGGGGGTTGGGAGAGGAAGGGAAAAAAATATGAATAGAAGTAAGTGCAAGGGATAATGTTGTAAAAAATTACCCATGCATATGTACTGTCAAAAAAAATGTTATAATTATAAAATAAAATAAAAATTAAAAAAAAATAAAAAAAAAATAAATATCTCATCTGAAAAACAACTAACCTGGAAAATGAGGGAAAACTAAAAAATTAGTCCCACTTCAATGAGATAATCTGGGAAACAATATTATGTTAACAGGAATTATAAAAAATTATATAAAGTACAGTGAAGTAATAGTACTACATAACATGCACTAAATGGCAGAATATCCAAATTTGTAAAGGCACAAACAAAACCATGCTTCCAAAATGCAAAGAAAAGCAGGAAACTAGCACATTTCCCTGATAAAAGTCTCATTTCTCAAATGTATAGAAAATGGAGTCAAATTATAAAAATGAGAAGCCAATTGCTAAACGGTCAAAGAACACGAACATGCATTTTTCAGAAGTATTCAAGGCTATAGTCACATGAACAAATTCTTTATATCACTATGGATTAGAGAAACACAAATGAAAACAACTTTGAAGTTCTACCTCACACATATCAGATCACTAAAATGACAAAAAAAAAAAAAAAAAAAAAAAAAAAAAGGAAGTGATAAATGCTGGAGGGGATGTGGGAAAATGGGAGACACTAACCCATTGTCTGTGGAGTTGTGAACCGGTCCAACATTCTGGAGAACAATTTGGAACTATGCCTCCAAAGCTATAAAACTGTGCCTAATATTTGGCCTAGAAATACTGCTACTAAATATGTATCCCAAAGAGATCAAAGGAAAAGGGAAAGGATATGCATGTGCAAAAATATTTATAGCTGCTTTTTTAGTGGAAACAAAGAACTGGAAACTGTGGGAATGCCCAGCAGTTGGGGAATGTTTGTACAAGCTGTGATATATGATTTCAATGGGATACAATGGAATATTGTGCTATAAGAAATTACTGAAGGATTTTAGAAGAACCTGGAAGACTTTTATGAACTGATGTAGAGGGCAGTGAGCCCATCCAGGAGATCATCGTACACAATAACAGCAATATTGGAATGATGATAAACTGTGAAAGACTTAGTTGTTCTGATACTGTATTATTATATAAGGTAACTCTGAAGGGCTCATGATGAAAAAAGTTATCCATGTGCGAGTGCAAATTGAAGAATGCATTTTTTCACTTTATTTTTCTTGCTTTCCCCCCACAGCTTGGTTAATATGGAAAACAGGTACAGTTGATATCATGTTGTTTGTCTTTTCAATGACTGGAGAAGGGACTAGAGGGAAGGAATTTTTTTAAAAGAATGATATAAAACTTAAAAAGTTTTATTTTTTTTAAAGTATCGGTTAGTTGCTCCCATTTCTATTTAAGTTTGATATCACGCTCTGCATTACCAGGTAGTTTTCTTGAAATTGGAAGAACAGTGAGAAGACTAATTTTTTTTTAAAGGCCTAGCCTTTGACTATTGTTATGAAGGAAAAGCAAAACAAAACAATAGCCATGAGAAAGAGAGAATAGTGCTATAATCATGATGAGTAAAAGAAAGCAACTTTTACCAATGAACCTCATTTTGTCATTCAGCTATATACAAGATTCCTTGTTAGGAGAAGTCCGGATGAGCCCATAAGGTCTGAATATCTCTGTCACACCATAAAACATTGGTGCAAAAATGTAGAATTGTTCTAGAAATTCCCAAATGCTTGTGTGGTATTCCATCTTCATTTGGGAATTTCTGTAGTTGTAGAACAAGTTCATGGCATGAAAAATTTAAAAATTTATCCAAGAGTTGATGTAATGTGCTGTTGTCTCCAGAAGCTGCCGATTGCTCTCTGGGAGGAGATCTGCTGTCAACTCAAATCTCTCGGACAGATTCTTCTTCCTGTAGAGAGCCGACTCAAGTCTGGTCCAGACAAGACTCTCTATCTCTGGAGTGTCGCCCTCTTTTATCCTCCCAGAGAATGGGCATGGGATAATGCAAGGGCTTCTGGGAAAAATTAGTTCAACCAATGAACTTGCTCCTCCTAAGCATGTAAGCTCCTCCCCAGGAATTCACAAGTAAAAACTCCCAGTAAAGGCTCGAACTAGAGAATTGTCAAGTACCGACTTAGCACTTAGTAAGAACCTAATATCTCATTATCTCATTAGCACTTAGTAAGAACCTAACAAGTTGGAGATAGACATGTTCCAGTGACCCTCATTTGCTATGGAGTTAACCCTAGGGTCACATTTAAAAATAATTTTTCACTATCAAAGAAAAATAATTATGTTTTATAATGGAAAGAACACTGAATTTGGACTCCCAGGATGTTGGGATTACTAGGTGAGAACTCGGGTTCAAACTTGGGTTCAAACCATCCTCTTTCACTTACTACCTTCATATTCCTGGGTCTCAGTTTCCCCATCTGTCAAATGAATGGATGGAACTAGGTGGCCTTGGAAGTCCCTCCCAACTCTTGACCCATAATTCCCCTGATTCTAATTTCTAATCATACAAAACAAGAAATATAATCTTACATAAACCCTTAGCATTTTGTGAAGTAAAAGCAAATGATTCCACCTGCTTTTGCTGTTTCTTGCTATAGCTATTCCAAGTTCTGTTTCTTGTGATTTCATTACTTCTATGTATATACATTATTGTTACTGTCCACATGGATAGAGGTGATCTCATTTTGCAAAACTTCACAGATGTTTATCAATCAATTAATAAGCATTTATCAAGCAACTACAGTGTGCCACGTACTACACTCGAGTCTGGGAATACAAAGGAAGAAGCAAAATAGTTCCTTCCCCCACCCCAAATAAAATAAAATAAATTAAAACTAAATAATTTATTATTTATTTACATAAAAAAATATAATTTATTTATATAAAAATAAATAATTAAAAAGTTAAAAAAAGAAATAGTTCCTGCTCTCAAGGAGCTTATATTCTATGGGGAGTGGGCGGAGAATAACATGTATATAAGCAATCAATAAGCATTGATTAAGGGCCCACTCTGTGCTAGAGTGGAAGATGCAAAGACAAAAGTGAAACAGTCCCTACCTTCTAGAAGCTAATATTGTATCAAGGGAGACAGAATACATATCTACCTATCTATCTATCTATCTATCTATCTAGATCTAAATCCAGATCTATATCTAGATACATCTAAGTATAGCTTTCTCTACATTTTCTTTTTTTTATTATTTTTGTCATTTTCATGGTATCCTAATATCCCATAATATGCTACTATAATATCCCATCCCATAATATGATACCATAATATCCCATCCCATAATATGCTACCATAATATCCCATCTCATAATATGCTACATAATATTCCATCCCATAATATGCTACCATAATATTCCATAATATGCTACCATAATATCCCATCTCATAATATGCTACATAATATTCCATCCCATAATATGCTACCATAATATTCCATAATATGCTACCATAATATCCCATCCCATAATATGCTACCATAATATCCCATCCCATAATATGCTACATAATATCCCATCCCATAATATGCTACCATAATATCCCATAATATGCTACATAATATCCCATCCCATAATATGTTACCATAACATCCCATAATATGCTACATTAATATAGGATAATAGACAGCGCAGTCATAGTGGACAGAATGGTAGGCTTGGGATGGGGAAGATCTGAGTTCGAATTTTTCTCCAGACATCTGGCTACTAGATGAATAGCCTGATTTTTATGTACTGACTCTCTAGGATTTTCTCCACATGACGGGCAGATTATAATTTGCCTAGTGGAGGGAATGCCCACACCGGGGGTGGCAAAGTCACAGATCCTTCCAAGGGTTATAAATCAGGCCAGTCGATGCACCGGGGCTTCTTGATTGGCCATCATAGATTGAACATCCAGCTTTCTCTGCCACAATGAGCAGCGAGCATTTGCTCCTTTCCGTGCACTCCGTGTGTTAGTTTAAAAAGAAGTCCAACAATATCAACACAACAGAAAGTAAGATCAGTTTTACGACGCCTTTCCTATCGCCATATTTTTCTCCCAGATGTTCTTGCCGGTCTGCAAGAGGAGGGTGAGCACCTATTTACCCTCAGCCAGGAGAGATTGGTTTTTTTAAGTGACTTGCCCAGGGTCACACAGCCAGGAAGTGTTAAGTGTCTGAGGCAGGATTTGAACTCAGGTCCTCCTGACACCAGGCCTGGCGCTCTCTCCGCTGCGTCCCCTAGCGGCCCCTAACAATACTTTTTAGGCCATTTTTATCCCCCGGATTATTGCTCTCGGCAGAGCAGACACCATCTAGCTGAAAGGAGAACAAAGCGCAGGCCAGAAGAGGTGGAAGCTCTGGCTTGGAGGAGCCCCTAGTGGCCAGATGGGATATTACAAATTTGCTGAAAAAAACGGTCACTTCCTAAGCGTGGGGGAGCTGGAGCAGAGCGCCACCTGTCGGACAACTCGATACTACCGGCTCTCTCTCCTGTCTGGATTTCAGCATTGATTAAGCGCTTACTGGATGCCGGACCAATCACAGAGACTAGGAAAAAGCGCTACAGGCGGCCCCTGCCCTCGAGGAGCTCGCCTGACTGCGGCGGAGAGGCGGCTCGGAAAGAAACCGAGCCGCCCTGGTTCTTCCTGCAGATGTGGCTGGGGGCTAGGGCTTCTTTCCCATCTGCAAACGGAAGAGCGGACGGAGGGGCTTTTAAGGCCCCCCGTTACCCCCCCCATTCTGAACCCGATCCGCCCGCTCTGATTACGGGGAATTTGAGGCTCTTTTTATGTGATTATTAAAAATTGCATTTCCGGCTCCCCCCCCCCCGTGGGCTCCATCTTCCCCCTGTCCCGCCCCTCCCCCCGCGCCCCCGACGTCCTGCCCCCATGGGACTCCGGGCTCCGAGGCTGGCAGCTGGGTGGGGGCGGGGAGGCCCTCTGCCGGCCTCTCGTTTTACACGGGAGGGAGCGGGGCTACGAAAGTTAAGTGACACTTGCCCCGGTCCGCGGCCCAAATTGAAAGCAGACTTGGGAGCAGCTCTGATTACCCTCCCGCGGCCTCCCGGTGTCTGTTTCCTTTCTGAGTGACACCTCCAGCCAAAGCGCCTTGATGGAGCAGAGGTGACCAGATGTGCCGAGCTCAAAGGATGGCTCGGATTACCCCTCTCCTGTTTCCCGGCTTCCCCTTAACGAGGCATCCCTCGGGGGACCGGCCTCCCCCAGTCCCAGCCTCCCCCAAGCCCAGCCTCCCCCCAGTCCCAGCCTCCCCCCAGTCCCAGCCTCCCCCAGTCCCAGCCTCCCCCAGGCCCAGCCTCCCCCCAGGCCCAGCCTCCCCCAGGCCCAGCCTCCCCCAGGCCCAGCCTCCCCCAGGCCCGGCCTCCCCCCAGTCCCAGCCTCCCCCAAGCCCAGCCTCCCCCAAGCCCGGCCTCCCCCAAGCCCGGCCTCCCCCCAGTCCCAGCCTCCCCCAAGCCCAGCCTCCCCCAAGCCCGGCCTCCCCCAGGCCCAGCCTCCCCCCAGTCCCAGCCTCCTCTCAATCCCAGCCTCCCCCAGGCCCAGCCTCCCCCCAGTCCCAGCCTCCCCTTAATCCCAGCCTCCCCTCAATCCCAGCCTCCCCCCAGTCCCAGCCTCCCCCAGGCCCGGCCTCCCCTTAATCCTAGCCTCCCCCCAGTCCCAGCCTCCCCCCAGTCCCAGCCTCCCCTCAATCCCAGCCTCCCCCCAGTCCTAGCCTCCCCCAGGCCTGACCTCCCCCCAGTCCCAGCCTCCCCCAGGCCCAGCCTCCCCCCAGTCCTAGCCTCCCCCCAGTCCCAGCCTCCCCCCAGTCCCAGCCTCCCCTCAATCCCAGCCTCCCCCCAGTCCCAGCCTCCCCCAGGCCCAGCCTCCCCCCAGTCCCAGCCTCCCCTCAATCCCAGCCTCCTCCAGTCTCATCCCTGGAGGCAGGGCAAAAAGAGGCTCGGTCAGGTCTGGACTGGCAGACGGGCTTCCAGGCCACCCTTTGACGCTCAAAAGCTCTAAACCTTCTCCAAGGGCTTCTCTGAGCCTCAGTTTCCTCTTCTGTAAAATAGGGCAATACCTACTTCATAGAGACAGGTTTGTAAAAGTCCTTGCAAACCCCTAACATCCTATATAAAACCCATAATAATAATAATAATCATACTTTCATTCATTAGTTTTTGTACACCCTAACAAACAAACGTTCCTCTCAGAAATCCATTCATCTCTTCGATTTCACCAAATCCCTCACTGTTCAGCTCCCATGTGCTGAGTAATTTGGCTGATAATAGCCTCGACATTTACGGTTTATTTGTGCTTAAGTGCCATGATTGTCCCCATTTTACAGATGAGGAAACTGAGGCAGAGAAAGCTGTCAGTGTCTGGGCTACGACTAGAAAAACGACAGGGGTAGGAATCACATTCAGGCCCTGCATATTCTGCAGACCCCGTCGCTAAGTAACCCCTCGAAACTAAGCCTTGGGCTCCGGTCCCGGCTTGGCTGGCGAGTATCTCTGTGCCCTGGAGAGACAAGGCTCCTCTCGGAGACTCAGTATCTTCATCCATAAAATGGGAGCACTGGGGCAGACAGTCTTCAGGCTCTGTCCTCTCTGAGATTCTGTGAAGACATCAGTTTGCCTTCCAGGGGTTCAACAGCGAGTGGGAGAGAAGAGGCCCATGGGGGAAACACCATGAATCTCCATGGATCTTTAGAGTCTGGAAAGCTCTTTACATGTTTTCTCACCTGAGACTCGTGCCGGGGGACAGGTTCTACTATTATCCCCATTTTACAGATGAGGAAACTGAGTCTGAGAGGGTGAGGTGGCTCGGTTACAAAGCCAGTGTGGGACAGGATTCAGACCCACGGGTAACACTGGAGAAGGTGGGGGAGTCCTGAGGAGGAAGAAATTCTGGCTGGGTAAACAATAGAAAGTGTCCCAGAGATTGAGGGGGGGGAGGGGGGGGGCAGAGGGCATGCAGCTTCAGAAGCCAGCTAAGCAATGGGTCCAGGTAGGAGGGAGTCACCTCTACTAAATTAATCACTATTTAAAAAGGTAAACAGGAAGTCCCGACAAGGAGGCCGGAAGGGAAGGTTGGGGTCACATCTCCAAGAGATGCAGCCCAAGGAGTCTGCACTTCAATGTCCAAGGCAATGGGTCTCCCACAAGGGGGACTCTTTGGGTCTACCTAGACCATCTAGGCTGGTAGCTGGGGACAGTCCTGGTGAGGCTGGGAGGCCCATTTGGAGGCCAAAGTGGGGCCTCCAAGGCCAGGGAGTGGGGGGGGAGGGAGATTCTGCTCCAGCCTTGACAGCTGAAATAACCTGCTGGTCTCCCCACCTGGTGTCTGCCTGTCTCTGTCTCTCTCTGTTTCTCTGTCTGTCTTTCTCTACTTCAGTCTAGCTTCCAATTAGCACTGGAGTGATTGTGTGCAGGTCTGACTACAACTTTGGGGGCTCCCTCTCATCTTCAGGGTCAGACAGAAAATCCTGTTTGCCATTCAAATCCCTTTATACCTTGACCCATTCTGACCTTTCTAGTCTTCTTATGTCACACTCACCCCCATATATGATTCGGAAACATTGGCCCCCCCAATGTTCCCCTAACAAGACTCCAAGCATTTTGGATGACTGTCCCATCTGGAGATCAAATGGCACTGTGGGGATATAGAGTAGGGCTGAGTTATGGTATGATTACCCCAGTCATCACCTGTAGGAAGTGTGTGTGTGTGTGGGGGGGGGGGGCAATTGTGTTAAGTGACTTGCTCAGGGTCACACAGCCAGTAAGTAACTGAGATTGGATCAGAATTTTTTTTTTTTTAAGAATTAACAAACCTTCACCAACAAAATGCAACAGCAAGAGATACAAAGAGAAATTCCATTCCAAACAAATGTTGAGAGTATAAAGTATTTGGGAATCCATCTACCAAAGAATAGTCAGGAATTATATGAGCAAAATTACAAAACACTTGCCACAAAAATAAAGTCAGATTTAAATAATTGGGAAGACATTCAGTGCCCTTGGATAGGCCGAGTGAATATAATAAAGATGACAATACTCCCCAAACTAATCTATTTATTTAGTGCTATACCAATCAGACTCCCAAGAAACTATTTTAATGACCTAGAAAAAATAACAACAAAATTCATATGGAAGAATAAAAGGTTGAGAATTGCAAGGGAACTAATGAAAAAAAAAAAAAAAGTCAGGTGAAGATGGTCTAGGTGTACCTGATCTAAAGCTATATTATATAGCAGCAGTCACCAAAACCATTTGGTATTGGCTAAGAAATAGACCAGTCGATCAGTGGAACAGATTAGGTACAAAGGACAAAAAAGGGTACAACTATAGAAATCTAGTCTTTGACAAACCCAAAGATACCAACATAGGGATAAAAATTTATTATTTGAAAAAAAACTGTTGGGAAAACTGGAAATTAGTATGGCAGAAATTAAATATGGATCCACAGTTAACACCATATACCAAGATAAGATCAAAATGGGTCCATGATTTAGGCATAAAGAATGAGATCATAAATAGATTAGAGGAACAGAGAATAGTCTACCTCTCAGACCTGTGGAGGAGGAAGGAATTTATGACTAGAGGAGAACTAGAGATCATTATCGATCACAAAATAGAAGATTTTGATTACATCAAACTAAAAAGTTTCTGTACAAACAATACTAATGCAAACAAGATTAGAAAGGAAGTAACAAATTGGGAAAATATTTTTGCAGTTAAAGGTTCTGATAAAGGTCTCATTTCCAAAATATATAGAGAACTGACCCTAATTTATAAGAAATCAAACCATTCTCCAATTGATAAATGGTCAAAGGATATCAACAGACAATTCTCAGATGATGAAATTGAAATTATATTCACTAATATGAAAGAGTGTTCCAAATCACTACTGATTAGAGAAATGCAAATTAAGACAACTCTGAGATACCACTACACACCTGTCAGATTGGCTAAGATGACAGGAACAAATAACGATGAATGTTGGAGGGGCTGTGGGAAAACTGGGACACTGATACATTGTTGGTGGAGTTGTGAAAGAATCCAGCCATTCTGGAGAACAATCTGGAATTATGCCCAAAAAGTTATCAAACTGTGCATACCCTTTGACCCAGCAGTGCTACTACTGGGTTTTTCTCCCAAAGAAATACTAAAGAAGGAAAAGAGACCTGTATGTGCCAAAATGTTTGTGGCAGCTCTTTTCGTAGTGGCTAGAAACTGGAAAATGGATGGATGTCCATCAATTGGAGAATAGTTGGGGAAATTATGGTATATGAATGTTATGGAATATTATTGCTCTGTAAGAAATGACCAGCAGGAGGAATACAGAGAGGCTTGGAGAGACTTACATCAACTGATGCTGAGTGAAACGAGCAGAACCAGGAGATCATTGTACACTTCAACAACAATACTGTATGAGGATGTATTCTGATGGAAGTGGATTTCTTCAACATAGAGAAGAGCTAATCCAATTCCAATTGATCAGTGATGGACAGAATCAGCTACACCCAGAGAAGGAACACTGGGAAATGAGTGCAAACTGTTTGCATTTTTTTGTTTTTCTTCCCCGATTATTTTTACCTTCTGAATCCAATTCTTCCTTTGCAACAACAACAACAACAAAATTTGGTTCTGCACATATATATTGTACCTAGGATATACTAAGATATTTAATATGTATGGGAATGCCTGCCATCTAGGGGAGGGGATGGAGGGAAGGAGGGGAAAATTCAGAACAGAAGGGAGTACAAGGGATAATGTTGTAAAAAAAAAAAAATTACCTATATATATGTACTGTCAAAAATGTTATAATTATAAAATTAATTTTAAAAAAGTTAAAATTGAGCAAGCAGAAAAAAAGTTAGAAAAATTTAAAAAATTTTTTAAATTAATTTTATAATTATAACTTTTTTTTTTAACAGTACATATGCATAGGTAATTTTTTACAACATTATTCCTTGTACTCCCTTCTGTTCTGAATATTCCCCTTCTTCCCTCCTCCCCCGCCCCTAGATGGCAGGCATTCCCATACATATTAAATATCTTATAGTATAGACTGGATCAGAATTTAGTTCTTCCTGGGGCAGTGGGTGGCAGTGGAGAGAGCACCAGTCCTGAAGTCAGGAGGACCTGAAATCAAATCTGTTAAGAGACACTTAACATTTCCCAGACTTGAGCAAGCCACTTAACCTTTTTTTTTTTTTTTTTTTTTTTTTTTTTTTTTTTTTTTTTTGCCTCAGTAAAAAAAAAAAAAAAGAAAGAAAGAAAGAAAGAAAAAAATTAGTTCCCCAGGACTCTATCCACTGCACCACCTGCCTTTGGGGAAATTTTGTACTGCTTGTATACTCTTTTAAATGTCTCTACCTGCCCTCTGGCTGGAGTGATTCCCTATTTGAAACCTGAATTCCACTCTTTAGGATCATAATCAAATTCTACCATCATGAAATAGAGCCAGGTAGAACAGTGGTTAGAGCGCTAAGCCTGGAGTCAGGAAGACCTGAGTTAAGTAAGATTCAGACTCAGTCATTATCTGTGTGACCACCCCTCCCTGCCTTAGTTTCCTATAAAATTAGAACAACGAGAGCATCTCTTGTGAGAATAAAATGAGACGTCCGTAAAGTCCTTTGGAAACCTTAAAGCACATTGCAGATGCTAGCTTTTGTATTAGCGTTACTTCCCAGAATCTCACTTTTTCTCCTCATATCAGAACAAGGATATTTATTTACACCCACCCACAGCCACACCCAGGAGCGCTCGCAGGTGCTCCAGAAACAGCAGGTGAATCATAAGATCAAAGAGCGGGAAGGGACCTCATAGGTCATCCAACCGTCTCTTCTACAGGAAAATGATCTGACCCAAATCCCCCAGGCAGTGAAGAGCATCCAGGAGATCCGAGTCCAGGATCCAGATCCGCTCTTATTCCTCCAGCTTTCAGATGCACAACGTCCTTTGTGTAAACTCTCCTTTGATCCTTTTATAGCTGAAGAGGGAACCACGGATTGGGGTTGTACTTGGATAACTGGTCTCCAGAGCCAAAAGTACCTGCGTTCGAAGCCCTCACCCAACCCATACCTGGCAAATCTTTACTTTCTCAGGGCCCTGAGGCAGCTTTCACTATATATATAAAAGCTGCAGAGCGAGTGGCTACCTACTTTGGGGATGGGAGTTGTTTGTTTTTGTTTGTTTTTCTAGGAGTTCCCTTTACTAATAAAATCCCAGGCCGAGTCAGACACTCAAAGTGGGGGCTCCAGGCTGTTATCATCTCTGTTGGACAGATGAGGAGCCTGATGCTGGGGGGGGATTAATTCTGAAGTCCGCCCCAGGGAGCTGGGAAGCACCTCCACTTCTTCATCTATTTTATTCCAGCCTAAAGCCTGAGGCCTGGTCTCGATTCATAAGGGTTCAAAGGCATGGGGTGCACTCTAAGAGGTTTTTTTTTTTGTTTTGTTTTGTTTTTTTATAAAACCGGCCAGGCAGGCTGGCTCTCCCCAACCAGTGAAAGGGAAGGGCCCTGCCCTTCCCTTGTAACCACCTCTGGCCTCCCAGAAATTCTGTAAATCCCCAAGGTGCTAATTGAGCTCCTTTACACTTCAATGGAAATTCTGGAGTTCAAAGGGCAGCCCCAATTTGTCCCCGAGACTCAGGTGCCTCCTGGAGAACTGAGGAGCTCCTGGCTGAGGAGTCTCAGGGCAGGAAGTGAAAGTAAGAAAGTGTCCCCCAGGGGCCAGAACCACAAATAGGAAACCAAGCGAGAGCTTGCCTTGAAGAAGCTCCCATTCTCTTGTTGGAGAGGCAGAGTCCAGGACAAGGGAGTCTGGGGCTCAGTTGTGGGCATCAGAAGGGCATCGACAACTCGGACCTTCAAAGGATGGTGCCTTGTGTAAGGAAGACCATCAAGATTTTGACGTACATTCCCCAGTTGATAATGGTAAAGGATATGGACAATTTGCAGATGAATAAATTAAAATAAATAAATTTTTAAATTTTCTAGTTGCACTTTAAAAAATGCTCTAAATCACTATGATCAGAGAAATGCAAATTAAGACAACTATGAGGTACCACTACACACCTGTCAGATTGACTAAGACGACAGGGAAAGATAATGATAAATGTGGGAGGGGATGTGGGAAAACTGGGACACTAATACATTGTTGGTAGAGTTGCGGACTGATGCAACCATTGTGAAGAGCAATTTGGAACTATACCCAAAGGCTACCAAACTGTGCCTAGCCTTTGACACAACAGTGCCATGACTGAGTC